>NC_060267.1:56494214-56826441 GCF_021613505.1 Equus quagga
GCCGCATCGCCACCTCCTGCCGCCGCCGCCGCGCCGGCCGGCGGCCGCCCAGGGCCGGGGCTGCGCGCACGGGCTCCGGGCGCCGCGGAGGCTTCCTGCCGCCTTTGTCTCGCCCGCTTTTCAAAGCTCCCAGCCGGGCCGCCCGCACTCCGCCGCCCAGGCGGGGGGACCGGGAGGCCAATCCGGGCCGCCGGGCGCACGGCGCTACTCCCCCCGCCGCCGCGGGCAGTTGGGAGCTGCCGGCCCGGCACGGAGGACGCCCGGCCGCCGCGGCCGGAGCGCGGCTCGGCGCGGACCCCGGGGCGGGCAGGCGGGCCGCGCGTTTGGTAGAGTCCGGGCCGTCCCCTCGGCTCGACGGTGCCTTCGCGCGGCCCTCCGCCCCTCGGCGCCCCCCGCCGCCCGCGCAGTGGTACTGGCCGCGCCGCCGGAACTGGCGGAGCCGTTACCCTGGAAACCGAGTTCTTCCTCGTCTGGGCGCCCCGGCTCTTAACCCTGTAGGCGCCGTCGGAGAGCAGCTGTCAGCGGGGCTTCCCCACCCTTCTCCTTTCCACCTGGTAGCCGGCTGTGGAGCCGTCCCCTTTCTGGGCCACGCCCCAGCCCGGTTCCTTCCTTTTCTTTGCTGCTGACGTCTGCACAGTCTTTTCCCATGGTCTACTCGGACAATTCCTGACCCTTACTTTACACCCTTCTCCCT
This sequence comes from Equus quagga, assembly GCF_021613505.1. Taxonomy (NCBI): domain Eukaryota; kingdom Metazoa; phylum Chordata; class Mammalia; order Perissodactyla; family Equidae; genus Equus; species Equus quagga. Next base: position 56,494,909 of record NC_060267.1, read on the forward strand.
TTATTATCCTTGCCAGACCCTCCTCCCAATAGTAGTTCTCAATAATCATCAGTCCCACTCTGCTTCCTTTTTTTTTTTTTAACTGTCCCTAATGCCCCTTAACACGTCTCGGTTATCACACACCAGTTCTCCCCAGTGAGACTGTTTCCTGCGATTCCTTTCTCTTGTGCCTTAAATTATGGAGAAACTCGGCTTTATTCATTCATGCCTTTGCTTGACACCGACCCTTTCCAGTCCTCGTTCTAGACTTATCCATTACTACTTCCCTCTAACATCTTCTGGTTGTTTCCAGACACCAGTGTGAGTGCTTACACATTGGCGCTTCCCTCCACTTCCGCTCTTCGCTGCTGAACTGGGAGCTGTCGGAGGGCCGCCCCACGCCCTCGCAGCTCCTTACCCCCTTTTGCGCTTAGACGGGCAGCCCTCCCTAAGCCTCGTTTTAGGATCTTTTTCTTTCTCCTCGGCCTCTTCGAGTATATGTAAATCGTATGGCCCAGTTGTGCTGATAATCAATATATCTGTATGTGCCGATACAAACTTACTTTTTTATAAAATAGAATGACTATCGGAGTGGTGTAAGGGGCTCCAGCAAACGTCTGTTGGGTTGTCAACTTGTTATATGGAGCCAGGGCAATGTTCCATTCTAGAATTGAGGCTCCGGGGTCTTAGATGCCCACACAGGGGATAGGATTTCTGAGTTTCATTTTAACTACCCCCAAACCAAGAAATTTTGGGTCAGAGAAAGTGACCCTCTATATTTTTAATGAATTTATGGGTCCACAAAACTAGATACAAGACAAGCTGATTTATCTATCAGAGAAGGGACATGGTTTCGTTGATTCTTTGACGACCTGAACAAGACTTTGAATAGGTTCCATATTCAGTGTATGAGATTGTAGAGGCCAACACTAGAGCAGGGACGTAAAGATTCACTAGTAGGCATAACGCGTTTTAGACCCCCACCCACCTCTCCTGTTCCTAAATCAGGAAATGCAGAAGCAAAAATTCTTACAAGTTTGCTGCCTCACCCACGTGACATGTGGTGTGAGGCCCATAGATTTTTATGCCCTTCCTGAAATAATGGACTGTTGTGTTAGTCATCCAGATGATTCCAGGTATGCTGTGGCAATAAGTGTCACTGTGCTGGGGCATACCTGGGCTTAGACTCTTCCCCTGGAGTCTATCTAGGTTTTGTTTCGATCACTTCTGCCTAAACTTTTAACTTAAGCCCCAAATGAAACTCACCTCTGTTGTTGTTCTGAGAGGTAGATGTGTTTGTGTTGAAGTCAAGGTCTTAATCCAAAACGCCTTAATCCTGCTTAACACAAAACAAAGTGCTAGCCCTCATGAGAGACGGGGAGGGTTGGACCTGACCTAAAGAGAAGGGGCTTAATGGGCTTCCTCCTCTAGACCGCCATTGTTCTCAAGTTTGCGAAGTCATTCAGAGGTGCCTGGAAGCACTTTCTCTAGAAGTTGGCCACCTGGTCCTAGTTCTAGCAAAACTTTTTCTTGAGTTGAACTCTGGGATTTTATTAACACAGAGCCTTTTATTTAAGGCGTTCAAACATATATTACAAGGATTTTCAGCAATATTATTATTTTCATGTTCAATAAATAGGAGAATAAGCATCAAGAAGCATTTCAGAAAACGAACATTAGTGGAAAAAGAAGTGTGGTATCAAACAAACCCTGTGCTGAGCCTGGAGACCTGCTGACTTGTTACGGGTTGAGGAAATGACTCCGCTCTCTGGGTCTCAGTTTCCTCATGTAAGATGAGGGCAGTGACTGGATCACCTCCAGGGCCCTTCCAATAGTAACACTTTGTGAGACCAAGAGCCCACATTAGTCCTGTTATCTCCTCAGCCCTGGCATTATGCATTGTTCCTAACGCAGGCCCAAGATTAAGAATATTTTCACATGTAAGTGGCTTCTTGGGGATTTTGGTTTAGGCTCAGATTAGGGACTCAGAAATAGGTGGAGGGTGTTATGGACCAGAGGCTCTGATTGTCTGGAGAAGATGTATACCAATGGAGAAAATCCTGTGGATAGTTGTTCATTTTTTAAAGCAGGCTGAGATTTATGTATATGATCAACAAATTGCAGCCAGAATGAAGTCTTTTCCTGAATAAGCTGTGAACTTCTGATTAGAATAGCCTCATGCAGGGACTCTCGAAAACTTCCCCAAGAATTTTTTAAAAACTAGATTTTCAGATAGGATGTGTTTTTCACCTGGATGGGGCTAGAGAAAATTGAGAAGCCCAACCCAAAGATCTGGCTTACTTAAGGATGTATACTTCCTCGTATAGAGAGGGAAGATTGGTAGGAAAGATCAGAAGAGATCTGTAGCTTTTTAAACTCCTCATTCAAGAATATGTGTATCCAAGGGGCCGGCCCGTGGCCAAGTGGTTAAGTTCGTGCACTCCGCTTTGGCGGCCCAGGGTTTCGCCGATTCGGATCCTGGGCGCGGACATGGCACTGCTCATCAAGCCATGCTGAGGCGGCGTCCCACATAGCAGAGCCAGAAGGACTTACGCCTAGAACATGTAACTATATGCTGGGGGACTTCGGGGAGAAGAGGAACAAAAAAAGAAGATTGGCAACAAATGTTAGCTTAGGTGTCAATCTTTAAGGAAAAAAAAGGAATATATGCATCCAAAAATAGTGACCCAGAATCTAGCTGGTGGGTGTTGGATCAATGGAGCTAAAATATTTTGAGTGTGTGTTATATTAACTCTAGCACACTCATGGCACAACGCCTGCTTTGTAGGAGGCACTCAGTCAATGTTGTGGAACTGAAATAAAGGAGAACAATAACAATAATATCATATCTTTATGAAGGACTTCATAAATGTCCAAACTTCTCCAAGAGTTCTGCACCGTCAATAGCAATGGATATCTGAGGTTTATAAAATGGTGCCTTTCCAACTACTTTCCAACTTCAGGATTGCTTGAGAGCAACCTTCTCTCTATCCTAAGTATTTCTAAGCAGGAGAGCACCTCCTGAATTTTGGAGATGAAAGAGTGAGGACTTGATTCACTGACTGCAAAAACAACAACAAAATAACCTTATTAAAAAATGGGCAAAGGGCTTGAATAGACATTTCTCCAAAGAAGACATACAAATGGCCAATAAGAGCATGAAAAGATGCTCAGCATCAGTAATTGTTAGGGAAATGCTAATCAAAACCCCAATAAGATACCACCTCACACCCATTAGGATGGCTACTATTACTAAAACAGAAAATAAGAAGTGTCGGTGAGGATGTACAGAAACTGGAACCCTGATGCACTGTTAGTGGGAACGTAAAATCATGCAGCCACTGTGGAAAACTATGGAGATTCCTCGAAAACTTAGAAATAGAACTACCGTATAATCCAGCCCTTCTACTCTGGGTTTATATGCAAAAGAAATAAAAGCAGAATCTTGAAGAACTATTTGTACATCCATGTTCGTAGCATTATTCACAATAACCAAAAGGTGGAAACAACCCAAATGTCTGTCATCGCCAGATGGATGGATAAACCAAATGTGGTCTATACATACAATGGAATATTATTCAGCCTTAAAAAAGGCAGGAAATCTTGTCACATGCTACAACCCAGAGGAACTTTGAGGATATTATAGTAAGTGAAATGTCAGTCACAAAAAGACAAATATTGTGAGATTTCACTTACATAAGGTCTGCAGAGTAGTCAAAGTCTGCTAAAAGTCGAAGTCGTCGAAGTCAAACAGAAAATAGAACAGTGGCTGCCAGAGGCTGGGGGAATGAGGAGTTGTTTAATGGGTATAGAGTTTCAGGTTTGCAAGATGAAAAAGTTCTGGAGATTTGTTACACAATGTGAATATACTTAAGACTATTGAATTGTATACTTTAGAATGGCTAAGATGGTAAATTTTATGTTATATGTATTTTACCGCAATTAAGAATGAAAAGATGTAAACAGATCAAACTTTTGAAATAAAGATGTAAATAAGTAGGAAAAAATATGTGAAAATTGTTCTCAAATCAACAAATCGCCAGGAGCACCCTAAAATATTTGTTTACTCTCTCCCAAATTATTAGTTTGCTGTATCCTGTAAACATGGACTTTTATCCACCACAGTAAAAAGAAAGGTTTGAGATCTGAGCTCTCTCCTTAGCATGGCCGCACATGCTCTCGTCCAACTCGTGCGAGTGGAAGGGAGTGCTATTAATAATCATCCCCAGATGAATGGGCACGCCCTTCCTCTCCTGTGGAAATGGAGTTGCCATTTGTAATTTGCAGCTTTTGAGTGTGAACTCTAAAATATATTTTCAGGCGCTTGATCAAAGGATTAGAAATATTTTGACAGAATAATTGCATATGTCAGCTGTTATTTGTTAATATTAACAAACACCTAGGTACCTATTACAAAACAGGTAGCTATGACAACCCTAAAAAAATAAGCTGTGTTGTATATGTAGCCATTTCCGGGGCCTTGAACACTTAGAAAGGTGGGTCTGCAGTCACTCCGTGGTTGAGGAAGTATTAATAGGATTCACGTGCACTGCTCTGTGCTCCCGGCTAGACGACAATGAGCGGTGTTTCTGTCGTTAACTTGGGACACGGCAATGAACTAGAAAATAGCTGCTGGTAGTGACCATATTAGTGAGTGGTGTAAGTGCCAACAGAGTGATTTTATACATAAAATGTCTTCAGCTTGGAGGACCACCTCAGGGAGCCTAGAATGTGGATAGGTGTTGATGGGAGGAAGGTCATTACGGAGGGTGGAAAGTCATTTAGAGAACGGCTGGCTTTTCCTTACTGGTTTGGAAAAAAATAAGAAGACTGTAACAGCAACCATAAATTGTCATACATTGTTATGCTTCTTCCATATTGAGGCATCAGTCAGGTGAATTTTAAAAATCATTTTTTCGAAGAATTCTTAGCTTTTTTTTTCCCCCCAAATAAGGAAACTTTATTTTAACTCTTGTTTATCTGTAGTTGGAATTCAGTATGTGAAATTAGAAATTTTTAGTTCCTGGTTTGGACTTTTGCTGCTGATTTTACAACCAAGACTGCCTTGAAAGAAATTATTTTTCAATCAGATCTTTCTCCTCATGTGCCCAGTTCATCCCTCTCTGACAGTAGAGCTAGGTGGTACACACAGGCAGCGATGGGAAAGGGGCAGCTGTTCAGAGTGTCCTGCCTGGGCCCTGGGAAGGCCCTGCTGCCAGGGCGGCTTCCCTGTGGGTCTCCCTCAAGTGCCTGTGACGTGAGGGCTGCTTAGCACACCTCTGTCCCCAAGGCAAGATGGTGAGCTAGATTTACACCAGACTTGGAGTCTGAAGTCGTGCGTGGGAATCCTAGCTCTCCCATGATATTGCGTGACCTGTGGCAATGTGACTTAAATTTGCTCATCTATAAAATGAAAGTAATTCCTGTTCACAGACCTGTTATGAGAATTCACTGAGAAAAAAAAAATCCATGAGAAAAGAAGGCCCAGTGTAGAAGCTGGCACATAGTAGGGATCTAAAAAAATGCCATTTTTGTTTTTTCTTTTATAAATGCGCCGTGAAGAAACCCCACACAGATGTGCCCCACAGTTGTACACGTACACATTTGCTGAGAAGTACATTTTTTAAACGTTATTTCCTGTTTTTAAGAAATGTGCAGGTTAAAGGAGCGGAAACAGCAAAAGTGCAAGAGCCTACTAAAATGATCTTTCACTTCGAGCAAGCTGTCTATCTCTCGGCACCTCATTTTCTCCTCCCTAAGTCAGGAAGAGTAGCAGTTCGTTCGATCGATCGTCAAGAAGTAGGCCCACACTCCTCTTCTGCCAGACACACATCCAGCCTGTTGCCTTTGACCTGTATTTTTCCTGCCACCTCTCACCTGTCTTTTGCTTAGAGCACTGGTTCTCAAGCCTGAGGAGGCATCAGAATAACTTTGAAGGCTCCTGAGTCAGAAGGTCTGGCGTGGGGCCCAAGAAATCTGCATTCCTAACAAGTTTTCGGGTCATGCCGATGCTGCTGACCTGAGACCGCAGCACTGAGAACCACTGGCAAAACGACCTCCTCCTCCCCAGTGTTCTTTCTCAGGCTTTAAAACTTTTGATAAATTATACTTCTTAAAGGCTCTCCCTTTTTAGTAAAATAAAAGTGATATAGAAAAAAAACTATATTGGTTTATTTTCCCCCCATCTTTTGTCTTTTAGTCCTCTGGTATGAAGACTGAATTTTTCCCCCAGTGACATAGTGAAAAGAATATGGGTTTTGTGGTTAGGCAGATTGTGGGTTAAAATCTTGACTCTATCATTTATTAGCTCTGTGACTTTGGACAAGTTATTTAACCTCTTGGAGCCTCAGTTTTCCTGTCTGTAAAATGGGACTAGCGATTTTCCAATCTTGGGAGTTTTGTGCAGATTGAATGGGATAATGCGAGTAACCTCCTAATACAGTCCCTGACCGCCATGAAAAGCTAATATTTATAGAGCATTTATTGTGCATTAGACATTCTTTTAAGGTCTTTACATATATGAATTTATTCTTCACAACAGCTAACCTACACAACCTGTGAAGAAGTTTCCATCATTATCTCCGTTTTACAGATGAGGAGACTGCTGCAGGGAAGTAACTGGCTTCAGACCGAACAGCTAGCAGGACTGCAGTTTGAACTCTGTAGTTTAGATCTAGAGACTGCATTCTAAACCACTGTGCTTTGCCGCCTGAGCGATGTAAGTTTATCATTCCACCTTGCTAGGATGCGGTTTCTGTCTGACACCAAATAAAGGGTTCATGAGAGCAGTGGTCAACAGTGAGCGAGCTGTGCTGTTAGCACTACTGGGCCATGGTGAGTTGTGGCTTTCATGGGAAACCCTTGAAGGCCCTGGTTGATTTGCTAACCAGAGTAGGTCACTGTGTGTGTGTGTGTGTGTGTGTGCGCGCGCACGCCCGTGTGTATGACTGAGAGGGGTGAGGGGGTGCCTGTGTGAGTGGGCACACTGTGGGTAGACATGCTGATATCCATTTTATACCTCTCGGCCCGCAGCTGGGTGCCTGGCTGGCTCTGGCCTTGTTGAATCCCAAGGGAATGTGCTTGTGTGTAATCGTGTCACCCTCTAGTGGTTACTTCCCTGTTAGCCCTTTATCCGTGAAACAGCCCACTCTTGGTGTCGGTGACCGCTCTTCCGAATGAGACTCAGTGAGCAGGATCTCAGGGAGATTTTGGCATGGAGGGGTGGTGCTGAGAAAAGAGGAGTGTGGCTGAGGTCAAGAAGAGGATGGCAGGATCTGAAGAGAGGGAAGGTACTCCCAGAAAGAACCGTTAGTCTGCTGGCGGAGAGGAAGGGGGAAACAGGACAGGCAGGACATCGGGAGAGAGGAGCCGAGGAAGCCAGTCTCAATCAAGGCTCCTGCGCGTCGATTTTTATCCAGGACCGTTTTGTATTTGTGGGACGGGACAGTTACTACATTTGGAGTTCTTTCCAGAGCTTCAAGACAGAGGGCTGAAGTGGGAGTGGAGAAGGGATATTTTTAACCGGTTTCAGTTCTCTTTTGCAAGAGCAGTAGGCAAGGCTGTGTGACTAACATCTAGAGACTGGCTAAATTCCCAACTTCTGCCTCCCTGGAGGACAGCTGGCTTCGCTGCTTCTCCATGGCCCGAGGCTGAGTCTTTGCCAGAAAAGGCCATCTCTACCAGGATCCTCATAGGTTTGTCATATCTTGATAAATATTTCAAAGGCAAGGAGGGGATCAAAATCAGTCTTCCTTGGCGCTGGTTTGTCGCACCACATCAGGCCTGAACTCTGCGGTCTAAAGCCTTACTGGGCCGGAGTCTGAAGGTTATTCCCTTTTGAAAAGTTGCTGGCTCTGAGCCAGGCTTTGCTGGAAAGTTCTATTTGGATGAACCAGAGCATTTAAATTTCTTACATAACGCCAGACCCAGAGGAGTCTTAGGGCTCCGCCCCGCTGCAGAGTTCACAGCCAGGTCCCCTTTCTGCCAAGAGGATAGGGTTAAACGTTTAAAAAAATAGCCAGAATCTCAAGGGGTTAAAAAGCAAAATCTCAGCCTTCTTCGTGTTAACTCTTCACACCCCAGAGAAGAGGGTTAGGAGATAAAAATCAGATCTTCATATCATGTGCTACTGCTGCTTTCCTGAATGCGAGTTATTCCCAAAGATGCCAGTAACACCGGGCCCTGGCTTTCCGCCCTTGTGTGAGGGATGTGAAAACAGGAGGAAAACGCTGTGCAAACTTTCTCTAACGTTGGAACAACTTGTCTCAGTCTTGAGACCTAGGGTTCAGGGAAGTTCTTTGTTTGTTGTTTTATTTTTAAATTTCACTTACCGTTTAAGGCCAAAACGTTCAACTCAAAATGTTCAATATCTTACTCAAGTATTTAGTGTCTACTCTTGTAAGCATGAAGAATCCCTTGATGGTGCCGGCCCGTGGTGAAATTCGTGTGCTCTGCTTCAGTGGCCTGGGGTTCGCAGGTTTGGATCCCAGGCGAGGATGATGTTAGCTCAGGGACAATCTTCCTCAAGCAAAAAGGGGAAGATTGGCAACAGATGTTAGCTCAGGGCCAACCTCCCTCACTACCCAAAAAAAATTCCTTTATTTAGCTGGTTGAGGGAATCTAAATGGGAGTTGTCAACATTTTGGCATAATAACGAAACATGACACCTTCCCTGTAAAGCTTTCAGAGCGCTATGTAGACATTTAATGACAGTGCTTGTTTTTTTTTTTTTTTCCCCACAAATGGAGAAAATAGGGCACAGAATAAAGAAGTGACTTTCTCAGGGCCCTGGGAACGATCGAGATCGAGTCCATCTCTCCTGTGACATGTGGAACGTCTTTGAATCTCTCACTCAGGTGCACACTCACCCACACCCTTGATGTTTCAGTAAACTTGTGTGCAATTGGAAGGATAATCAGACATTGGCAGAAGCACATAGAAATTTGATCACTTATGCTACTGAGTGATTAGGATTGCTAATTGATAGAACTGCGATAAGGGAGGAAAAGTAGACATTTTAAGTAGAGTGATTCTGTGTGTCACCCCGGCATGTCAGTGACTGTTCAAGTGCTTGTGAAAATGGAAAACATAATCTTTGGGATCCTCTTTGAGCCTGGTTCTGCATTTTCCTGATTTTATATCTACAAATTTAAAAAGTTTGGGGGGCCAGCCCAGTGGCGCAGCAGTTAAGTGCACTCGTTGCACTTTGGCAGCCCGGGGTTCGCTGGTTCGGATCCCGGGTGCGGACACAGCACCGCTTGGCAAAAGCCACGCTGTGGTAGGCGTCCCACATAGAAAGTAGAGGAAGATGGGCACAGATGTTAGCTCAGGGCCAGTCTTCCTCAGCAAAAAGAGGAGGATTGGCAGCAGATGTTAGCTCAGAGCTAATCTTCCTCAAAATAAATAAATAAATAAAAAGTTTGGTACACTTTGAAAAATAATATATAAACTAATAAATTGTCCTAGCTAGCAGAGCTAAACTTGAATGAGCTTGCCCTGTGATTTCATCAGCAACGTGTCGTGGTCTGTAAGCTCCACTATAGCAATCGCATGTGTGCTTCCTTATGCTACACTTAATGTCCTGACCATTATAATCTTCAATATAAATATAGCATTTATTAAAAACATCCTGTGAGGTGTCAAAAACTGATAGAAAGTTGTGACTACTACATGAATTAATATGCTAACTAATTTTTCTGTGTTCTATAGTATAAGATAGTAACTGCTTAAAATTTGAGCACTTCTTAATCCTTGACCAACATAAAGAATTGCCTGGTTAATATCAGATCATCTTAAATTATCCATAGCTCTGGGAGAGAGCTGATTGTTCAATGCTAATGCATGGATCGTGTTCCAAGCTGAGGGAGTTTTTGTTTGTTTTGTTTTTCTTTTAAAAAAAATCAAGGCGTCAGCCCAGTGGCATACCAGTTAAGCTTGCACTCTCTGCTTTGGCATCCTGGGGTTCACAGGTTTGGATCCTGGGTGCGGACCTACACATGGCTCTTAAAACCATGCTGTGGCAGGTGTCCCACATATAAAAATATAGAAGAAGATGGGCACAAATGGTAGCTCAAGGCCACTCTTCCTCAGCAAAAATAGGAGGATTGGTGGTAGATGTTAGCTCAGGGCCAATCTTCCTCAAAAAAAAAAGTTTTATTTTTTTATCCTTTTCTTTTAAATTCTAAGACAAAGCTGGAAAAGGTAGAATTAAAGACATGAAAATAACATTGTTTACCACTGCTGTTCTACCATGGAAAAGAAATGGCTTGCAAAAGAAAAAAGTTGGCAGGGATCAAGTTTGTGGTGTTCTGCAAGAGAAAGCACCCAGATTACACATAAAAGTTAAACTTCTTCACACCCTGTTCCTAAACATAAGGATGCAAAAACGTGGCAGCAGTAGGTTGAAGCCTGAATGTTTTCTTAAGCATTTCTTAAATATTAGGGATCCTGAAAGATCCCTAAACAAGTAGAAAATTCCCTCCTAATGAGTGTCTGTGTGCCTGCTAGGGGAGTGTTTCCTTGAGCCGGCTAAAGTGGACGCCCCTCACCCCGCGAGAAGAGAGTAAACTATCTCTAAACATCAAAATAAAATCAACAACAGTAGTAAAAGCACTTGTGAAGGCATGTTAGCGATCCACCTGGAGTCTGTGCCTGCATTTTTCTGCAGCGTTCCGGTTTGGTTTGCTTCATGGTTAGATGGTACTTGATCTGGGTGGTGGTTTTGTGGGTGTATTCAAATGTAGAAATTCATCAAGCTGTATATTTAAGATTTGCGCATTTTGCTTTATGTATGTTCTGTTTCGATGAAAAAGTTGTTTGTTTGTTTAAGTCAGAGTGGATTTAACGGGTCAAGGAAAGTTTACTTCTCTGCATACAAATTGTCACAAGTTCTGTTTGTTTAACAGGCTAACCGAACAGGTAGAGATTCTGCAGCAGCGCTGCCCAGAATTTAACAGGGGTGGGAACTCTACGCTCAGCCCTGCCACCCTCTCTCGCCTGTGATTGACGCTCTCTCCTGGACCTTCCCGGCCTGGCTGCTCTTCCTACTGCAAAGAAGGGTCCTGTCCTTCTTTGTTACTCTTCACTGGGAGGCCTCTGCTCAGCCCCATCCTTCAGCCCCTAGTACAGTGTATGCAGTCAGCACTCAATAAGTGTTGACTTTAATTCTGATCATCTTTCTTTGGTTAGTATGTTTTGGGGGTGAGGACTAGAGTGAGAGAGAAAGGGGAGAGGGAAGATTTGTTTTAAAGACTAGATCAGTGACTCTGTCGTGGGGAGCAACCTGGAATCAGGCAGGAGCTGGGACAGAGAACACATAGACATTTCTGTTTTTGCCTCAGTCTTTGAGCATATTTTCTTAATGTTGGAAGCATGCAGTAATTTTATCATTCGCTGCACACCATTCCATGTTGTTCCCTGCTGAACCAAATCAGGTCACATTATACTTGCTGTGTTATGCTGTGCTGTTTTCCATTGACTTTTTGGTTGTTGATATTGGCTTTTAGGGTTGGGTGTGTGGTTTCTCTTCACAGAAACATGAACTTATTTTACCACCGAAATTTTCCAAGACGTCCGGTCATTTGAAGCTGGAAATTGTCACTGGGACGCATTCCTGTTTCTGCTTTCATCTGTGAGTGCACCCATAGCATAGGCTTTCTGTGGTGGAGTGGATGTGCTACATACAAGGAGAAAAGAATGCACCTTCTCCTATTGCAGCCAAGAAGACAAGGAAACCCTGGCAATGCTGTCTGCCATTGACACACATTTCTTTGTGGTATAACAGAGCTCCAGATCCAGCTGTCTTTGCCTGGGACTGCCATCCCAGACAGTGACATCCACAAAGATGAGGCCCTTTGCCGAAGATCAAGAATGCTCCTCCGTATTCTTGCTCCAGTGGCTAAGATCTGACAGCACTCCTGCTAATGTTTCCTTGATTGAACTCGGGGACACTAGCTACTGGGCATTTTTTTGCAGAGGATCCTCGTTAGAATTTCCCTCTCTGTCAGTTTTTTAAATCTATTTTTTAAAACTAAGTTTCTAAATGCTTTTGAAGCCAACAGTGTTGTTTTATTTTGCTGATAGAACCCAGATGGCAGGAGAGAGTTTTCCATCGGTGGAATCGCTGCACATGCACTGTGGCACCTAGACACACGGGGCAGTGCTGTGGCCACAGAGCACTGTGAGGTTTGGAAAAGCAACAAAGCCAAAAAATGTCTTCCGATTCAACACTTCCGCTCTCTCTGTGACTTCAGCGCATGTCTAGTTACAGGGTTTCTTTGGCAAAAACAAATTTTTGTGCTGGAGTTAGCCAGGCAAAGCCAGTGTCTCCCTGGCCAGTGGAGTTGGAGGACCCATCCGCCTCACACATCATTGGCAGCATTGTTTGTTTAGGGCCGCTCTGTAGAATCTTTATTCATGGAGGAGTAGAAAGAAACTCAAACAGCCCAGCTGGATTTCCAGGTCCTGCGTGGAATTTGTAACCCCCTTGACTTCTCAGCTGAGAAAATTGGATGCGGCTGTCACAGAAAGAGAATAAATATGGAACCCCACAATGCTATGCCTGCAGCCACTTTTATTCCATTGAATTGAACACATAATGAAAGGCAGGCATACTCTGGGAGGCACAGAGCTGAACCAGTGCTAGGAGTCCTACAATTCTGTCAGTTGAGCTGGTGACATTTCTGGGCAAGATACTTAACCCCCTTTAGCTGGCTGCCGGCTGAAAGACGCAGGCAGTCGCAGCCCCTCCTGTGATCCTACTGCAGTGTTCTCATCTTAAAACTAAATGACCTATGAAAGAGGAAGTACAAATGGCTAATGAACCTCTAGAAGTGTATGCCTTCACTAATAATCAAAGACATTGCAGTATAAAATGAGAGAGCATTTTTTACCTATCATAAAAAAGATTTTTTTTAAATGATGCTATCCAAATATCTTAATGAACTTTTGCCACGTAAAACTAAAACTTAGTTTAGTGTTTTATTAGGCTTTACTTTCATTAAAGGCTGGACATTTTAAAAATAATTTATTTTGAAAGAGTAATAAATTGCCCAATAAACTTAATGAACCAGTTTAACCGATTGATTGATTGAGATGCCAGAGATGTTAGGGCTGCAAAAGACTTTATGGATTCTGTGGTTCAGCCCTTCATTCTCTAATTGAGAAATCAGGGACCCAGAGCAGTTGTGTGACTTGTCCAGGGTCACACAGTTCTGAGGAGCTGGAATTGCATTAGTAAAATATGATGTGCTATTATTAGATCGCACTGTAGGTGAATCACTTAATATGAGTAAACTTTTTTTCTCTTTTAATACCTCCAGGATGTTGTGCTTTACTGTCTTTCTATACACAAAATGTCATAGACGCCACAGAACAGGAATTCAGGCATTATTTCCCCGTTGACTCTTTGTCCTTGCATGACTGAGTGTCTGGATGCCTCTATATATTTTTAGTGAGGATCCAATCCATCCATAATCGACGTCCCTTTGATAGTCTTTGTTAGAAAACACTTGAGCAACTACAAATAAAAATAACGTGTTTAGGGGACCAGCCCTGTGGCCGAGTGGTTAAGTTCACGTGCTCCGCTTTGGTGGCCCGGGGTTTCTCTGGTTCGAATCCTGGGCACGGACATGGCACCGCTCGTCAGGCCACGCTGAGGTGGCGTCCCACATGCCACAGCTAGAAGGACCGACAATTAAAAATATACAACTATGTACTGGGGGGCTTTGGCGAGAAAAAGGACATAAAAAATCTTTAAAAAAAAATAGTGTTTACAGTCCAAAAAGGGGGATCTTTAAGAAGTATATAGATGAGTCTAATACAAAGTAGCATAAGGGTTGTAAGAGTTTGTGTTAGTTAAGGTACTGCTAGCTCCTGTGGTAAATAAACGCCCAAATGTAAATTGGCTCTAAAACCATAGAAGTTTATTTCTAGCCCATGTAAAAACCAGAGTGCATGTTCCTTATTGGCAGGCAGTTCTCCAGGTGGTACTTTTGAGATCTGGGCTGCTTCTGTCTTGACTCTGTCTTTAGCCCTTACTTTGAAGGCCGCCATGCTTGTCTGCATCAAGCTGACAGAAGGAAAGAGAGCATGGAGGACTGATCATCAGAGGTTTTTATGGGCCGGGCCAGGAAGTTGCAGACATCGTTTCTTCCAACATTCCGTTAGAAAGAACTCAGTCATGGGGCCGGCCCAGTGGCACAGCGGTTAACTGTGTACATTCCGCTTCTCAGCGAACAGCCCCGGGTTCGCCGGTTCGGATCCCGGGTGCAGACATGGCACCGCTTGGCAAAAGCCATGCTGTGGCAGGTGTCCCACATATAAAGTAGAGGAAGATGGGCACGGATGTTAGCTCAGGGCCAGTCTTCCTCAGCAAAAAGAGGAAGATTGGCAGCAGATGTTAGCTCAGAGCTAATCCTCCTCAAAAAAATTTAAAAAAAAAAACAGACATTGCTTGTTCCTATCACCTTCACGTACAATGTGTAAATTAAGAAGACTTAACTAAAAAAAGAAAAGAAAAAAAAGAAAGAACTGTCATGTGACCACATCTTAGTGCAACGGAGGCTGGAGAATGTAGTCAAACTGTGTGCAGTTTTAGTGACTGTCAAGTGAGCTCTACTCCACAAATCGCTCTGAGGGTCCGGAGTGGGAGACGGCATATGAAGGTGAAGTAACTTCTTGGACAAGTGCATGAATACCCAGGAATGACGAAGTTGTTAATAATTATTTCTACGATTAACTATAATTTTCTGTTAATTTTAATAAAGTTATTTCTGCTGACTCATCCTAGGTGGCATATGTACTTCAAGCTGTTTGTTTTTTCAGTAGTGGTGACCCTTTTTGATCAATGACATGTGTTTGCAAGACGGTCAGATCCCATGGAGATCAAACCTGCTCCAACCACCTAATGTGGCCTTGGAGATGAGCGCAAAAATAGTTGGCTCTCCCCGAAACCACGTGTGGATATACTACCATCAGTGTTCTTTATTTCAATTCAGTAGTGACCAAAGGTAGGTGGTCTGAGGGCCTGTACTGGGGGTTGGTTCCCACTGCTAACATTTGTCATTCTCCTGGCTGCATAATGCACAGACCACACCTCCTCCCCTGCTTTCCATGCAGGCTGACAATGCTCTTGTTCTGCTCCTTATCATGTTTCTGCTGGATTAGCCCTCCCGGCTGGGCTCCCAACCTCTAGACTCTCCATGCTCCATCAAGCATTATCACCAGCAAACTATCGCCAGTTTTCCTAAATACAGATCTGATGGTGCCTCTCCTGTTTAAATGCCTTGGATGGCTCCTGCACACGACAGAATGAAGCCCAGACTCCTTGGTGGGACTGCAGGGTCTTCCATGAAGGGGCCCCAGTGTGAACGTCCTGCTTCACCAAGGATTAATGACTTCTGTTTTTCTTTGAATTTTGGCTTTGGTTCTCTCTCTCTCTGTTTTCTATAGTTGAATTTTGGACATGAAATTCTTGTATGATTTTCCTGTTCTTCTCAAAATGCATCATGCGTTTTAAGACTGCACCTTTGCCCAGGGGGAGGGTCTCACTCTCCCATCTCCACCTGTGAGAATCCTGCCTGTCCTCTTAGGGACAAGTTCAAATACCACCTCCATTGAAGCATCCCCTCCTTTCGAATTGCTAGTCTTTCTTTTTTTTTTTTTTTAAGATTTTATTTTTTCTTTTTTCTCCCTAAAGCCCCCCGGTACATAGCTGTGTATTTTTAGTTGTGGGTCCTTCTAGTTCTGGTATGTGGGATGCTGCCTCAGCATGGCTTGATGAGCGGTGCCATGTCTGTGCCCAGGATCCGAACCGGCAAAACCCTGGGCCGCCGAAGCAGAGCGCATGAACTTAACCACTTGGCCAAGGGGCTGGCGGCTTGAATTATTAGTCTTTCTTAGGACTAATAATTGGATGTAATTATTAGGATAACAATGGGTAGCAATGGGCACCTCCATAATAACGTATTGTGCTGCTAAATATTGTAATCTCGTCCCTGTTTGCCTCACCCCTATAAGGTTATAAGAATTTCTCTTGTCTCTGGGTGAGACCTAGTATATGTTCAATAACGTTTCTTGCTTTGAATTGCAGTCACAGAAAGAATTCCATTTAAATTACTTTCTGACGTTGTCACTGGATCTTAACTTTTTCCTTTACTCTGAGTAGCAATATAAAATATCTACTCGTTTAGCTTTGATAATGGGAAATTGCTCCCAACTTCCTTAGTGTCTGCTTTGCCTAACGATTAAGTATAAGGATGCGAAGGGGAGGTTGTCATTGGAATCGAAAATGCTGATCTCCCTGGCTGGTAGGGGGGTAAGTTGTCCTTACCCACGTGCCGGGAGTATCCTGCATGTTACCTCCATTGGCCCTTATTACACCATACTGAAATAAGGGATTTCCAGTGGAGCTTTTGATCTGCACGAGTGGTGGTGTTTTCTGGCCTGGCTTCTGCTCCACACCAGCCCCACCCATAAACTCTCCGTGATGATGGAAATGTCCTATAATCTGTGCTGTCCAGAACAATAGCCACTGGCCACATGTGGCTATTGAGCTCTTGAAATGTGGCTACTGCTACTGAGGAGCTGAACATTTCATTGTAACTCATTTCAAATTTAAATCGCCACATGTGGCCAGTGGCTACTCCGTTGGACAACACAGCAACATTGAGTTCCTAGGAGACTAGCATCTTATTAGTTTATTGTAATCTCCTATATAGTGCTAGGTGCTCAGTAGGCTCACAATAAATATTTGTTTAATGATGAACATTGAACCTTTAGTGAGCGGATGCTCAATGTGAGCTGCTTGCCAGGGGCCATCTGTGTGGCACCTTCATTTTCCTCAGAGCTCGTCATTGAGGCAGCGCAGACTGAGGCTTGGCCTCCATCACTGCAGCCTTTACCGGGAGAGCAGGCAGGCTGTCATGGGAGCAACTCGGCAAGAGGGTTGGGAGCCCTGTGGAAAGAGGCCTGGCAGAGCCATGAAAGAAAAGGAAGAATCTTAGCGGTGAACCAAAAGCCCCTGTGACCTTGCCCAGGCCTGAATTTGGTGATCATGCTTTTTCTGGGTGCAGCTGCAGAATTTTTCATTCCAAAAACCAGAATGTGTGAGAGCCACAAACCTGGTCTGAAGACTGCCGGCAGCAACTCTAGTTCTGGCAAAGGAAACTGCGCGTCTTAGCACTGACTAAGGGTGGATGAGAATAGGGGCCAGTGTGGCTGTGAATGTTCTCATCCGGTGAGGAAGGCAGTGGGGCGGCACCTGAGAGGGCCTCAACTCTGTCTGCCAGGGGTTTTCATTAGAAAGCTGCCTGGCGCGACTTCCCTCTGAGGATTTAGGAACTCTTGCACAGCAGAATCTAAGGATCAGTTTGAAACATCGGGGCAACAGTTAGCGGCAGCAATAGGCAGACCCACGGAACTTAGAGTTACTGGTTTCCCCCCAAATAAAATACCAGGTATCATTTCTGCGTGAGCAGTAAGTCACAGGGAGAATTAGCTTGCAGTCTCTCCTTTCCCACTGGGCCACGGGAGCCCGTGCGGCCACAGCCGTCCCTCACCGTTTGGCGGCGTGTGCTGACTGACGATGGCTAGAGGATGGCCTGGCACTCGTCGTCTAAGGCCTCTGTGGGCCCAGGGCCGCTGCCTCTGCTGTGCCTCACGCTGCGATATTCCTCTCCCACTGACTTAGGAAAGTGAAATAACTATCCTATTCTTCCAAAGGGAAATTGCCAATTTCTGAAGCAGAAGATTGGCAGCTTCAGGAAGCTTTCAAGAGACCAAAAAGACTGGAATAAGGTGAAGCAGGAACTTGTCATCTGAACTTCGTTTCTGGGATGAAATTATAGAATTGTTTAGGAAAAAGAAGAACCAGTATAACTGCTTTCAGGAAACCCCATATGTGCAAATCCAGATTTAGCAATAGTTCAGAGTGATTATTCATATAGTAAAAGGACTATTATATATGTAATATATGTAATATAATTACGATATATAATACATGTATTAAGATTCCTTTAAATAACAGTGGCAACAGCCTTTGGGCACCTGACAAACAAAATGAATGTATGAAGTAGTCAGGAGAAATGCAACAGAGAACAGTGGGGATTTTGAAAAATTAGAGAGACTGTGCACTGCCCCCCCAGTGTATTCATATTCCAAAAATTTAAAAACGTTGTGTAAGCCAAAGAGATTTGGTTGTCTGCCAGTTGGTGATCCCTGCTTTTTAAAATATACAATTTCCCCCAAGTCCCTTTAAAATATGGTTCAGTTTGCAAAAACAGGAACACATTTACTTGGTAGCACAAGATGCATTTTTATTCTAATTAGCCCATGACAGAGAGAGGTCATCAACCTGCCCATGATGGGGATCCAGAATTCCATGTATTTGCTCCATTTACTCTATCCAAACCGCGGAATTTGCGGAAGTGGGCGGCCAATGCCCAGGTAAATGTTTTCCCCACAGTCCCGCACCAAGTGAAAACGGCTTCCCTGGGAAAACCGAGAGCATCCAGACAGCTTGCCCTTAACTCTCCAAACCCCTGGAAAACAAAGTCCGTAGCGTGGCTGCCATGCTTCTAAGACAGTTTCCTATACCACACTAATCATGGCCAGACATTTCTGCCTTTTGTTCAAGAGCATATTTTGAAATTATTTTAATTTATCAGGATTCAGGAGAAGGAAAAATTCCTCTTTCTTGTCTTCTGCACAGAATAAGACTTCTGATGGAGTTTGCCTGGTAACCAGGGAGAAAACCGCCTTTCCAGCTCAGAAGAGGAGTGAGCGGAGGCTGCGGCTCCTGCACAGGGACCTGCAGTCTTGGGGAGTTGCTCTGGTTGCACTGGGGGCTTTCCTCCAGCCGGACATGAGGATGACACTCTCTGAAACATTAGGAGCATGATTTCAGTGTGAAGGTCTCGGGATCGGTTCTGTGTCCCTGCCACCCTGCACTGTGACTGGGTCCGTTTTGCTCTGGACTTCCCAAGCCGTGGGAAATTTATCATTGAGATTGACAAACACATTTTTGAGGAGGGGCAATTCTGCATTTTCCTTGAGGGCCAGAATTGAAATCTCATCACTCCTACCCACCTTCTATCTCCCCTGCATCCCCCACCCCCAAGGCATTATTTCTCCCCCAAGCTAGAGACACAATGAAAAAAGACACTGACTATTCGGGAGATAAGGGTTCACAAAGGACTGCCCCAAAGTGATATGGTGGAAACAGGGATACCACCTCCAAAAAACCTTTTTCACTTTCATCTCCAGGAACCGTGGAGAAAGTAGATCACACAGAAGCATGCGAGCCTTAGGGCTGAGAAGACTCGCTGAGCAGAGCTCAGCAGGAAGAACCGGAGAAACCTAGGGACAGAGACCCTCGGGAGAAAGAATTAAGGCTGGCAGGGGAAGGCTGCGTTAATTGATCTGAGAAAAAAGATGAGCAGCTGCGGATTCTTTTAAAAGGTTATGGAATTTTCTGATACAGTCTTGGATACGTCATTGCGTTAATCTTCAGTGACTACTTAAAAAGCATTTTTAAGGGAGAAAAGTATCTATGAAGAAAAATTCACACAAGAGAAACAGCTAGCTACAGGACTAAATAGTAGAAATTGACCAAAAAAAAGTGAGACAGAGATGGATTTGCCAGAAGCTGCTTTTGCCAGATCCTCACTTCCAGGAGTGAGAAGAGAAGAAACCAAATGCTGATCCGGCTCCTGGCGTGGTCCTGGCGTGGTCATGGGGCTGCTGTTTCATGTGTAGTTAACCCAGGCCTCGCACTGCCTGGAAGGTTTGCATCCACCCTCTCCCTCCACACCAGCCCCAGCTGCCCTCAGGTAGTTATCCCATGTGGCTGTCTCTGTGCCTAAATTTTCCAACGTCCGTTTAAGGCAGAGGTTTCTTTTTGAGTATGAGGTCCCTTTTTTAAGCCCCCCAAAAAAGTCATGTGCTCCATGAAACTATAGCTGTACTTTCCACTGAGAAAATATATAAAGATCCCCTCACACCATTAGGTATTAATAAGACTTTTTCTCATTTAAAAATGTTTTTTGCGGGCCGGCCCCGTGGCCGAGTGGTTAAGTTCGAGCTCTCTGCTTTGCCAGCTCAGGGTTTCATGGTTCGAATCCTGGGCACGGACATGGCACCACTCATCAAGCCATGCTGAGGTGGCGTCCCACATGCCACAACTGGAAGGACCCACAACTGAAAATACACAACTATGTACTGGGGGGCTTTGGGGAGAAAAAGGAAAAATAAAATCTTTAAAAAAATTTTTTTTAAATGTTTTCTGTTATGTAATGTAGCATACACAGAAAATGCAGAGCATATATGCACAACCTAGTAAATTATCATGAAGTGAACCACTGCGTACCCCTTACCCAGGTTGAGAAACAGAATATTACTGGTACTCCAGAAATTCCTTTGTGTCTTGTGCTCCTCACAATCCCTTCCTTCTACCCTTGAGGAAACCACTCTCCTGACCTATACAGTAATCATTTCCTTGCTTTTCTTTATGGCTTAATCACCTATGTACGAATCTCTAAACAATATAGTTTTGCTGTAAATAGAATCATAGTGTATGTATTCTTTTGTGACTTGCTTCTTCTCAACATTATGTTTGTAAGATTCATGTATGTTGTTGCACATAACTGTAATTCATTCATTTTCATTACTGCCTAATATTTCAGTGCATTCATATGTCACAACTGGTGCATCCTTTTTTTTTTTTTTTTTTTTTAAGGAAGATTAGCCCTGAGCTAACTGCTGCCAATCCTCCTCTTTTTGCTGAGGAAGACTGGCCCTGAGCTAACATCCATGCCCATCTTCCTCTACTTTCTATGTGGGACGCCTACCACAGCATGGCGTGCCAAGCGCTGCCATGTCTGCACCCGGGATCTGAACCAGCCCAGCCCGGGCTGCCAAAGTGGAATGTGCGCACTTAACCACTGCGCCAGCCTGGTCCGTCCATTGTTGATGGTTATGTGTGCTGTTCCCAGTGTGAGGCTGTTAACAGTGCTGCTCTTCTTGGCGTGTGTCCTGGGGTACATGTGGACAGATTTCTCCAGGAGAGTGGAATTGCTTTATCATCAGGACACTTTTTAAAAAATCTCACAGCTTTATTGAGATGTAATTCACATACCATATGATGCATCTGTTTAAAGTGTACAATGTTTAATGTTTTTTAATATATTCCTAGAGCTATCACCTCAATAATCAGTAACTTTTAAATGAATTAGTATTTTATTAATGACAAGCGTCTACACACATGTAGACCATCAGAGTAGAAGTAGGTGGACATATTTATTCATTCTAGAGAGTGCTTGGCTTGCATATGTTCTGTGGTTCTGTGGCCCCCAGAGGTCTTTAGCCTTTAGGTGAGGAACCACTGACCTTGGGCATTGACATACAGAAACTTGCCATTAAAAAATATATATGTTACTTGAAAGATTTAGTGCTTTAATTTACTACATATTACCATGGATGGATTTATGACGCTGGTTCTCAAATTTTCATGGGCATCAGAAGCACCTGGAAGCCTTGTTAAAACAGGTTGCTGGGCACTTCCTCAGAGTTTCAGGTTCAGTAGGTCTGAGTGGACTTTGAGAATTTGTATATCTAATCAGTTTCCAAGTGATAATGATGCTGTTAGTCTGGGGACCATATTTTGAGAAACCTAGTAGCTGACTGTTACCTTGGAAATTAGAGAACTGAGTATGGAAGGAATTCATTCAATCATTTCAGTAGATAAGAGTGCAACAAAAGACACATTTGTTGGAAGGAAAAGAAGGCAATTAGCAGACTTTTGTAGTGGCTCAGAGTATGGCAGTAGAAATGAAGAGTAGGGAATAAAGTTTAAAAATACTATAGAGACACAATCAAGAGGCCTTGACAATTGATTTGACATAGAGGGTAAAGGAGAGAGAGGAGTCAAAATGACACCAAGATTTTAGACCTGGATCAAGGAAGACAATTGGAGGACAGAGAGTAAGCAGGATTGCCAGGAAAGAGTGTAATCAATCAGTATCTTAACTTCTGTCCTTCTTGGCTGCCTAGGAAGATTTACTCAGCCATGATTTCATGGTCAAAAGATGTCTGATCTCCAAAGCCTTTGGCCCCATTTCTGCAGTGTTGCCCCCAGAAACTAGAAGCATGTGATCATGAGAGATTCCCTGGGCCGCTGATATTGAATGCTCAGTGGGAATTTGATATCAGATTTCAGAGGGACTACATGAATTTAATGAATGGGAATGATTCTGAGAACATTGGAAATTATCTAAGTCCTCCTTTATCGCAATCTCTCTCCTACCCTTCCAAAACCATCTTGAAATTTTCTCTCTTTGACCAAACCACATCTCTATGTGAAATCCTTCTTGCTCTTTTCCCTCTACCTAAAGCCAACAAATTCTCAATCCCACATCTTGCTACGTTCGCTCCCGTGGACTCCTCAGGCACTCGCCTGTCCTGCCTTTCGGAGTAGGTGTTTCACGTTTCCCCCTCAAGGAGACCAGAGCCCTCAAGGAGCAGCGGCTTCAGCATTTTTACAGTGTCTTATAAGAAGCAGCATTAGGAGCTGAGTGGTACTTAGGAGCTGAGTGCTACTTTTGCTCTTTGAGGAAAAGTAGAGACAAAGCTGGAACTTGGAATCTCCAAGATCTCAATTAGCAGCTGACAGTAGATTCTCAAATAAAGGGATGCATCAGTAGAAGCGGCTTTTTCGCTGGTCAATGGGCTAGGCCATATGGAAACTGGAAGGACTCCTTTGTCTCTATGAGAGGCTGGACTTAGTAGCCTGCCTCCTATTTCCTTGAGAGCCAAGGAAGGCTTTTCTTTTCTTTCAATCAACTAATATTTATCTAGAACCTACTAGGTACCCTTGTACACTCTTCTAACTACTGGAGAGAAAATGGTGAACAAGACCATTTGCAGAGCTTATGAGGAAAGAAACAAAAACATAGATAAACAGATTAGCATGCCAGATTATGCCACATTATATTGAATGTTGTGACAAAAACATGCAAGAAGTTGGGGCTGGCCCCGTGGCCGAGTGGTTAAGTTCGCGCGCTCCGCTGCAGGCGGCCCAGTGTTTCGTTGGTTCGAATCCTGGGCGCGGACATGGCACTGCTCATCGGACCACGCTGAGGCAGCGTCCCACATGCCACAACTAGAGGAACCCACAACGAAGAATACACAACTATGTACCGGGGGGCTTTGGGGAGAAAAAGGAAAAAATAAAATCTTTAAAAAAAAAAAAAAAAACATGCAAGAAGCTAGGAAGAGAATGATGGAGGTGGGGGCCTTCTTTGAATGGGATAGTCAGGAAGGCTTCTCTGAAGGTGTGACCTCAAGGACAAAGGAGCCTGATCTGCACAGAGAGAGGGGAAACTATTCCCAGAAGTCAGCAAGGCACCAAGGGGAGATACAGGATGAGGGGGAGTAAGGAAATATATATGGGCAGTTGGGGTTTCTGGACTGTAAAAGTGAAAACCAGAGCCAGGTGGAAAGATTGGCAGGGGTCAGATTTTGAAGGACCTTGTATAATGTGGTGAGGAGTTTTCACTTCATCCTTTATGAGATGGGGAAACTTTGAAGAGTTTTAAGCACCGAAGTCACATGGTCAAATTTAAGTTTTAAAAAGAGCTCCTTGGTAGCTGTATTCATTGAAAGGTAATACAATTTTATGCTGTCACAGCACGGTCTTCTCTTGCTGAGGACGTAGTCCTTTGGTCAATTTCTCTGTTATGAGTGATCTAAAACTTCTTTCTACTTTCTCCCCAAACTTTGCATTTCTTCGCGTAACCCCTCTGCTGCTTCCGTCTGCCACTGTCTCGCCTGAGCCCTCACACCACACCAGGGTCCGTCTTCCTACACCTTTATCTCTTGGCTTCGTTTGTCCTTTCCATCCGCAAATAAACATGAACGCCAGCTCTCTAAAACTATGATTCCATTTTAATTTCTCCAGCTTTAAGCAGCTTGACCTATTAAGAAGTTTGGCTTTTTTTCCCCCACAAGACTGTGTGTGTTTATACTAGTAACTTTGCAACCAGCAAAGTTTTTATAAACAAATGTTTTCTATGAATATTTCTTTTTGTGCTGCTTCCTATAAACCAGGATGTTGTTTTCTGACAGTGTTCCCCTTTACAGCCTTCCTAATGGGGCAATGGTGAAAAGAAGCAAAGCAAAACGGTTCTATGCTTATGTTCCAGAGTCAGAGAGGAGCTACCAAGCATGTGATAGATTTACCTGTGTCTGGGGAAGAGTAGAAAGATCTGTATTCCAAACCAGGGTCTACCATTCACTTGCTGTATGAGCAAGTTATTTAACCTCTTTACACCTTAGTGTCCTTCTATTCAGTGAGGACAATGATGGCATATACCACATAGAATTTTAGTGAAGATAAGATGAGAAAAATGGATGGAAAACACTTGTCTCAGTGCGTGTGGTAGGGTGCTGAATAAATGTTCACTAATATGAGGTCTTGCCGCTGGTTGTCAACCAAGAGCCATTTATTATTGCCTAGTAAAACTATGCTAGGCCCAGTGGGGCATGGAGAGAAAGTAGGAGAGAGAAGTTTGCACCTTCAGGAAACTTTGGGTCTAGTGGAGAAGTAAGAAATCCATGCAGTAACAAGGCAGCATGTCTGGGATAGGGCAGTATAGACTAGATCCCTGTGCTCGTGAATGCTAAGGAAATCCCAAGTAAATGGAAAAATTCTCATGGCGTTGGATTAATCAAGGGCAGTTTTACAGAGGAAATGAACCTTGAGCGCGGACCTGAAAGGAGTTTAACATTTGGATTGCAGAAGAGGAGAAGCATCTCTGGGAAGAGGATCAGAATGACGTCTTGTGGGGGAAAGCAAGGCTTGTTCTACGGATGAGTAGGAGACTGTAAAAGAGATCCCATAGTGGGAAATTCAGGAAAAGAATGACAGGGAAAATGAGGCCAAGGTGGGAAGATTGGAATGGTTAAAGAACCAGGAACCACTATACGTTTTCAAACAGGAATATTATGATATACACATAGTATTTTAGGAAAAATGGTGTGGGAGCTATGTGGGTGAGACCACAAAGAGCTGTTCTGCTGTTCAGGTACAAAGAGGCTGAGCACTTGAAAATGAGGAAGGAAATGAATGAACTTGACGTGCATTTGAAGAGATGTTTGTGAAGTGTTTTGAGATCCATTAGGAGTCTTTCTCTGCTCTTTATAGTGGTGGAAATGAAGTCACCAACAGGAACCAAGGCTCCGGATTACAGCTCTGTCACTCCTGCTCCTCCTCCTCCTGACCCCACCCCTCAGAAATCATCGAGCAAGAGGCCGATACTTGACAGCAATGCAGCCAGGAGTTCACAAAGGGAAGCATTCCCTTTCCAAAGGCTGCTAAGGTGGTCTACCTTGCTATGCCAGGAATGTTAACAAAATTGCAAATGTATTTTTAAATTGCACATTCACCAGCTCCACACTGGGTCACACAGTAAGAAGGAGTCAGTGGCAAGCATGAAAAGGCTCCCACCAAGGTTCTTGGTTATTTCTCGGTAGGTTTCTAGGTGTGAGGGTGCGTGTCTGGGGCGAGGGGACAGGTGTGGGATGTGACACCGTTTCCTGTGTGACTCATAGCTGCTTGAGTCCTTGGGCTCTGGGGGAAGTCAGTTCTGAACATACCAGTGTGGTGATTCTTATAAGCAGCCAGTGACCTTTGCAAGCCCTTGTCTGTGGGTTGGGGTTTTCATCTCAGGCACTGTCTGAAGGGTGTGTGGAAAGCACAAAGTTGCTAGGGTCTCAGCTCCACTTGTCCAGGTCTCTCTGCCTGCTCTCCTGTCTTTGGGCAGATGGCCACACCTCCTGAGGGAATGAAAATTGGTGACTGAGTCCAACGAGAAAAAGGAAGAGAACCTAGAGTTCCTATTTCCAAATGTGGGCCCCTTTGGTTGTGCTGGTAAAGTGGGGCAAGGCAGTCTCAGGTAAGGGCTTGGACTTGCCGCGGAAGTCTGGGATACGCAGAGAGTTCCACCCCTGCTGCTCCCATCTCCACTGTGGTTTGGAGAGCGACAGGTGGGCAGATGTTTCAGAGTATGGCTTTCCCCCAGGGCCCTAAATAATGAAAACTACTCCCCTTCTTGTTCTTTTTTTTTTTTTTTAAAGATTGGCACCTGAGCTAACAACCGTTGCCAATCTTCTTTTTTATTTTTTTCTGCTTTTTCTCCCCACATCCCCCCAGTACATAGTTGCATATTTTAGTTGTAGATCCTTCTAGTTGTGCTATGTGGGATGCCGCCTCAGCATGGCCGGATGAGCCGTGCCATGTCTGCTCCCAGGATCTGAACCCGGGAAACCCTGGGCCGCCGAAGCGGAGCACGCGAACTTAACCACTCGGCCACGGGGCCGGCCCCAACTCCCCTTATTTGTGACTTTCGTGTCCGCTTGATTTCTCCTCGTAGTATTCACTGGACCTGATATATTATGTATTTATTTGTGCACTGCCATATCCCTGGCACTTAGAGTAGAAACTGGCACATCCTAGGCCCCCAACACATGTTTGATTCATGAATTTATTGAATGAATGAACCACTGAATGAGGAATCGGAGCAGAGCAGATGTCTGACCCGCTCTTTCTGGCCTCTGGAGGGGTCCTGATGGGGAATGCTGCATCTTCTGGCCCCCTGACCTTCCAGTCACGACCAGAGAAGAAAGACCCTGGGTCCCCTCCCCCTGAACTGTGTTTGGTGTGTGTGAAATGACCCTTCTTGCAGGAAGAGGGGACTTTAGTTCTCTGAGGAAATCTGTAGTTATTAGAAAGGCAGCAGAAGGAACTCTGTCTTTCGGGTATGTGCTAGCTCTTTCTTCCTACACAAAGGAGAGCCTCCCCTGGTTAAGACCTGCCATAAAATTCACCAGTGACCCACAAACAGTGCTTTCGATGTGTCCTGCTCATTACGACCAAACCGTCAGTCCCCACGCAGTTTCTTCTGCCCCAGCCAGGTTGAGGTAAGTTTTCATTCTGCCCACAGAATGAAGCCAGTCACCAAACATTCACCTTTCTTCCTCACAGCCCTCACGAGGAAAGCGAAGAATAGAAGCGAGGGCAGAAGGCTGCCCGCCTGGGTTCTGTGACCCCCGACGGCTGGCTCATGTCTGTCTGTCAGGAGAGAGAGCATCCTCAGGGCTTGTCGGTTGGTGGGGGGAGGGGGTTCAATTTCAGGTGCCACACATCTGGAAGGCAGAGAAAGAAGCCACCGCCTGTGCCAGAGTCTTTTTTTTCTTTTTTACGTTTTTAAAATACATTTTGAATTAGCTGAGTTTGATGGAAAGCACAGGGTGGTGGAAGAGCTGCGGAGAGGGACTCCCGTCTCTGTTTATGTTATAAGGCACGAGGGGCGGGATCAGCAACGCTTAGGGAGGTTTGGCCTTAGCTCGCCTGTCCGCCTGTCACAGGGGAGTCAAAGCCACAGTGACTGTTAGCAGGCACTGACTCGTGTCCTTGGCTCAGAAACAGTGGCCCCTCAATGTGGCCTCGGTTGAACCTAGGACTTGCAGAGCCAGAAATTTCACAGGAGCCAGATGAAAGGGCGTGACCGAAGTGAGAGATGCTGGTGTGAGGGGGGATCCATGGGGAGAAGTGTCACCAGTTGAGGGAAAGAACTCAGCTATCTGGTGGAAACGTGTGAGGATATATGGTGGGGTGAGGAGTAGGGGTTTGCAGGAGGGGTGGTGGTGGGGATGGGGGGGTGGGAGGGAGATAGACCACAGGGCATAGGGGCAGGTCATACTCTTCAGTCCCCAAGAAGGACTGGTAGGTGGAGTTGAGGATGTTTGGACAAGGAAACTCTTTGAAGCTTTTCTCTCGTCCTCCTTACTCTGGACCTGGTCCCCTCCCCTCCATAAAGCCATTAGCTTCTGGGGCCAGCCCTATCTCTGCTCCATCTCTCTTGGTTCCAGTCGGTGCATTCACAGACCTCCTGCCCTGAGGGACGGGGAGGATTTATGGGGGGTAGAGGGAGGAGGAGGCGGGGGCATCCTTTGGAGGAGGAGAGGTCTGTTAGGAAAGTTGGGTGTGGGGAGCAGTTAGTCGGCCTGGCTAGAGGCCGGATCATTTCCGAGCTGGCTCTGCATGACAAAGGGAAAGGAGCAAGTTTCTTCTTTGATCTGCCCCCTGCCGGCCCCACACACCTGCCTGTTGGTGCCCCTGCCCCAGCTGAGACCTCAAGAAGAAAAACCAAAAGGGGGTGGGGAACAGGCTGTGGCCCAGCTTCCCTGGATCCTGCTCAGGCGACCTTCCTCTCTTGGTGGCCTCAGGACAAAAATATCTCCTAGGCTGATGACCCAAATCACCTGCCGCCCCCTCCCGGAGAGCCTGGAAACCCAGAAGCGTGGGAGCAGCGCGGTGAGATGGGGTGGGGGCAGCTTGGAGCACGAGTGTGAGTGTGTGTCTGCGTGTGTAAGGTTGGAGGGGCTAAGGGGTCATGGGAAGAAGACTCACGGGGGATGTGGGGTCAAGCCCTGGATGGGAAGCTAGTGAAGAAATGAGGTGGGAGTGAGGAGGAGGAGGCATGTTTTTATAGACTTGCTCTAGGATCCAGAAGCATGGATTTTCCATGTTTTCCAGGGTTTGAGGAGAGGTGTTCTTTGGGGGATACAGGCAGAGGTGTTAGTTACGAAAAGCATATGGCGAAGATGTGGGAAGCTCTCGAGCTCCCAGGGAAGGCGTGGTTGCTTCTGGAAGACGCATCCTCGGCAGAGACCTTTGATGCAAGGGTTGCAGAGCAGGAGCTGGCCGCGTCCCCACTGCTGCTGTCCGTGCTGCTGGGAAAGGGGCTTGCAGCCACCCCTGAAGGGCCACAGAGCACAGAGGAGAGGAGGGGCCATCTCACAAGGCAGAGCTCAGCACCAGAGGTTTAGGGGCGGCGCTTTGCTCTATGCCTGCTGCATTTCTCAGAGAAGTTGCCTTGAGAAAGTGGAAAGTGCTCGCCCTTCTCCCTACTATTACCCGGTAAACAAGAGCTGGGATTGGGGAAGCTTGCTCAGAGTGAGATGGGTGCAGATGGAGAGGGAGGGCTCCTGTTTGGTTGTAGGTAAATCCAACTCACAAAAGACAGCCTGATGGTCAGAGAGAGAGAGACATCTCTGGCTGGAGTGAGAGGCAAAGGGAGGAGAGAATAGGATGGTCCTCGTTTGTTTGGATGTTCTGGAAGAAGGGCAGGTGTGCGTGGCAACAGCCAAAGCAGCTTCCTAAGTGCTGTGTGGAGCGCACCCTGCTCTTGAAATGATTTGTTTTCATTCCTCTTCTCTCGTTTCTCAGCTCATTGTTTCCTTTGGAATTAGGTCCCAAGTAAAGTTCCCACAGATTTGGGTAAGAGTCATAAAGGCAACCCTGTGGTGAGAAGAGGAGGTGGGAGATGGAGGTCGAAAAGAGGCTGAATTTCTTTGGGGGAGCAGAACTTGCCGTTAGAATCCTGGAGCCCACGCTCCTCTCTCTTGGTCACCCCTTATCTGCTGCATTTCCACACTGATTCTCCCTGCACTTCTATTTTCTCCAGGGAGCCCTGTTTTGGAAGCCGTTCATCCCCGGGGTCTTCCGTTCCCCAGGGCCCTGGGGAGGGCTGAGGCCGACCATGCCCAGCCTGCTGCTGCTCGCCGCCGCCCTGCTCTCCAGCTGGGCTCAGCTTCCAGCCGAAGCCAGCTCCTGGTGGTGAGTGAGAGGGGCTGCAGTCCTCCTGTCCAACCTGCGCCTCCTTTGGTAATTGAAATGTGGAGAAGCGGTCTCTCCTTTATTCAGAGGAATCCTAAGGGCCTCTTTCATCCCCGGGAAAATAGGACAGCTCTTTTTCTCTCTGAAGCCCCCAGAGGTAAAGCTTCCCCGAGGATACAGGATTCGTTCGTTTGGCTTCTTCTCTGATTCTGTCCGTGTTCTGCTTTTCCTAGGCCTTCCTCCATCCTCATGGGTTGTTAGAAATAGCTCTTTTGTTGCTATTGGATCAATAAGAATACTGATATCCTTTTGTTTTTTGCTGGTAGGGACAAGGAAAGTAGAATTCCTATTAGAAGTCTGAAGACCAGATGAGGGATTTTCAGGATCGTGCATGGCTTTCTTTTATGTTTCTAAGACTGTTATTGCCAAGTCAACGTGGAAATGGCGGGCGCTCACCACCTGTTTTGCATGGTCTGTGCCCTGCTCACATTTTTACTCAGATGGCAACTCTACAGCCTTCTTCTCCAGTTGCCACTTTATTCTATTTGCTAGATGATGAGCAAAAGGAGAACCCCTGAATTGATAAAGAGTGGGCTAGGGGATGTGTGGGCAAGATATGGAAGTGAAAACATTTAGAAGATGTTGTGATGTATGTAAATTGGACTCTATTTTAAAGGCGTAAGGGGAGTTGTGTCTAAAGGAATTGATTGCTTTCCACCACCTGTCCTGTCCTTGCACCAAAGTGAACTGACCCCTCCTACTGCTGGAATAAGGCCTGCGCTCTCCTGGGGAGGTTTGCTCTTTCTGCCCTCGGCCTCAAATGAATATCCTGCTCTATCTATCGCCTTCTCTGCCTGCCCCCCATTCCTTAAGACCCAGTTCACACTCTGGCCATCTCCTTAAAAAAGCTTCGCCTCAGCTGTAAGAGCCTTTTCCCTTTCTGATCACTATGGA
Organism: Equus quagga; assembly: GCF_021613505.1. NCBI lineage: Eukaryota > Metazoa > Chordata > Mammalia > Perissodactyla > Equidae > Equus > Equus quagga. The sequence goes on from NC_060267.1 coordinate 56,525,516, forward strand.
TCCAGAAGCTCAAGTCTGTCTTAGGCATTTGACATCTCATATGTCATCTGTGTTCATGCCTCAGTTTCCCTACAATGCCCTTTGAAGGCAGGGACTGTTTTTAATAATTTTCCTTTCCAAGCCCTTAGTACAGGGCCTTGTACATAGAAAGCACTGGGTAAATGTGTCGAATGCATGACTAACAGCTGCACTCAGGCGTCTGCTCACTCCTTGGCCTTTTTCCTCTTTCTGGATTGTTGCTGTAGGTCGTTAGCTATGAACCCGGTGCAGAGACCCGAGATGTTTATCATCGGTGCCCAGCCTGTGTGCAGCCAGCTTCCTGGGCTCTCCCCTGGCCAGAGAAAGCTGTGCCAATTGTACCAGGAGCACATGGCCTACATAGGGGAGGGAGCCAAGACGGGCATCAAGGAGTGCCAGTACCAGTTCCGGCAAAGGCGGTGGAACTGCAGCACTGTGGACAACACATCTGTCTTTGGGAGAGTCATGCAGATAGGTAAGAGGCCAGCAAGACAGGGCTGGCAAAAGGAACCGTGCTCACCTGGCCTGGGTGCAGGGACGCTCTCTCAGGACTGGGACAGGGAGAGGCCGTGCGAGTGTCCCAGTGGGTTCTCTCGAGCCTTGGAAGTGGTGTGCAAGGAGAGAGGGAGATGCATACAGGAAGCAGTCTTAGATAACGTGTGAACCGCACAACCGGGCGCTCAGCTGGCTCCTTGCCTCCAGCTCGAGCTGTGTGGGGCACCCTGCATGTGACTCATTCGGGCTGGGCTCGGAACATCTGAGCTGCGTTAGAGTGGAATAGGAAACCCGCCCACCACTACTGCCCTTCGTCTCTTTTGAGAGCCTTGGGCAGAGAACCGAAAATTGCAGCCCTGAAGTAGGATTTTTGCCTCTTCCCCTTGGACCCTGAGAGAGGGAGAAACTTTGGGCCAAATTGGTGATAGCTGTCATTAACCCAACCCTGATCCAGTCCTGGCTTTTTCATTTGAAAGGGGATGTGTGTGAAAGTGGGGGAAGGGTCAGACTGGAGAAGAAAGCCTCTTCCCAAATTCTAGTCCTTTCCCCTCTCGCACTCCTGGTCTAGGATTCTTTGGCTACCCTCTTGCTTAGATGGAGGTGTGATCTGGGGTCTAATTGTTTTGGGTCCTTTTGAAATGCAATCCTTGCCTCCCTGGCAAGAAATTGAGAAATCCGGCCCCATTCTACTGGGTCTTATTCCCAGGGCCATAAAAGGAAGGTGTTAGAGCACTGTATTCCCTGTCTCACATTCTCCCAGAACAGCTTCCCCTCCAAAGGCGGCATTCTGTGGTTATCTAAGGCTGGGGCTTTCCCAAAGTACGATGTAGCTGGGGGTGTGGGGGACTTGGAGATCCCGCGCCCCTCTGTTATGCAGGACACTTGGGTGGCCCCTCCCTGCCCCTGCCCCCTACTGAGAAGCAGCACCAGGGGAAAGGACGCAGAACCTCACTTCTCGTCCTTCCTTCAGTGCCAACTCAAGGTCCATTAAAGGAATGCTCATTCTTCCTGGGCAACTTCCCAAAAGGATGGACTTGGGGATTCCGTGGGATTTGTTCATAATTTATCAATTCTTCTCAGATATACTTAGTATCTGTCTTCCTCATAAAAGTCTTGGTCAGCAGCACTCCCTGCCCTGGGTTTCAGGTGAGGAAACGAGGGTGGCCCAGCTGTAGACACAGGCATCTCCCAGTCGCTTTAAGGGAACTACTGTGTATTTGGGACCTTATGTATGCCTGATGTTGGCTAGATCCTTTTCATGTGTTATTTTGTTTGAGTGAAGACCAAAAAGTGAGGCTTTACTTTAGGAAAGAGAGGGGTGGTCAGGGGCAGAAACTTGCTGGGTACAGATTTGCCTGGCGGAGTGGCTTGTGAGAGCAGATCCCACCAGTCTCCCTGTACCCTATTCTGTTACAGATGCAACCCTTCTCCTTGCCTTATTTCCACCGTTCCATTTTGTAGCTTCCCTGCAGGCTATGCTACCTGGGAAGCTGTCCTCCATTACTCCCCCGGGGCCCAGCTGGCTCCTGGTGAGTCCTCTCACTGCTATCTTGCGTATGACTTCTGGAAGATTCCTTCCTTCTTTGAAGCTGCCGCCAAAGTCCACCACCAGAGGGCAGCAGAGCCGGTTAGAGGGAGCCATTGGCACTTCACCCAGCCTGGGCCCAGGGGAACATGGGGGCACCTTCCTGGTAGTTGGGCTACCATGGAACAGACGGCATGAGATTGTCCTGCTGTCTCCTTGTAGGGGAAGCTGCAAGATCTCTCGCATAGCTCCATGGCTGCTGGTTTATTAGCCTGTATCCTTGAGATGGTTTGAGTTTCCACTCTGAATTGTTTCACGTATAAAGAAGCCCCCTGCATTGCTTATCCATTCCAAAACCCTGAGTTGTCTCTTGCTTGCTGAGAACAGCACTAGTATTCTGTACCAGAGACCCAGATGCTGCCTCGGCAAGGCAGAGCTGCTTGCATGCCTTGCCTGATGATGCCCGCAACCCACAGAGGCAGACAGAGTGACTAAGAGGCAGCTAATTCACGTGAGGACAGACTGGATCCCAACAACGGTGAGAGGCTAGGACCGTAGGGCATATAACATCTGCAATATTATGCTCAGCTCCAGGAACATTATTTTAAGAGGCAATTCTGAGAGGGGTGCTTCAGCTCTGAAAAGCATGGTCGCTAAAGAATGGTAGAAGAAATCAGACATATGAAGCTTGGAAAAGAGAAAACAGAAAAGGTATATTAGTTGTTTTCAAATACTGAAGGGCTCTCAGATGGCAAAGGGATGAGACAGCATGGCTCCAGCGGGCGGAGTCAGAGGAAGGTATATTTCAGCTTAAAATAAAGGCAATTAGAGTCATTTAAAAAAAGGTGGAATGGTACCCCAACCTAATCTCTGAGGAATGTTGTAAAAGGATTGCTGACAGTGGCTGGAATGCAGATCTAGGCTGCAGCTTCAGAGGCTCCTTCCTGTCCCAGGATGCCAGGTCATGAGTCCCTGAAAGAGACGCGCAGTTCCTCCTCCCTAAGAGCCTCTTGGCCATCTTGCCCTCTCAGGAGCTCGCACCCATCGTCTGGCTCTAGACCTGACAGATCCCTGGTCTCTAGCTGTGGTTCAGCACTGGCTCAAATGTCCGTCCTGATGGCTGAAGCATGAGTGTGACTGCCTGCGTCACCCGGGTTTTTCTTGTGCCGCTCCTAGTCCACACCTGACCAGAAGCTGACCCCTGGTTAGTTGAGAAAAACTGACTTGCCCAGTGTGGTCTGGTTGTAGATGTCGCTGTGTCGCACCTAGATAATCAAAAAGTAGGTAAGGTGGGAGATCTCTCTAGACCTATTACTGATTGCAGACTGCTTCTCTCTCCGCCTGCCAAGGCAGGGTTGTGGGTGTCTACTTCTGACCATGGAGACGCAGGAGAGGAGGCCACGGGGAGCAGAAGACTCTGGCTGGTTTAGTAGCTGAGATCAGGATTGAATCTGCGTTTCCCACTAAGAACCACTCCCTTCCCTCCATACCCGAGTCCATATGAGTATTGTTTATTATTTCCTATAACAGCTTTATTGAAATATAATTCACGTGCCATACAATTCACCATTTTAAAGTGCACAGTTCCATGTATGTTCACAAGATCATGCAACCATCACCACTTTCTAGTTCCAGCACATTTTCATAACCCTATAAAGAAATTGCATACCCATTAGTAGGCACTCTCCGTCTCTCCCCACTCCTCCCCACACCCTAGGCAACCACTAATCTTTCTGTCTCTATGAATTTTCATGTTATCAAAGTGATATAAACAGGATCAGACAATACGTGGCCTTTGTATTTGCTTCAATACAGATACAAAATGCTAAGTGGCTCACTGAGCATAATTATTTCAAGCTTCACCCATGTTGTAGCATGTGCCAAGACTTTACTACTTGTTATGCCTGAATAACATTCCATTGTATGGATAATACCACTTTTTATTTACCCATCCATCTGCTGATGGACAATATGGGTTGTTTCCACTTTTTGGCTATTATGAAATAATGTCCAATAAACATTCATGTGTAAGTTTTTGTGTGGATATATGTTTTCATTTATCTTGGATTTGTTCTTAGGAGTGGAATTGCTGGGTCATGTGGTGATTCCATGTTTAACCTTTTGAGGAGCTTCCAGACTGTTCTCCGAAGCAGCTGCACAAGTTAATGTTCTCACCAGCAGGACGTGAGGGGTCCAGTTTTTCCATATCCTTACCAACTTATCATGTACATTTTTGATTATAGCCATCCTCATGGGTGTGAGGTCATGTCTCATTATGATTTTGCTTTGAATTTCCCTGGTGGCTCAGTAGTATTTTTTATAAACACTTTTATTGAAGTAGAACACACATCATATGAGCTTTTAAGCAGCTCACTACAGCAATAAAGAGGAACACAGTTCAGATTTTCTCCTGGAAATGATCAGGATATTCAGAGAGACCCTGCTGAGTGTCCTGGAGATGTGGTTCCCCAGTGCTCTCCAACGAGGAGGCAGCGTTCACCCTGTAGAGGACAGAGGGAAACAGCTTGGATGGTGCTAGACATTGTAATTCTAGTTCGCCTTCTGCTGCTGATCTCTGCCACTGTCCAGCTAGATAACGGCAGCAATAAAAAAAGACAGATGTGTGGCTCATGGAGTGGTGAGAAATCGGTGTGGTGAGGGAGATGTTTTTGCTAACATAAAGAGTCCTGCTATCGGTCCCATGATTTCTGCTCACTCTCATTCTGTTTGTCCCACATGTTCCATAAATTCTTTAATGCCCACTCTTCCTTCCGTTGCGGTCTGCCTCCTAGGAATCTACTGGTCGTGTAAACGTCTGTGGAATGGATGTTAGTGCAGGCCAGCCCTGGAGGGAGTCATTATATGCTGTGTGTTCAGAGGGCAGAGGAGGCACATTTCAGCTCGTTATCAAGAGAAGTTTCTCCCCATTGAGGCATGGGCAGTGAAAGGTGCTCCCTCCTGACACTGTTTCCCGTCCTGGGAGAGCTACCGCCCAGCTGATGGTTCCGGGTCCAGAGGAGGCAGAGGGAAAGGAAAGGCCCTGCTACAGAGTTGACCTCCTTCTCTCCCGCCTCTCTTGCCTTCTCTTGCAGGGAGCCGAGAGACCGCCTTCACCTACGCAGTGAGTGCTGCAGGGGTGGTGAACGCCATCAGCCGGGCTTGCCGCGAGGGTGAGCTCTCCACTTGCGGCTGCAGCCGGACAGCACGGCCCAAGGATCTTCCCCGGGACTGGCTGTGGGGTGGCTGTGGGGACAATGTGGAGTATGGCTACCGCTTTGCTAAGGAGTTTGTGGATGCCCGGGAGCGGGAGAAGAACTTTGCCAAAGGGTCTGAGGAGCAGGGCCGAGTGCTCATGAACCTGCAGAACAACGAGGCGGGTCGAAGGGTAAGCTGGACCTCCCTGCACCTCCACACACACCGTAGACCGGCTGGGCTGCTCCTGGGCTGAGCCAGAGCCAGGGCCTGGCCATCAAGGAGGGGAGCTGGTCTGACCACAGAGGTTCTTACCTACAGCTGCTGCCTAGATGCCCACATTGAACTCATCGCTTTCAAAAGGCTCCATTTCCCAAGGGCACTTGTCCTTGTGCACTTGTCATTGTCTTAACCTTATTTATTTCTCCACAGGACATCTGTCCCTATAGGACTTGGGTGCAGCCTTATGATCAGAGTTCCAGACATAGGGAGTGGAGTCCTTGTCTGGACTGCTCCTCCTTTGTCATTTGGACAGACAGATGATTAGAAGTTTGGGCCATTAGACTTAGTCTAGGGTTTATGGTTTGTTGGGGGTTCAGGTAAAACCAGCGCTGACTTTTAAGAGCTGCTATCGTACGTATCCAGAAACCCAGTCCAAAAGCACATTCAAGTGCTAATGGCAAACACTTCTATGCTAGGAGTTTTAAACGTAAGTGGAAGTGTGAAAGACAACCATCTTTTGAAGGCTAAGGTAGACAGCCTCACCAATCTCATGTAAGATGTGACTGTCTCTGAGCCTCCATCTCAGTAGAAACTGCCATAGAGGTTTTGAGGTGAGCTAGGTTTACTGTGTGTGCAGAGCACACCTAGGCAGCAGCGTTAGCTTCCTTTCTGGTGTGCTGAGGGGCATGTGCCCTCTCTGCCTGCACCCTGCTCAGGAAGACGCCACCTCTGAGCACAGGCTCTGGCCTCCTCTTTCCTTTGCTGCCCCAGCGTGGTCTGCCTCTGCCGCAGGAAACTGGAGGGCTCCCCCAGTGTATCCAGTGTGGAGGCGAGTGTGGATGGCCATCCAGTTCCCCCTCTAGAGAAGTCTGACATCTGAGTGTTGGGTGGTGGCAAAGGGCCGGGGAACCACAGACCTCTCAGGAAACAACAGAGACTTCTTTCTGGGAATGTTGTCCACACTCAGGTCTGTGTCAAGCAGCTGGCTCGGGGGCCCGGGCAAGGTGCTATAGTGAGACCAAAAACGGACTAATGAAAAAATGAGAATGGCAGTTTCTTGAGAAGAAGTAAATTCAGAAATTTGATGTTGCTTCATTACTGATTCAGTAACAGGATGTGCATCTATTTCTGAACATGTGTTTATATATCAGGTTTTTAAAAAGATTAACTCATGTTTCATGGGAGCACATTTCAAATACATGGAATTGGGAATGTCTGTTATATGAATTGGGATTGTGTGATGTTGGCTTGGTAGAACACAGCACACTTGCTTGTGTCAATCAGCATCATCAATAGTACGATGTCAAGCAGAAATTAGAATTGGGGGCCGGCCCGGTGGCGCAGCGGTTAAGTGCACACGTTCGACTTCGGCGGCCCAGGTTCGCCGGTTCGGATCCCGGGTGCGGACGTGGCACCGCTTGGCAAGCCATGCTGTGGTAGGCATCACACATATAAAGTAGAGGAAGATGGGCATGGATGTTAGCTCAGGGCCAGTCTTCCTCAGCAAAAAGAGGAGGATTGGCAGCAGATGTTAGCTCAGGGCTAATCTTCCTCAAAAAAAAAAAAAAGAAAGAAATTAGAATTGGTCCTTTGCACAGTGTCTTTCTTACATATCTCATACTTGGAGGCTAGTTTTGTTTAGCCAGATATGAGTGTGAGTGCGTTGGGGGGTGGTGTCGATCTACGGCAGTGTTAGGAGTTCTGTGGTTTGTGTGGTGTAAACCAGGGCAAAGAGACCAGAGCCATCCTGGATTGACCTTCTACCCTGAAGGAGCTGCCTCACTCTCCTAGGGCTTTCTTTCTATTTGCCAGTCCATTTGCCAGTCTTTGGGTGTCTAAGCATGAGGAATACAGAAAGATTGGTGGAAAAGGTTAAGATCTGCAATTTATCTCCTGAATGCCCCAATTCTATCCATTTTTCAAGATCGCAGTTCCAATACCACCTGCTCCTTAAAATCTTCCCCTCCCTGCTAATTGCAGTCTCTGCGTCTGCACTGCCCCAGAGCATTTTATACTTTCCTTACGGTGTTGCTTCCTCCACCTCGTCTTGTTGGCTGTGCGTCTTATTGGTTGTGCGTTTCTGAGGACATGGATCGCCATCTGAGCTCTTTGCAGCAGCTCTCACTGTGCCTGCCATGGGTGGGTGCATGTGAACATGCAGAGGGAAGTTCCCATATTGCCTCCGAGTAAGAGTCAGGGGTCAAATTCACGGAAGGCTGTTCCCTGTCTCTGCTTGCTGTCGTTGGGGCATTGTGGCAGATGTGGAGGTGACTAGGCATTCATCCTAATCTGGGCCTCATTTCAGTCACAGTCTTGACCCCACTTCTGCTGGCTCCTCATTTTATTGCCCTTAATTGTTTGTTTGTTTGTGCTCAGCCCTTATCTTGGCAGCGCCTTCCCCTCCATCTGCCTCTCCCGCTTACCCACCCTCCCTGTCTTCCTCTGTCTGTCTCCCTGTCTCCGGCTCCCTTCCTCCAGTCTCCACACCTCTTCCATAGCCCTTTATCTCTCCCTTTGCCTCTGTCGGCTCCAGATTGGGAATTCCTGTCCCTCTCTAGTTTTTATCCTCTCTCCAAGGAACAGGGCTCTGCCATCAATCACCATCTGAGGCTAAAGGTACTCCCCACCCACCTCCTCACACCTACACAAGAAGTTTCTCAAGGAAGGACTAAGTAGTAGCAGGGATTGAAAATTCCCTGGACTAGTATTTTACAACTAGATTTATTTTTTCTTTTCTTTTCTTTTCTTTTCTTTTTTTTTTTTTCTGAGGAAGATTAGCCCTGAGCTAACATCTGCTGCCAATCCTCCTCTTTTTGCAGAGGAAGACCGGCCCTCAGCTAACATCGTGCCCATCTTCCTCTACTTTATATGTGGGACGCCTGTCACAGCATGGCTTGCCAAGCAGTGCCATGTCTGCACCCAGGATCCGAACCATCGAACCCCAGGCGGTCAAAGCAGAATGTGCAAACTTAACCGCTGCGCCACTGGGCCGGCCCCCAGATTTCTTTTTTAAATAGAATATCTGGGATCTGATATCTTGACCACAGAGTAAATCTTGGGCATATTTACAAGGAACTTCTCCTGGCTTTTAAGAGTGTCTAGTAACTCCGTTTTAGATATTGATGGCAAGACCCATGGGTAGATACTGCCTTGTCACTCAAGGGCTTCTAAGCATGTTCCAGATAAAAGTTGCCTAATTCTTGTGGCCTTCCTGTCACTTACCAAGGTCAGTCACACCATTAGATAGATGTTGAAGATGGACTTAGCGGGGGCTTTGCCAGGGAGCAAAATGTACAACCAGGAAAATTTTAAAAACATCTTATTGCTTTTTCAGTTAGCAGGAAAGGCCAAAAATTAGGATTTTTCCCCCTTCTACAAGTGGAGCTTATATAGATTATCAATAGTAAAATATTTTAAAATATGAATATTGCTGTCTCTACAATGTCTTCCTTCCTAGAGGAAAGGTGGAATGAATGTCTCACTGGCAAGGGTCCGTGACCCTCTGCTTCTGGAGTTGTTTTCCTAAACTTCCTATCCTTACTCTGTGAGTCTTGCTTTGACTCCCTTTCCCCAGATCTCCCTCAGTGTTTGCTCCCAGTGGAGATGCTTATCCTGTCCCCCTTAGTCACTTAGCGGCAGGGTACACAGTTTTACGCCCTTAAAGCTTCCTCTTCCAGCAGCGCCAGATGCCTGACATCCCTCTCTAAACCAAGGACCATTTCCAGAGGAATGTCAGGCTCCAGCTCAGACCTGGGGGATTTGTGCCAGAAGGATAATTGCAGGCCCTGTCTTTGAAGTGCCTGTTGGAATGGGGTGTCGCTTCCTTTATGCTGTGGGCCTGGAGCTGCCAGCCAAGGGCTGGTGCCTTTAACCTTGGGGAGGAGCCTTCCTTCCTCCTCCCCCCTAAGCTGTGTTTAGGCTCCAAGACTGGAGGCGGAAGTGCTAGTCATTCGGACGCCCTTCTGGGTGGCCCTGGACAGGTTAGTGAGCCTCTCTAGAGCTTCAATTTCTCCACCATAAAGAAGTGGGAATAATTCCATACCAGAAAAAAATCAGGAAGAGTTTTGACCAAAGTAATGTGAGCTGATGATGGTTAAGCTCTTTCTTGCACCTGCAATGGTCTCTGCATAGTGCTGAATAAAGACACAATCTGGGGACTCTTGAAAAGAAATCTGAGAGAAGCCCTTGAAAAATGAGTCTCGACTCAGTTGGTGACAATAGCTGTAGCATAAGAAAATGTTCCGCAGCGGGCTTGCATTTTTCTCCTGCCATCTGCACTTCTGGGCCTGCTGCCAGGGTTATTTGACACAATGCATCAGTATGCTTTCACTGAAAAACACTTTGTAAGCAGCTTTCTGGTCTAATCTTGCTTTTAAATTTTGGTTTGGGATAACCCACGTTCAAATCCACGCCACGTTGTTGTGGTTCAGTGACTTCTGGGTGCGTTCGTTTTCAAATGCATCACCCCACAGGCCAGCCCTGGACCTGCTCTCCTACTGCCCAGGGCCACGCCCCTCTCCCTCCACGCTCACGGCCTCTCCCACGGGGTGTCTGGAGTGCGGGGGTGGAAGAAAGTGGTCTTGCTCACAAACGTCGTGGTCGTGTGGTTTACGGCGAGGCTCCTGATGACTGTGAAGTTAATGAGCGAATGTTAACGCAGAAGGAGGGACGTTGAATTCTTGGGGGATTTGGCCAGGCAGGGAGGGCTTCTGGCTCACCCGGCCGTGCCAGCAGTTTCTCTTATGGGCTTGTATGATGACCGAATTCTTTTTTCTGAGTTGTACTTAAAAGCTAGACAGCTTTTGTTGGTTTTTATTTGTTGCTTCAAACTTTGATCACCAGAGACATGTCCTTTTTTTCCCTGATGGTAAAGATGACTCATTTATTGTAACAAATGTCAAGTAATAAGAAATGGATAAAGTCAAAGGTGCAGGTGCTCCAGACGCCATCCTAGTAGCTGATCAGACAGGAGCATTGCCTCCCAGCGTTTTTCAATTTTTCTGTGTGGTGCTTTTTTTGTCTGCTTTCCATCTGAGCACCTGAGGATCCGGGAAAGATCTCTGTGTGCATTTGAAAAGTTATCACCCCCGCCTTACACACACCCCCTCAGCCCTCTTCTGTACTTGGCCTGGGGTGACCCTCACTACCCTCTTGACATCTTCCATCAAGATGCTCCTTCTTATTCCCTTCTTTCTCTCCTCAGGCTGTGTATAAAATGGCAGACATAGCCTGCAAATGCCATGGCGTCTCAGGGTCCTGCAGCCTCAAGACCTGCTGGCTCCAGCTGGCCGAGTTCCGCAAGGTGGGGGACCAGCTGAAGGAGAAATATGACAGCGCAGCTGCCATGCGCATCACCCGCAAAGGCAAGCTGGAGCTGGTCAACAGCCGCTTCAACCAGCCCACCCCGGAGGACCTGGTCTACGTGGACCCCAGCCCTGACTACTGCCTGCGCAACGAGACCACAGGCTCCCTGGGCACCCAGGGACGCCTCTGCAACAAGACCTCGGAGGGCATGGACGGCTGTGAGCTCATGTGCTGTGGCCGTGGCTACGACCAGTTCAAGAGCCTCCAGGTGGAGCGCTGCCACTGCAAGTTCCACTGGTGCTGCTTCGTGAAGTGCAAGAAGTGCACGGAGATTGTTGACCAGTACGTCTGCAAATAGCCAGGGAGGGTCCCACGCTCCCAGCCCTCTTCTCCACTCTGCCTCACAAAGTTTATATTATATAAATCTATATAAATCTATTTTATACTTGTATAAATAAATGGGTGGATGATAAATAATTAAAAGAAGAAAATGGAAAGGAAAAGCTTATTTAAGAGACGCTAGAGATCTTTGAGGGTTGGCTTTGCTGGTTCTCGACTCCCGGTGAGTGGGAGGAGGCTGCTCACCCTCCGGTGGGGACTCTCAGGGTGTAAGGACTTGGGAATATTCACTGTCGTCTCTCCACCGTGGACTTGAGGAGAGAGATGGTGGTTAGATGGAGAAGATGACTTTGTCTGGAAGTCTGGAGTCTTTGCTGCGTAGATGCCGGCCCTCTGGAAGGTGGCAGGCACTCAGCTTAATCTGTGATGTCGTCAGGGTCTTGTCCAGAATACGGATTGGTTCTGTGAGAGGCCCAGTGCTGTCTTACCCTTTCAGCTGTGTGCATACTTGCCGAGTCCACAGTTACAGGCATGAGGAGAGGTCTGATGTCATCTCTGCCCAGTGACCACGAGGGGGCCCGCACCTCCCCAGTCTCCCAGGGCTGTCTTTCCAGCAAGAATTCTTCTTCCACTGTTCACTTGCTCCTGCCACAATCCCCTCCACCATGAGGAAAGGGGGTCATTTGACCTGACGTGTCAGGAAAGACATGAACTGAATATTTGTGCCTAAGCTGCAGAAAGCCAGGTGCAAACTAGACGGAGTGAACGTTGCACTGTGCTCCCTCCCAGGGAGAGGAAACTTGTGATGCTGCTGCTGTCACCTCCTGCTTCAAGGGAGGCCTCGTGAACAACAGGATGCGTAGCTAGGTCAGGCTCGGCTGGCCTGGCGCGGTCTCTTCATCTCTCACCCAGATGTACAGCTTCTCTCTGACATTAAATCCCTTTCGGTGAAGGTTCTCTCCCTTTCCTTATTTGGACACGCAGTTATCTTTCGTGAGTCTCCTTTTATTTTTGGTCTTGTCCTTAGAACCCTGCTACACGGTGCACACATGGAAGAAGGGAAGGAATTGAGACTTTAGAGCTCAATTTGAGACAGGGGCAGAAGAATATTATGCGAATTAAGTAAGATAGTGCATTTAAGCACTGTCGCCAAGGGCTAGCACAAAGTTAAATACTCAATAAGTGGTAGCTATTAATATTACTATTACGAACAAAAGAATTCAGGGATGGAGTTTAAACCTCCCCTTTGCCGTCTTCCTCCATTTTACAGCCCCTGAGTTAACCCTGGTTCGTTCACTGGGTCCTGGGTGAAGCACCGGCTATGGGAATGCTCTCTGCAGGTGTTTATATTGCCATCTCCAGTGTTGGACTCCAGTACGTGGGGCCGGGAGAGCAAGTAAGGCAGAGCTCAGGGATCCAAGAAGGGAGATGTTATATCCTAGAAAGGGAGGAAGGAGTTACTGGGAGAGACATTGATCCAGGCTGCACTGGAGTGACTAGCCCGCAGGTGAGCCAGGAACCACATAAAGACACCAGTTGTATTCTAGAAAAGTGTATTTCTGGGGAAGTAATGGAATTAAGGAATTAACTTGGGTTACAATGAACAAATGATACTGCAAAACAATCTAAAAGAGATTCTGCCTGAGGGTGCCCATGGCCGTGTATACCGCTTGTATCTTTAGTACCTAAAGAACCTTCTGACTTAATGTCAAAGAACGTCAGTCCTAGGGTTATTTTACCAGAAACTTCCTCACATTATTACTCAGATTCCTTTGGCTGACATTTTCAAGACGAGTGGTCCATGAAAGAAAGTGATTGTAGTCAACTGGCCTACAAAAGATCAAAACCATGTCCTCGGCTTCATTAGTTGGCATTTAACCAAATAAACTAACTGGTCACACAGATAAATAATGATAATAAGGGTTTTGAAACACTGTCTGGCATTATTGCTCTTTTCTATATTACTATTATAGAGCCTGGAGAGTTATATCAGGTGCTCAGAGTATTTAAGAGCTGAAATCCAGTCCATCCTTAGAATCTTCAGGAAGTTAGTTGAGAGTGGCTTGTCCACAATCCCGGAAAGTGACTTCCATGTTCATGAAGGGAGATGGATCATCCTATTATGTGGAGGTTTTCCTTCAGAGTCATGGCAAGGGGATGGAGTGAATATTGAATGTTTCCTTTCTGACATGGGGAGCAAGTCATATGTTCAAATACTAATATGATCATTGTATCCACTGACAACCAGGGTTAGGAAATATTTAATTTTCAAAATAGGTTGAAATGAAGTTATAGTTATTGTCACATGCTTGTTGAATCCTGGTGAATTGGCCATTGTCTGTCAAGTGACAAGTAATGCCATGGGAATGTGGCTGGAGAATATGGAGACCAACCTAAAAAAATGAGCATCTGCTCAGAACCACAGAACGTTAGAGAAGGAAGCAAGCGTGGCAGTCAGATGTCCAGCTGCTGGGTTTCCAGGTAAAGACTTCCAAAACTTGAGCAGGTCCCAAACCTTGATGTGCTGCAAAAATGCAGAGTCCTAGGCCTCCGGCACCAGAAAGTTTATTCAGTTGGTCTGGGGTGGAGCCGGGACTACTGTCTGCATCTTTAACGAGGACCAGAGGGGATCCTATGCTGGTGATCCAAAGATTACACTGGGCCTATAGTCATTGAGAGCTAGTCCAAGATCCTCAGGGAGATAGACACCAGGTCCTGATTCCCAACCCAGTGCTCTTCGCAACCCTGTGCAGGATTCCCTAGTACCTGACATTTATTATTATTAACATGTAGTCTAATTGAAAGATCAGTGCATTGGACGTAGTCCTAGCCACCCCAGGGAGACTTTTTATTTTTTTCTTTGAGGAAGATTAGCCCTGAGCTAACATCTGTGCCCATCTTTCTCTATTTTATACATGGGACGCCTGCCACAGCACAGCATGGCTTGACAAGTGGTGCTAGGTCCACACCTGGGATCCGAACCAGCAAACCCCCAGGCCACCGAAGCAGAACATGTGAACTTAACTGCTGCACCGCCAGGCCGGGCCCTGGGAGCCTTTTTTTTTTTTTTTTTTTTTGCTGAGGAAGACTAGCCCTGAGCTAACGTCTGTTGCCAATCTTCCTCCACTTTATATGTGGGATGCCACCACAGTATGGCTGACAAATGGTGTAGGTCTGCACCCAGGATCCAAACCAGTGAACCCAGGCCACTGAAGTGGAGTGTGCTGAACTCAACCACTACGCCACAGGGCTGCCCCCCTGGGGAGCCTTTCTGATGAGAGGGGAAAGAGCATCCTGGCACAGCAGAACTGATTCGCCCTGGGATGTTGCACCTTTATCCTCTGCCTGGCACTAGTCGGGGAGACTGCAGATCCATTACGAATATAATGAGGCAATATTTGCTTAGCTATTTGTCTGCATGCATTCACCTTGTCTTCAAGATAAGATTAGGAGAAAGGCCTGAGTGCCTCCATCCAGAAATCGATGGGAGGGTAGGAAGGAGGCACGGTGGGGGTTCATATTAAGGCAGGCAGGCCTCCGTTCACAAAGGCGTTGGGATGAAAGTCTCTCCAGAACTTGGGTTCGAGTCCTGAGTTGGAGGGGTGGCTTAGCAGTTACCCACTCTCCATTCTTTGAGAGTAGAAACAAAACCTGCCACTCGTCTTAAAACCCCAGTTTGGTCATTGCTTCTGAAATTCTGCCCTGCTCCCTCTCTTAAATCATTATTATCTAACTTGAGCTTTGTCATCTGGAGATGTAGGAGCCAGGAAGACGTCTGTGGTTGACACTGCTCCACAAGATGGAGATCTTGCAGCCGCAGGAGCTCACCAAGAAAGAAGCCTGTTTTCTTGGGCAGAGAGACACACCATCCTTAGAAAGTGGGAAAAAATAGTCCTTTCCATCTTAAAACAAGCTCTGATACATTGCCAGATCCCACTGACGCTGATCACATATTTGGGCGAATGTGTGTGTGTGTGTGTGTGTGTGTGTGTGTGTGTATGCGGGTGGATGTGTGGGTGTGTGCACGCACGCTCCTGCACATGCACACCCACACACAGAGGAATGAATGTTTTTCATTAATTTGAGGGGGAGATGGAGAGGCACTTGAGGTATAGAATATGTAAAAAGATAAAAATAACTGTCATCACTTCTGGCTGAGACGCTGCAGAACGTGGACTGTCTCTCTGGGGAATCCCCGCCTCTGGCTGGCTAGTGATGACCAGCTTCGCATGGCCAGAAGGAACGTTGGGGAGCTGAGAAGGGCCACCAAGCCAGAGCTACTAAGTCCTTTATTAGTGCTTGATTATATGAGTCTCTGCATTGTAGTTATACTGAAAACAATAAGTAAAGGGTGCTTTCATTCCTGGTTTTACGTAAGAATGCTGGGTAATTTGCATAAGTAGGAAGATTTTAGCCCAGGAACGAGGGTCAGACATTAAGCACTGTGGAAGGCTGGGCTTTCACACAGTGAACTTTCTAGATTGTTTCAGCCTTTGAACAGCGGCATTTTCTCGGTCTTCTTCCTGCTGCCTGCCTTTTGATCTTCGCTCTGTTTATCTGCAGCTCTCGAAAAGGCAGCAACAGAAGGTAGAACCGAATCAGTTAATATGGGCTTCCTAAGTAGTTTTGATAAATAACTGGGTGGGAGAAGGGGTGGCCAAAATTAGATTTTAAAATTATCTGTGAATTTAATTTGTCACTTACGTGTATTATCTACTGCCTCCATAGTAACTGAGATAAACAGACTGAAAGCTGCCCACAGCCAAAGCAGGTAGGGAACTGCAGTATCGCGAGAGTTTGCCTGAGTGTGGGGCCTATGAGCAGGGTATCAGAAGGGGCCTCCAGCAGCTGCACCAAGATGTAAAAGAAAAGACGCTAAAGAGAGGGTGAGCCCTTTCAATCCAATTTTATCTTAAAGCCAAAAGGAATGTGTCTTGTTTTAAGTGGCCCTGGCCACTAACCCTCTGGGACATTTTCTAAGACCTGGGGCTGTGCTCTGTCTGTTGGGTCAACCAGCCCTTTGTTGGTCCCTCATTTGGGGGTTATGTCTCCTCTCTGTTTACTTTATCTCCAGAGACCTTTTCAGTAGAAGGTAAGTTTCATAAAGGAAGGAGTTTTTAAAAAATCTCTTTTGTTCCCAGCTATGTCTCCCCGGAGACATAGTGCCTGGCACAGAGAAGGCATTCAGTAAAGGTCTGCTGAATGAATGGATGACGATTCTCGCGAACAGGCAGGAAACTGACAGGTAAGGAGGTAACTGCCGGCGCCGTGCGGTCTGCTCTCTCAGGGGCAGTGAGGGAAGTCGGTCTGAGCCGGCTCGAGAGGAGGCGGTCTGTTCACAAGAGCCTCACGGACTCTTCAGGAACTGAGCCTCTAGCTCTCTCCCTCCCTCTTCTCACTTGGCCGCCGTCTGCTGCCCTCTGTCTGTGTCTCTGCAGACCGGCTTCCTCTGCTCCTGCTGCTGGGAACACGCAGCTGACAGCCTCCGAGCTGACAGGACTACAGCTCCAGCCAGGGGAATGACTGAATCTCTCCTGGTCTTTGTTGCAAATTCCCGGGGAGGGGCTCCTGGGCAGGGGGCTCTCTCCACCGTCCCATCCCCTGACAGTGGTTCAAGTCAGTGAGGCAGAGGGGTTTAAGAACTCGTGGAGACAGGAGGAGCCGCTCGGTCCTCATCAACTTCTCCGCTGATGGTTAGATCAGAACGCGTCCTCCAGCTCGCTGTGCATGGAAACCCTAAGTATTTGCCCTGGAAATGCTCGTGAGGAGTCCTCGACCTGCGAAAATGCAAAAGTATGCGACGGGTCCTGAGACTCCTCGAAGAGGTGAAGACCTGAGCGTGTGAAGAGGAAGGCTCCTGCTCCCTCAAGCACTGCGGGGTGAGATGGACACCCCTCCTCTCGGGGAGAACTGAGGGTGCACAGTTGCTAAGAAGCGGACGACTAGACCAGACTCAGTGACGACCCTGGCTCACATTCCATCCTACAGATACATTCATTTTTTATACTGAGCTCTATTTGAAGGGCCAGTCATTCCTGTTAATGATTTAAAGAGCTCGTCCCGTTGACAGTATAACCACAGCATCAGTTGCTTCCTTCCAGGCCTGAGCACACAACGAAAAGGATCTGAGCGGGAGAAGGTCTCCGAAGGGTTTCCCGCGACTCCGCCACCGCCCCTGGGGAGGACGCCGGGCCCGGCCGGGACTGGCAGGGCGCCCCGGGACCGCGGGGAGCGGCGCTGCACGTGTGGGGCGCCGGCCCGCCCCCCGCATGGCACCTTCCCACCCGCGGAATCGAAGCTCCTCCGCCGGCGCCGGACCCCGCGGCCGGGCCGCCACACGGCGTCGCTGTCCCCGCAGGTCCCGCCGCAGCCGGCGCGCCGTCGTTCCCCGCCGGGCGGTGGGGCGCTCGCGGTGCCGGCGGAAACGGAATGCCGACGGCAGAGCCGCTTTAGATGTTTCATGTGGACGAGTTTGGGAAGAATTAGGTCCGGGTCCCTTGACTGACCTCTTAGAGACTGAAGTGGAGGGCAGCGCAGTCAGGGAACCGGCGCGGGGCGTGCCTCGTCCCGCCCGGCCGCCCGCCGAGACGATGGGGCGCGTGGGGGCCGCGGCGCCCCCCGGGGGGAGTTTAGGTACGGTTTGTTCCTGGCTGCTGAGTAGTTTCCAGGGCGCTGAATACTTTGCATGCTTTACGGGTATCATTACACAGCTGGGGAATAATTATAGCTACCATTTATTGTTTACTGCATACCAGCTGCTTCATTTTTATATCATTCTCTCAGTTCCTCTGCAAGGTAGGCATTATTGTCCACCTGTTACAGATGGGGAAACTAAGACTCAGAGAGGGTAAGCAACGTCATTTACCTCACACAGCTGATTATTGATGCTGACTCCAGAGCTCTTTCTGGTTCTTCAGTGGATTTCTGGGTAATCAGAGAACCTAGTTACCTGAAATAAGAGGTGCCCTTTTCCTTCTAAGACTCAAGGTATGTACAATAATCTTCCCCACTTGCCACCATGAATTTTGAATGAGAAGAGTGGTGAGGGACATTTCCTCTCTTCATTGCAGAGGGAACTTGGTGATACTAAATCTAAAGAAAAAAGACAAAGTGTACAGGGCTAATGACACAGGAAATTATGCACAAAATGAAGAGAGTATACTGACCGCCGTGTTGAAGCGCTGGTGGAGCGCTGAGCTCAGGGAGTGCGTGCCTAGGACGCGGGAACTAACTGGGTGACTTGCATTCAGTCAGAACTATAAACCTGCCTCACTGCAGGTTCATGTTTCACAGGAGAGCTGGCTTTTCAAAATTCTCTGAACATTTTAATTTGTTCTGGCCACGTACCTAACACAGCATAAGGACTTAAGCCCTAGGGCTAGGCAAGACATGCTGGCCCTTGGAGAAGGCACAGGCAGCCGCAGGAGACAGGCAGCTAGACTCTCGGTAAGACAGGAAGGAGCCACACAGCTGAGCTGTGGGAAGGTTTTAGGTGTCAGGCCAAGCAATAAGAGGAGCCTTAACCTGGGCTTCACAAGAAAAAACGCCCTTCCCTTCAATTCTTAGGGAGAGGTCTGAGGAGAAGGGGGCAGGTTGCTTGTTGTGTGCCCCTCCCTGGACCTACAGGATCTGACTGCAGAGGGAAAGAATGGAATTAGGCTGGTGAGGGAGCAAGAGTGGGAAGAGGCGGTCACACAGCTGCAAGGTCCACCAGTCAAGCCCTGGGCTTGGACTTCAGCCCCCAGGGCCAGAGCAGCATCTCTTCCTTCTGAAGAGGTCGCCTGAGCTCGCAGGCCTGGGAATATCAGCTTTCCAGCCCCTCCCGTCCCTGCTTGTGGGATCCCTTTGTGTCTCAAAAGCCTCGGAGCAGTAAAGCCTCTCCAGGAATTTCTTTCCCAGTCGGTAGCAGCCAAGTCTCCTGGCAGAAATGTCCTTTCTACCCAACCTGCACCCAGGAAGTAGGAAGGTGGCCAGCCCACAGGAAGGGGCCCCAGAGGCTCCCTCCCTGGGCATTTTCTATGGTGCCACTTCCCCATATTTACACAAAGGGAAACTCTCTTTCCATTGCCTTTCCCAGGTATTATAAGTCTGAGGTTGCAAATAATGGTGGTCTTTAAAAGTCAGATAGATTCTGAAAATGTCTGAGATAGAACAGATAAGGTCATGAACTGAGCTTCTGAACTCCCTTTTCCAGCCTCTCAGTCTCCATGCCAGGACTTAACTCTCCATCACAAATAAGTAATTTCTATCACAAGAAAAGGAAACAACCTGAAATACTTTTGAATTCCGTGTCCCATTTTCAGTCACTGAAAGGCTCCCTCTACACTCAGGATAGCCTTGGCACTCTGACGTGCTGGCGGTATGGTCAGACCAGTCAAGGCGGGGAAACGGCATGTTGCTCTGGAATGAGGGACCAAGGTACCATGGGGACAGAGGTAGGAAACAGAGGCAGGTATTAGGATTCTCAGTGAGAATGGAGAGCTCCTCTCTCCTGCTTTCTGGGTCCACCGAGGCTGCGAGAGGGGGAAGTTACCTGCTCCCCAGCTCAGAGCTCTGCCTGACCTTCTGCGTTCAGAGCAGGAGTGGGGGAGGGTATCGGTCTTAGAAGAGGGCCGTGCAAGGGGCGCTCTCGGGACTCCCCATCCTCCACCTTCCCAGAGAGAACGGAGCCCAGGTTCAAGCAAGGAGGTGTTTATGTGTTACAAGGGAGGAGACTCGGCATGGACCCTGAGCAGAGCTGGGATCACAGCTGGGTGCGCATCCAAAGTGGTGCTCTAATGGGCAGAAACGGGGAGAATGGTGACTTTTTCCCCTTTTGGTGGTGCTGGTAAGGGATTGTGTTCCTAATTACTTGCCCTCCATCTGGCTGAATTAAAATCACCTGGGGAAATTTTAAAATTCAGACTCCTAAGACCCAGACCTAGAGATGCTGATTGAGTGAATCTGGGGTGAGGTCTGGGAATCTGTGTTTTTAAAAGGTGCCTTGGGCGAGTCTGCTCAGCAGCTGGGTTTGGGAATTGCTCACAGGTTATTATGTCTGGCTACACCAAGCCTTCCATGCAATAAGATGGCTGTTTGCAGGAAGAGTTGAGTTTAGAGGAAGTGGGACCAGGGCATCATGCTGTTAGAGGTCTGAGGGTGGGGATCCAGAGTAAATCCTCAATGTCTACACAGTCAAGATGAACCTGGGAGAGGGAATGGTAAACTGTCTTGGATCAGAGTCTCCCAAGAGACTAAAATCAGTATAGTCTGTCCCCAAATCTCTCTACATAATAAGATGTGTGACAGTAACTTCCTGGGCCTGTTTCTAACCTCTACTGCGGTCATTGGGACCACACTCTGTGACCAGATGAGGAGGGGGATTTCATTTGAGGCTGTAGGGGAGGAAGACATTTCCTCCTCCCACTCTGGGTCCTTCTGGCTGGACAATGAATTAAATTCACGAGACAGAATAACAGGAGAAAATTAAACAAAGCTTTATAACATGTATACATGGGAGAGACCCAAGCAGACTGAGCAATTCACCAAAATGACGGAAGCTCTCACCTTAAATACCCTCCTCAGCTAAAGACAAAGGAGGATGCCGGGGGAGAAGGGAGCCAGTTACGGGAGATATCACAAAAGTACAGTAATCAGGAGTAAGCTTGGGGGCCGGCCCAGTGGCACAGCAGTTAAGTGTGCCTGTTCTGTTTTGGCGGCCCAGGGTTCGCCAGTTCAGATCCTGGGTGTGGACATGGCACCACTTGGCAAGCCATGCTGTGGTAGACGTCCCACATATAAAGTGGAGGAAGATGGGCGTGGATGTTAGCTCAGGGCCAGTCTTCCTCAGCAAAAAGAGGAGGATTGGCAGTAGTCAGCTCAGGGCTAATCTTCCTCAAAAGAAAAAAAAAGAGTAAGTTTATACGCAGGTTTAAGTCCTTGTCTCCCGCATTGGCAAGAGTTCCTAGAGATGGCGCAGAGAGGAGGCACCTTTCCAGGTGGAGATTTCCTTCACAATGTAAATGCCTCAACAAGGATAGCTCCTACTTTTCAGAGTTTCTCTCATGCCTGCAGTTTTTAAAAGTAACCGGCCCCAAGTAATCCTCCTGCCAAAGAGACATATCTTGGGGTGGCCAATTCCTGTCCCCAACAAGGCAAACTGGAGCCCTAAGCTTGGTCTGTGTCTTTGCTTGTCCTGTCTTCTCTGGCTTCGCAGTTGCACAGACCCCATGTGCATCAACAGCGGCACTGCACTCAGAGCGTACGAGACCGCGCAGCCGCGGACAGATCTGGGCAGCCTGGCTGGATACAGCTCACCAGGAGCCTCTGAATGTTGCTGGTTCCCACACAGCCCTGAGCAGAGCAAAGCCAGCAGCTGCAGAGTTGCACAAGCTCCGCTGGCTCTGCCCCCGGGCCAACTGGCAGAAGCCAACTGGGGCTTCATGTTCCAGGGAAGTCCCTGGGGACCGGTCCATTTCTGCCTCCAGCAGTCCTGAATTAGGGCTTGGGCACTGGATTAAGAACTCCCCCAAATGAAAACCTTGTTAATCTATAAAGTCAACGTGACTTTTTGATGGGCATAGAGACTTGGATTTTTGATCCCAGGGACAGAGACCAGAATTCTCATCCAGCTCTGCTGTTGACTTATGCAAGAGCCTTGATGAAACATCCGGTCTCCAGGCCTTTGTTTGCTTCTCAGCTCCTGGTGCTGACCCCGTGCCACGTACACCACAGTGTTCGTAAGGCTTAGCTGCCAGAGAAGATGAGGCAGTGCTTTGCAAAATGTGCGCCATCCCACTCTTGCCTTAGTTCTTATTTCAGGTCTGCTGTGGACTGTTGTGAACTGACCCAATAATGACAGGCTAGTCTCTAAGCCCCTTACTCTGTTTTCCCAACAAAGTAGTAAAAAACACTTTCTCTGCCAAACAAATGTTTTTTGGTACAAAAAGAACCAAGGTGGAAATAAAGGATGTCCTTCTAATCAGAGAGAGGCTATTATTTGTCAACCAGGACAGGTAACTGAGAGTTATAGCTTTCATTCCCTAGAGAAGTTAAGAAAATACGAGGCATTTAGATGTTTAGGATAATTTAGTAGAGTCTGGAGACGGGGAGAAAACCAGCTACTCTCTGGAGACTCGCTTCAGCTGCAGGACTCGCGAGCCCTGCCTCCCTTTGGGGTTAGCCAACCTCTAAAACACATCAGCAAGGGCATGGATTTGGTGCGCGAAACCCAGCTTCCCAACCAACTAGCTAAGTGATGGCAGGCAGTTTCCCTAGCAAGAAAACAGGGGTAATAACATCTGTACCTCAAATAAGATAATGGAAGTGAAAGCCTTTTGTAAAATATAAACCTTTTAAAGACTGAGATATCAGTATACATACGTTGAGCTTGTATCTAGGCAAGATCAAAGAAAACGATTTTTTCTAAAGTACGAGATTATGACCCATAAGATCTCCAGAATCCCTTCTTGTTTAAAGCCAGCCACAAATGCAAGGACCTCCCCCCGGAGTGTTTGGCCTTTTGCATACCCAGAAATCCACCATTCTCCCCTGTATCGATGATGGTCTTTCCCAGAGGGCCATTAACTGAAAAACAAGCATTCCACTCCTCCTCAGAAGAGAGCCATTTTTTAAAAAGACTCCGGTCTGTTTCCCATTGTTTCTAGGCTACGAAGACTGTAGGAAACTTCAAAGGGGCAAGGAAACTGACCAGAAGCATTAAGGGAAGCAGGCCTATCCCTGGGGCCTTCAGAAGATGTGGACAGGGAGCCAGATTCTAAAAGGAATTCTGGGATTTACTCTGCCCTCCACGGGGTGGGTCTGGCCACCCCACTGCCAGCTCTTTCTTCTCAGTGAAGAAACCATGGTAGCCACATCGAGGGCTGAGAGGTGGGGAAGGTCCCTCCTATTCACAGAGGGTCTGTGATGAGGGAAGAAGATTCCAGGATCTCAGAAGTTGGAAGGCATTTTCTTAGACACATGTTCACTCAGGGTGGGGTTTCTAATCCCATCCGTGCAGTCCTTGATTTCAGGGACACAAGTTCTTTTGGGCTGTCCTGAATAATAAAGACTACACATACCCATGTTTATCTGGGGAAATGTCTTCCAATTCTAAACAATTCACTTACAAATTCTCTTTCTGAGAACAATGCCCGTTCATAAGATGGGGACATTCTGTACAAATGACTGCTGGCTGGGCAGTCACAGTTCTGAGGAGAGGGAGGTGGGTAGGGAATCACCCCTACAAAGTGGACTGTGCCTAGAAACCCAAGTCCATGTTTGCTAGGAACCCGTGGGCACACAGTGGTGACTGGTCCAGACCTGCCCAGAGGAACAACCTGTGCATGTGACAGTCGCATGTCCTGCCAGCGTGCTGTCTAACTCACTCTCAGCTGAAGAATAGTGGGTGTCCTCCACTAAGGTCATAGGAACACACCTTCAGATATTGTCCAGGCCAAAAACGTTAGGAAAAAATTCACTCCCAGGTACAATACTTGTCATTGTTCCTGCCTCTGGTTTAACGATACAGGGGAGGGAAATCGTTTGGAAATCAGAACACCGGGGATTGGGTTTTTTTGCACTGCATGTAGAGAAGTATTTTACTTGTTTTCTTTCAGTTTAATTGAGATATAATTGACATACAGCACCTTATAAATATAAGGTGTACAGAATAATGACTTGACTTACGTATTTTGCAAAATGATTACCACAATAAGTTCAGTTAACATTCATCACCTCATATAGACACAAAAAAAATTTGTTTTGACTTTTTTCCTTGTGATGAGAACTTTTAGGATGTACTCTCTTAGAAACTTTCAGATATAGCACACAGCAGTGTTAACTGTAGTCATCAGACTGTCCATTGCATCCTCAGCACTTACTTGCAGAGTGCTGAAGCTCTTCCATCCCCCAGCTTGTAGAGCTCTAAGCAGAGGCACATGAAGCTTCTGTGGGGCCTAAACGTTATACAGTTGTGGTGGGGGGCAGTTTTAAAAATGACAAATACAAAATTATGAACAGGGCCTAACAAGGCAAGGAAGAGGTCCTGAGGCTTACGCTTCATTTTCTTCACAGAAAGTCTGACTCTGGTTCTAGTGAAAGCTTCCAGAAGATTCCATGGAAATGCAGTCTTGAAGAGCTTTACGTTATTCTTCCTAAAAGACTCTCACAACTCCTTCCTGCCTTAGCCGAATTCTGGATTTTCCCTGACAATGCCATTTAGTTGAAAGCCCTCTGGGGCAGAGGTCCTTCCTTCTTCTGCGTCTTCGTGCTGTGGGGCTCTCTCGGGATCTCCACACACCACTCTTACAGACCTTCCTCAGCAAGCCCTCCAGCCAGACCGTTCTCTCCCCATTTTGGTTGCTGCCTTCCAGCCACCTTGTGGCCCCTCCACAAAGGCACTGGGGACCAAGGCCCTCGGCTGCCATCTTCCTCCTAACCCGTCTCGTGACAGCAAGCTGGGCCATATCCGTAACTCATCAGGCTGGCCACAGCCGTGGAGCTTGTCATCTCCCATCATTTCTTTATTATCTGACAACTCCAACACCTAGATGCCCTCTCCACCCCAGCCCCCAGCCCTCCACCCCTGCTGTGCCTTCAGAGCCTCCAAAGCTGTCCCGTGGTCTCACCACATCCCTTCACTTCTGCTGTCTGCCCTCTCCTGCCCTCATGTTCTTCTCTCCCCTATGGGGCCCTCCCCTCCCCAGTCACGTCCACTGCACCCGCCAGCGCCCTTAAATCCCGTCTTCCCTTTGACTGCCTTGTGAAGAGAGCAGTGCTCAGCAGCATGTGAGTTACAAGGGTGACACGGGCAGAATCCAGCCACTTAGGAAATGCACTTTACTTTCCCTCCCACTGGGGGAAACAGCCTTCTCAGAGCTATTAAGCAATCTGATTCCTGACTCCCACAGGGTAATAACAGTATCTTGCATCTGTGTACAAACAGCTTTCATATATTCAAAGTGCTTACATGGGCATGACCTCGCAGGATTCCCTCCTCCCTTTGGCCAACCGCTGTCTAATTTCTCTCTCTTCTTTTCTCCTGCTGCAAAGTTTGCTGAAGAAAATCACACACCTGGGCCAGTTTTCCCGGTGATGAATTCCTGCTTCCTGACCTCGGCGACTCCACCCTGCTGCTCCTCCCTTGTGTTCCTCTCCCATCTTTGGTCTCTCTCCTGTTCCCCACACACCTGAGGGCCTCTCAGCTGACGCTGCTCCGCTCTAGCTCAGCTGATACAAAAAAGGTCATGAATTTCTGCCGTTCCTCTCCCCTCTGCCTCCAAAGTTGTCCATAACTTCACCCGTCCTCTCTGAGAGCCCTTGCTGTGGACAAGAGAGACTCTGAGGAGGTTCCTGACATGGGTTCGCTCATCCCTCCAGGAGATTCCCTCATCACAGCAGTGAGTTGTCTGCATATCTGGTTAGCCTCCTCAATCACAAGCTCTTTAGGGACATGGACTGTGCCTTCTTCATCCTTTCCTCCCTCAGGCCTGGTCTACAGTCTAGCTTGTAGCAGTTGCCCAATTCGTTTGTATTCCCCCATGAGCCTACTGATGAATATAAAGAACTGGAAGTATCCTCTGAAGTTAGGAAAGCAAAGCATAGAAGAGGAGTGCATTTGCAGTGTTAAAGGAACGCAGTAAGTACGAGTCTGATCATCTTTGGAGCAGGGCCACCACCAGCCTGGTCTCCTGTCTGGAAAAGCAGTACCAGAGTCAGGAGATCTGGGGAAGAAACTGAAGCAGCAAGCAATTGGCTGGACAGGGTGGCCTTTGAAGTCTCTTCCGGCCCTGAGAGTCTCTTTTCCTACTAGAGTCAGCTTGGCACTAACATGCCCCGTGATCCGAGGCAAGTCACCACTTCTTATCTCTAAGATGCAGATTGGGCTGTCTTCCCTCTCCCTCTGTGAGGACCCAGTGAGCCGCTGCATGTGAAACTACAAATCTCAGTTTTTATTAATATGATAGAAGCAAGGGGATCAGAGTAGTTAAAAGCTCTCTCCTCCAGTGGGAGAGAGAAAAGTGCTTCTCTTGAGGGTGCAGTTGGGACCTGCTCATCGCCCCTGCTCTGGTGAAGAAGCAGCTATTGTGTCTGTTAGATGGCGCGATTGCTGAAGGCAGCACTGGTGTCTGTTGGATCCAGCCCGAGTTTACACCTAGATTGCCAGTACCAAGCACAGTACTGACACATGTTGAGAGCTCAGTAAATATTTGAGGAAGGGAGAGAGGGAAGGAAAGGAGGAAGGAAGGAGCTTAGGGCAGAATGTTTGTAGCGAAGATGCAGCCATGCCAAGGGCCAGCAGAAGGTGCAGAGTGTCAAACTGCTGAGAAGGACCGCGGAAGGTAGAAGGATGGGAGAATGCAGCACTCAGTCTGCGACAACGAATATTGATCTTTTTTTCCCCCTCAGTCTCATTTTTTAATTCTCAGTGCCTAAATAATGACAGACCCTTATATTTGTGATAGAAGAGATGTGGAGAGAGCAAAGGAAATGGCTGAGCATGCCCCTGCCCATACAAACCAGGGGAGACTGACTACTGAAAAGGACGAAAGGATGCATACGGAAAGCCTGGAAGGAACACACAAAGCAGATTCAAAGTTTTACCCACACTTATATGCCTGCATTTATCTCTATATCTTTCTCTATGTATTGGAAATTGTCGACGAAAATAATCCATATCCAATCTATAAATGAAAATTTGGGTGAGTTTATTCTGAGCTTAAATCTGAGGATTATAACCCGGGAGAGTCTTTCCACAAAGGAACAGAGCACTCCAAAGAGGTGGGGGGTATACAGGGTCGTTATATACCCTCAAAGAGGATGTTTCACATATGATTGGAATGTCCCTTTTACAATAGTCGCGAGACTACTCTGTCGGCACAGCGATTGATGGAAATAGCAGGTAGGTCTTCTGTCTCAGTGAACACAGCAGGGTGGCAGTCTCTTGTCTCCAGCTGGGTGGTCACAGGTGAGTGGGAGGTGAGTGCAGCAATCAGTTCCTAGCCTAAGGAAAAATGCTAATGTGGGGGGAGGGGGAGTTGCATCTTTATCTCAAGGGCCTTTGTTCTGGCCATAGGAAATGTCTAAGCAGATATGCAATGCGTGCTCAATAGCCAGTCAGGCCCTTTTGGAGGAAAAAAAGAAGTCAGGCCGAATTAGGTTTATACCAAATGGCTTCCTCATATACTCCAATATATCCTATTGCTTGCCATTTTTATTTGTCAAAATCATGAGTTCACATTGATAACTGTATTCTAATTCCAATCTGACACCATAAAGTTCATTCTTGTTTCCTGGCTCCAATGGGGAGTATTTTAAGGAGCTGAAAGGAATGAAAGAGAAGTGACAGGCCACCGTGGTCCAGGCTTCCTCGTGCCAACGCCACTGTGATGCCTCCGAGGTATAGGTCAGACTAGGGCAGAGATGGCCTAAGCAGACCGTCTTGGCGATGGGACAACTCCAGGTTGTAAGAAGTTCCGGAAGTGTCAGTGCTTGGGACTGACTTAGGACACCCTATAAATAAATACACACTAGGGCAAAGTTGATGCAAGGCTACCTGGAGCCTCTGTGCTTATGCTGAACCTGAAGGATTCACCCACATTAGCTCTAGGTGGCTTCCAGCTGTTGATCTGACCCTAGACCCAGGAATATGAGGAATAATTTGGGTTCGAATAGTGTCAGATTAATTTTGGTATTTGGGGGAAATGGGAAGGTAGGTGAGAAAGAGAAAGAAGAGAAAGCAATAAATGTATCATCCCTTTAAAGCATTAATAAAGATTGATGAAGTTGAATGCATAAGAATTTAAAATTTCCATGTGGCAAAAATAGCTAAGATAAATCGAAAGATAAGCAATAAACTGGGAAAATATTTGCAGCACATATGACAAAGAGCTAATTTTCATTTGTACATGCAAAGTACACTTAAAAGTCATAAAGATCATCAACCCAAAGAAAAATGGGCAAAGGACCTCAAAAAAATCATAGAGGAGGAAATATGCATGGCTTTCAAACACACGAAAAGGTGATCAACCTGATTTATATCAAAAGAAATGTAAATTTAAACTATAGGAGATATAATTTTTCACCTAATAGATGAGTAAAAAATGAACGATTTTGATTAGCTGTGTGAGAGAAGATGTGGAGAAAAAGGTACTCCATGCATTGTTCGTGGGAGTAAGAATTGGTGCCACCTCTCTGGAACAATCTATCAAAATTAAAGTGCACAAATCCTCTGATCCAGTGAACCCACTGCTACAAAATTATCCTATACGTACGCTCACGTGTGCACAAAGATCTATGCGAAAGACATTTCCTGCAGCATTATTTGGAGAGTAAAAGTCTGAAAAAACCTAAATGCCTGTCAAGAGAGGGAATGAATGTTAAACATGGTTATTATGTAAATTGAAAAATCACACAAAATGATACTATATATTGTTCACAGACATGTATATGTATGCATATGAAAGTATGCAAAATTACTGAAAGGACATAAATTCCTGATAGTGCCCATCTCTGGGGATGGGAGAGGATTGGCTGTGAAGGTCACGGAATATTTCAACTTTATCTGTAACATTTAACTTCTTTATGTAAGAAAACAAAGAAGAAAGGCTGTGAGTAAACATTCTTCTCAGCTCTGGATGGTGGCAGCTTCCTATATTACACTCTTACTTTTCTGTATTTTTCCAAAAAGCACGATACAGATCAGTGGGTATAAGATGACATCTTTTGTGTAAAAAAGCCCCCCGGGAGCTAGAAGCACAGCCTGCCCTCTAGGTCAGGAGGACCTCATGTGACTGGGGAAGAAAGGGCTTCTTTTGGTTCTCTGAAGTCTGCCCTGAGGAAGAGCGAGAGAGACAGGGAGAGAGGCCCGGCTCGGTGCGGGTCCTGCTGAGGACCTGAGCAGCGGTGCGCACACCGATTATGCAGTGAACAAGGCAGGAAAAAGCACCGGAAACATCCAACACGGCAAAGAGAAGTATATTTTAGGGTGGTAAGAAGGAGACCCCATGGCCAGGCAAGCTTTCAGATGGTTATCCTGTTTTCAATGTCAGAGTCCTCAGCAAGAAAACAAAAACAAACAGTCCAATCAACGGAAAACAAACTATAAAAATCTAACAACAGACACAGATGAAGCTTGAAGACATTATGCTAAGTGAAATAAACTAGTCACGAAAGGACAGACACTAAATCCACGTCTGTGAGGTGCCCAGAGTAGTCAAATCCAGAGGCACAGGAGGCGAGTGGTGGCTGCTGGGGACTGGGGCGGGGGTGTTAATGGAGACAGCGCTTCAGCTGGGAAGATGAAGAAGTTTTGGAGCTAGATGGTGGCGACGGCGGCCCAGCAATGTGAATGTACTTAATGCCACGGAACTGTACACTTACAAACGAGTAAAATGGGAAATTTTATGTTATGTATATTTTACCACAACTGAAAAAACAGTTAGGGGCTGGCCCCGTGGCCCAGTGGTTAACTTCGTGCTCTCCGCTTCTGCGGCCCAGGGTTTTACCAGTTTGGATCCTGGGCACGGACATGGCATGTTCATCAAGCCACAGTGAGGCGGTGTCCCACATGCCACAACTAGAAAGACCCACAACTAAAAATACACAACTATGTACTGGGGGTTTGGGGGAGAAAAAGCAGAAAAAAATAGAAGAAGATTGGCAACAGTTGTTAGCTCAGGTGCCAATCTTTAAAACAAAAAAGTTACCCACCCAGGGGGCTGGCCCCGTGGCCGAGTGGTTAAGTTCGCGCGCTCCGCTGCAGGTGGCCCAGTGTTTCGTTGGTTCGAATCCTGGGCGCGGACACGGCACTGCTCATCAAGCCACGCTGAGGTGGCGTCCCATATGCCACAACTAGAAGGACCCACAACGAAGAATATGCAACTATGTACTGGGGGTCTTTGGGGAGAAAAAGGAAAAAAAAAAAAGTTACCCACCCAGCTGACTGACAATCCTGACAAGCCTGAAGCCTTTAACTAAACATTTAAAGGTGTAGTCCTTTACCAGTCTTGTTATTGCCTCATGATCTTTAACCAAACCTCCCTTTATTTTTTCCTATAAATTTTCTGCCAAGAGTGTGAAATACAACTTTGACTTCATATGTATATACATAGATATGTCACACGCATATATGTTACTAACAAAATATACATAACACAGCATAACATATATATATTTTATATATATATATAAAACTAATGACAACAAAGCCAAAGAGAAAAGAGCAAACAACTCTCAAGTGCCAAAGGCAGTGAGGTCCCACTCAGACTTCCTTCACACGAGGTGGAAGGAGCCAGTGAGCTCGTCTCTGTGTTCTGTGGTGGCCAAGGGAGGGGCACAGCTGCTCCTGCAAGAGCCACCCCCCTCCCCCCCACCCCAGGACAGCTACCCCTTGCTAATGTTCAGGCGGATAGCATTTCACAGTTTTGACCTTTTCCCCAGTATCCTAACTGAATTTCTTTCCAAAGTCAGTGTCACAATATGTGCAAGCAAGCGTGTCTCAAGCTCTGGGCTTTAGGGCGAGTTCTGGTCTTTGGTCTTTGCACAGAACTAGGGCAGAGGGAGCCTGGTATCTGGAAGAGATATTGCTGTCGCCTTATGCCTGCCAAGTGCTGGGTTTGCAAGTTTCTGTAGCAATGGCCCAATCTCTGCTTGCCCCAACGCTATCAGCCCACTTTGTTCTGTTCTTGCTTTTGAAATAACGGTCTAAGTGACAGCCAAGTGAGACCACATCACCCTATACCACTTCCACCAATGAGAGGACCCCTCCAGGGTGCCCAGAGCCTTCCACTCAGCGCCATGGGACCAGCACCTCGCCTGGTGGCGTGGAAAGGTCACTGCCTCAGACTCAGACGAGGGAGAAATTGAAACACCTGATACTGATTGGGAAACCTAGCCAAAATAGTCTTACTCTACGTTGATCCTTGTCTAAAAAGACCTTTGACCTCAGTTGTAGTTTATTTGACTGGCGAATAGGAGCTCTGGCTTAGGGAGGAGGGCTGGAGAGAAGTAGAGTATTATAAAAATTGGATACAATTTGCATCCTTGATAGATTATTTTTTTTCACCCTCAAATGATCTCCAATAGATTGTCAGAAACATCACAAGCTTTTCTTGGGGTCCCTCCCTTTCACACGCCAAAGAACCCCTCACACCTCTTGTTTGTTCCGGTGTTAGAAAAACAGCTCATTCTAGAGTCTGACATACCTCCAAAAAGTCAGGCCAGAAGTGACATTTGGCTTCTCCCACACTCCAACCCGACTCTCTTTCTGGAAGAAGCTGGAGCGGCAAGTGCTAATATCACATCTCTTTTTGAGGGTGGAGGAGAACCAGCTCCTGAAGGAGCGAGAGTAAGGCGGGACAGAAAGGGGATGCTTGGGCCTGCTTGGGCCCTTCACAGTTTTCCTTGGAGACCTTGCAAAAGGTTCTTGGAGGAACCATACTATCACCTTGTCTTCACTCGCTTTCAACTCTCATAGTGCCTGCCCTTACGAATCCACTGCACGCCATTCTCTACACCACCCCTCGGCTGGCACCCTCTCCCCCTCGTTCGTTCCCCTCTGTTTTTATCCTCCCCTCTTTCACATTTGTGGTACAAGTCTTTCCCAAAACTGCTCAGTGGAGGAAATCCCAGCGTTGATTTGTTCATTCACTGTGTACACACTGAACACAACTTAAAAATCACTGGAAGTTTAGACTTCATCCCATTAATTTAAGAGATGATATAATTTACATCTCATTTGAAAAGATTTTACTCAAGTTTGTCCCTTCAACTGTAATTGTTTTCAATGTGAAGTTGTTGGTGTGTTATCAGATGATGCGTGGTGCAGTGTCCTGAGTCACGAGTTTATGGAGGGCCACTACACCTGACACCTGGTAGAAAGGTCAGCCACATGGCCTCACTGGAACAGCACCTGCAGAGGGGCCGTGCTCATTCCGCCCTGTGTTCTCAGCCAGCACGGATGTCTGCTTCTTGCAGTTGGAGCACATAGTTTCTCCCTGAGGTTCAGATGCACTTACTTTTTCATCTTTTAAAAAACAACATTTTAACTCTACCAATACAGCTAAACAGATATCATTTCTCCTTCCATTGCTTTTTCTAGTTCCTAAAGCTGGATGTTTCTAGGGGCCGGCCTGGTGGCGCAGCGGTTAAGTTAGCACGTTCTGCTTCTGGGTGGCCTGAGGTTCTCGGGTTCGGATCCTGGGTGCGGACATGGCACCGCTAGGCAAAAGCCATGCTGTGGTAGGCGTCCCACACATAAAGTAGAGAAAGATGGGCATGGATGTTAGCTCAGGGCCAGTCTTCCTCAGCAAAAAGAGGAGGATTGGCAGTAGTTAGCTCAGGGCTAATCTTCCTCAAAAAATAAAGAAATTACTTACTTAATTAATTAAAAAAAAAAAAAGCTGGATGTTCCTAGATCTCCATGTGTCCACCAGGCCCATCCCAGGTCCACAGTAAGGATCAGTACACAGAAGCTTCAGCCTAAGTCTGCTGCTGTAACTCTGGTGCCCGGGAGCCTGCTGTTCCCTCCTGGTTCTCTCACATTGACACCATAGGCCTGGGTTTCTACTTGTTTTCCCTGCCTAGACTTCTAGTTTCCTACTGCGAATGGAGACTGGTACCTACGTGCGCCCAGTATTGGTTCCTTTAGGCACCCCTCAATAGTTCTATATGATCCTGGTGAGGCTATCAAAGCTGATCCCATCTCCCTCCCAAACTCTAGACAATAAAGCGTGGGTGTGTGACCTGGGCTGGCCAGAGGACTCTATCCTCCCTAGCTGTGGTGGTTGGCTCAGGATAGCCCAATTAGAGCCCTTCTTAGATGTTTTTTTTAAAACTAAAGCTACCTGGAAAGATGGTCTCTCTCCATTAGGGTTGCTATATTTGAAGAAAGTGAGACAGGGACAGCTAATAGCTAATAGCCCCTTGGCAACAGAGCCTGCCTGCAGGGGGAAGCCAAGCAGAGACAAGCAAAGTTCAGAGAGAGTGCGGTAGGTTGGATTATTGTTTCCAATTCTTCATTCTTTCCCTGGCATTATCTGTAGAGAGAGATTATCTATCTATCTAACTATCTAACTGTCTCTTTTACTATGTGATTTTGCAGTGCCTCCCACTAGAGTGAATGGGACTTACACCTCTTCCCATTGACTTTGGACATGGCCATATGATTTGCTTTGACCAATAGACTGTGGGTGGAAATGACCAGTGTGCTCATTCTAAGCTGAGACCTTAAGAGTTTCCACCAACCATTTTGGACCTTCTGCTCTCTGCCATGAAAAGAGCACACCCCAGGTAGCTGTTTGTCCTTCTGCTTTGGTCCCAGGATGAAGACTTGGAGCAGATTTGTAGCCAACCTGAAGCCTGGAGTCCAGCTGAGCCCAGTCAAGCCCAGCCAATATTAGCTTAATCATAGCCAATCTGCAGACCTGCAAGCATGAGCTAAATATTTCTTGTAGGCCACTGAGATTTTGAGGTTACTTATTATATACCATTGAGATTTGGGGGCTACTTGTTACACAGCACCATTATAGCATACCCGACTGACATAGTTCTGAGTACATCATTTAAACCCCTGGATCTCACTGCATCTGAAGCCAAAGCCACCCAATTATGTGAGTTGAATTTCTATCATTAGGAGCCAAACAA
Source organism: Equus quagga (assembly GCF_021613505.1). Classification (NCBI taxonomy): domain Eukaryota; kingdom Metazoa; phylum Chordata; class Mammalia; order Perissodactyla; family Equidae; genus Equus; species Equus quagga. The sequence continues at coordinate 56,559,234 of NC_060267.1, forward strand.
TTCTGACCAATGCAAAAATCTTTCCTAAGCTCCTAGGATGTAGTCATACTACCTTGACTAGCTATTACCAAGTCCCTCTCCCAGAATACTGGCTCTCTATACCTGGGGGAATCCTGACGTAAGTGGTCAGATAACCAGCAATTACACTATTGCCATAGCCTGACCTTTAATCTCACCCAACACCTAACACTCTTAATCCAGCTGCTTTGTGCCAACTGCTACATACATCATCTGTCCCTTGTCCTCAGGGCTGACATCTGCCCTAACTATAGCTATGCTTTCCATGACCACTGGATGCTGCCCTGTGTGGAACCAGCCTCTGCAGCTGGGTGTGATTCTTCAGCTCCTTTAGTCTACTTAGTGTTTGGTTGTATTCTTGCTCACAAACAGAATCCGTTCCTACTATGACAGTGTTAATATGGTAAATATCAAAAATAAATGCAAGATAAACATTTCTCCTTCATTTATGATATGACCTTTGACTTTACTTCAAATAGAATATTTCTTTCTAACTTACCCAGAATTCTATTCTGGAGTTAAATTCATGAGGACAGGAAATCTGAAAATGTGGATCAACTTTGTCAGAATCTAGAAATGGGAGAATGGGGAGCAGAAACAGTGGCTTTCCCTCCATGGGATAGGTGCGTATCTCCTATAGAGGCCACATTTGAGCAGGGATGGTTTCTGTAGCGTAGGTGACGTTAGGCCAAAAGTTTAGATTGCTCTTTGGACTCCTTAATTGGCCTTCAAAAAATACATATATATGTATATAATTTTCAGAAATTTCTAGAATATTTTAAAAATGTAAGCACAGATAACGAGATAGAAAACATAAATGATATAACAAACGTCTGTTTTCTCACAATCCAAGATTTGTAACTGTTACACTTTTGTCACGAGTGCTTCATCTTTTTTTCCGTAAAGAAAGAAAACATTATGAACACAGCTAAAAATCCCTTTAACCACCACTCTTCGCCCCATTCCCCTCCCTCCTGTGAGGGAGGTCCCTCCATCTTATGAGCGGATAAGTTTTTCTTTTTAATTCGCATCAACTCCACTTCACTGTTCATGTTGTTTCGCAACTTGTTTTCAGTCCGTGTATTGCAACTTGTTTTCAGTCCGTGTATTTTTGAGATCTCTGCGCTCTGATCTGCATGGTTCAAGTTTAGCCCTTTTAATGACACATAGTATTACAATGTATGCGTATACATATTTTACATATCCATTCCTCTACTGATGCATATTTAGGTTGTTTCCCGTTCTCTTGGTACTGTAAAGAATTCCATGAATGTTGCCATACAAGTTTTCTGGTGCACAGTGCAAGAGCTGACTGTCACTCAGCATCTCTCTCCTCCTCCTGAAAAGTGCAAGGCCCTGAGCACCCTTTACTTGTATGCACCACCACCATATCTCACATGCTGTTTTGTAAGGTACTTTAGTTTCACTTTCTTTATATATTCATCATCAACATAATATACATTTATAAAGTGAATGTCTACTTATTTAAAACCTTTCCCAGTTTCTTTGCTCACCATTCTTTCTATCTTTCTTTCTTTTTTTTTTTTTTGTAAAGATTGGCACCTGGGCTAACAACTATTGCCAGTCTTTTTTTTTTTTTTCCTGCTTTATCTCCCCAAACGCCCCCTGTCCACAGTTGTATATCTTAGTTGCAGGTCCTTCTAGTTGTGGGATGTGGAAAGCCGCCTCAACGTAGCCTGATGAGCGGTGCCATGTCCGTGCCCAGGATCCGAACCCTGGCCCACTGCAGCAGAGCGTGCGAACTTAACCATTCGGCCACAGAGCCGGCCCCTGTGTCTTTCTTTTTTTTTTTTGGAGGGGTCATTAATTTTTTCTTTTGTATGCATATGTATGTGTGTGAGAAATAGATCACACAAGTAAAAATATATGAAAACATGCACATACTGCAGTGTTTATGTATGAATAATATGATGTCTAAGATACACTTCAAAATAATCTGGGAGAGGAGAAAGCATATGAGGGCGTAAATGAGGCAAGATTGGTTGTGTACTGATCATTGTTAAAGCTGGGTTGTAGATACAGGAAGCTTATGCCATTTGCTATGTTTTTTTATACAACTGAAAATTTTCATACATGTTAAAGAATTTAGAAAAAAGAAAAAGCACTGTCCTGGCAGCAGAGGTCCTGGGCTCCCATACCCACCCTGCAGCTGACTAGTCGTGTCACTTGTTACAAGTCACTTCCTTCCTCTGGGCCTGTTTTCTTCTCTCTAAAATGATCAAGCTGGACCAGATGATATTTAAGATCCCTTCCCAGGTCGGCCCAGTGACGCAGCACTCAAGTGCACACGTTCCGCTTTGGCGGCCCGGGGTTCGCCAGTTCCGATCCCAGGTGTGGACATGGTACCGCTTGGCAAGCCATGCTGTGGCAGGTGTCCCACGTATAAAGTAGAGGAAGATGGGCATGGATGTTAGCTCAGGGCCAGTCTTCCTCAGCAAAAAGAGGAGGATTGGCAGCAGATGTTAGTTCAGGGCTAATCTTCCTCAAAAAAAAAAAAAAAGAAAAGAAAAGAAAAGATCCCTTCCTGCTTCAACAGGTAAGAGATAAATCTTTTTTGTTGTGGCTGTTGTTTTTTTATTGACATATAATTCACATAGCATATAATTCCCCATTTTAAAGTGTGCAGTTCAGCCTTTCTTAGTATACTATTTACAAGGTTGTGCAGTCATCATCACCATCTAATTCTAGAATGTGGTCATCACTCCCAAAGGAATCCCATACCTGTAGCAGCCACTCTCCATTCTTCTGTTACTCTAGTCCCTGGCAACCACTAAGCTACTCCCTGTCTCTGTAGATTTACCAATTTTAAATATTTCATATAAATGGAAACATACCATACGTGGCCTTTTTTGTCTGGCTTTCTTTGCTTAGCATAATGTTTTCAAGGTTCATCCATGTTGCAGCACGTGTCAGTACTTCATTCTTTTTTATGGCCAAATAATATTCTATTGTATGGATAATACCACATTTTGTTTAGCCACTTATCAAGTGATGGATATTTCAGTTGTTTACACTTTTTGGCTCTTATGAGTAACGCTGCAATGAACATCCATATATATGTTTTTGTGTGAACATATCTCATCAATTCTCTTTAGTATAAACCTAGAAATATTGCTGGGTCATATGGTAACTCTATTTTTAGTTTTTTAAGGGACTGCTGGGCCATTTTCCACAGTGGCTGCATCATTTTACATTACCACCAGCAATGCATGACAGTCCCAATTTTTCCACATCCTCATCAACACTTGTTATTTTCTGTTTTTTCCTTTTTCTTCCCAATTATAGCCTCTCTAGTGGGTGTAAAGTGGCATCTCATAGTGATTTGACTTGCATTTCTCTGATGACTAGTGATGTTGAGCATCTTTTCACGTGCTTATTGGTCATTTGCAGCTCTTCTGTGGAGAAATTTCTATTCGAATCCTTTGCCCATTATTAAATTGAGCTATTTGTCTTTTTATTATCGAGTTGTAAGAATTCTTTATATATTCTGGATAATAGACACATCACATAAATGATTTCAAATATCTTCTCCCACTTTGTGGGCTGTCTTTTCACTTTTTTGATACACAAAAGTCTTTAATTTTGATGAAGTTCAATTTACTGATTTTTCTTCAGTTGCTTGTGTTTTAGGTATCTTTAGGTAAAAAATCGTTGCCTAATCTAAGACCATGAAGATTTACACGATGTTTTCTTTTAAGAATTTTGTTTTAGCTCTTACATTTAGGTCTCTTTTATCTATTTGGAATTAGTTTTTGCATATGGTGTGAGATAGGGGTCTAAATTCATCATTTTGCATGTGGATATCTGTTGTCACAGCAGCGTTTGTTTTTTTTTTTTTTTAAAGATTTTATTTTTCCTTCTTTTCCCCAAAGCCCCCCAGTACATAGTTGTATATTCTAATTGTGAGTGCTTCTGGTCGTGCTATACGGGATGCCGCCTCAACCTGACCTGATGAGCGGCGCCATGTCTGCACCCGGGATCCGAACCAGTGAAACCCTGGGCTGCCAAAGTGGAGCACATGAACGTAACTGCTCAGCCATGGGGCTGGCTCCTACATGTGTCTGTTCTTATGCCAGTGTCATACTGTCTTGATTACTGTAGTTTTGAAGTAAGTTTTAAGATTGAGAAGTGTGAGCCCTTCAACTTTGTTCTTTGTCAGGATTGTGTTGGCTATTTCACGTCCCTTGCTTTGTCACATGAGTTTAGAATCAGTTTTCTATTTCTGCAAAAAAGGTAATTGGAATTCATAAATCTGATTCACACCAAACTCCTCAATGAGGCATGTTGTCTAACTTGGTCACTGCTGTATCTCCAGCACAAGGCCTGACCCCAGAGTTAGGCTCTCAGTATCTAGTAAATGAATTTAAAAAATGTGCAGTTTAAAAAACAGCAGTAAAACATACCCAAGCCAAGAAACAGAACATTATCATGCCTCAAAGCCACCTGTGTGCCACTTCCTGATCAAACGTCCTCATCATTTCTTTCCTTTTTTTTTTTTTAACCAACTGTGTATCTATTCCTAAATAATACCTTTGGTTAGTTTTGTTTTTTTGTTTGTTTGTTTGTTTTGTGAGGAAGATTGGCCCTGAGCTAACATCTGTTGCCAATCTTCCTCTATTTTGTATGTGGGATGCCTCCACAGCAAGGCTTGATGAGCCGTGTATAGGGCTGCACCCAGGATCTCAACCCATGAAACCCAGGCTGCCAAAGCGGAGTACACAAAGTCAACTACTATGCCACTGGGCTGGTTGCAGTTTTGTCTGTTTTTTAACTTTTGTATAAGTGAAATCATATTGTATGTATCCTTCTGTGACTCACTTATTTCAAAATACATTATGCTTTGAGATTCATTTATGCTAATACATATAGCTGTTGTTTATTCATTAATTTTCACTCTTTAGTCTATTAAGTAAATATACAACACCTTATTTATCCATTTGGGTTGTTCCCACGTTTTTGCTATAATGAACCATGATGCTATTAGATGTTCCTATCTGTCTCTTAGTAAACAATACAGGAGTTTCCATGCCTAGCAGTGGAATTTCTGGGTCATAGGATATTTGTATATTCAACTATAATTGGTAATCCAAACTGTTCCCAAATTGGTTGTACAAACTTACACTCCTGCTGAAAGTAGATGAGAATTCTTACCATTGTCTTTTGCATTTTATTCCTTCCTTCTGGGTTCAGTTTCCTTCTTTCTGAAGTATTGACTTTAGTTGTTTTTTTTCAGAGAAAATCTGTGAATGTTAAGCTCTCCTGGTCTTTGTTTTATTGCAAATGTCTTTATGTGCGCTTGAATAAGAATTTATCTGAACATAGAATTCTAGATTGACAATGTGTTTTGTTTTCTCTCATCACTTTGAAAATATTATTCCATCATCTTTGGGCCTTCATTGTTTCATCTTGTTGTAATTCCTTGGTCTCTCGTCTCTGGTAGATTTTAGAATCTTTGTCTGAAATTTTCCGTCCTGCAATTTCACCATGATGTGTCTAGGTGAGAACTTCTTTTTGTTTATTGTAACTGGCATTCATTGTGATTCCTGAATCTGAGAATTCATATCTTCCACCAATTCTGAGTATTTATCAGTGATTATCTCATTGAATATTGACTTTCCTCTATTCTCGTTCTTTTCTCCTTCTAGATGACCTATATCTGAATCATAGTGGACATATTATGTTCTTTGTCTCTAGATCTCTATTTTTTTCTCTCTCATCCTGTGATGCCTTCTTGGTAAATCCATCCAATCCACTGATTTTCTCTTCAGCTGTATCTAATCTCCTGTTCAACCTGTTTACTAATTTTTATTTATAATTTTTAGAAGTTTGATTATTTTGCATTTCTACCTGTTCTTATTTCATTGACTTTTGTTCTTTCTTGCATTTCTTCTTTTAGATATTTTATAATTTTAAAACACTTATTTTAGAAACTCAATAATATTGTTCTAAATTTAAACCTTAATGTCACATGAGGCACGGGCACACAGTTGTTAATTTCTCAGGGAAGGCTTTCTTCTTTCCCCTGTGCCTTACCTCCAAGGGCAAATGAAGCTTTAACTCACATTTACTACAGTGATTTTCATTCCCTTTGTGTTTCTGGCACCAGGGAGTTTAACTTTCTTGAATATTCAGCTTTGCATTTAAAAGAAAGCTTATTGAATTTATTCAGCAGCTCTAGATGTTTGTTGCAGGAGAATTTTCAGGTCATCTGGTCTGCCAACTTGCCTAAGTTGAATTCTACTAATTTTGTGTGTTTTAATTAAAAAAAATGTTTTTAATTGTGGTAAAATACACATACTATAAAATTTGTTAATTAATTTTTAATAGGATGGGTAAAACTGCAAAAAAAAAAAAGCCTACTTTTGGTTGCAGTATTAGGAAGAACTTATTAACAGGCTAGTAGGAAGCAAAGGTCTTTGAAAAGAATGTAAGACAGAGATGCAGAAGGTGAAGGACATGTTCTGGGAACAGCAAACAGTTGGTCTGGCTGGACTGCTGTACAGGGTACCTGTGAGCAAATTTCTGGAACAGAAAATCAGGGCCAGACCGTGGAGGGTCTTGGCTTTCAGTTCAAGGGAATCTGGACTTTGAGATCCTTTGAAGGTTTTCACACTCGATTCATCTTGTAGGTTGCCTTGGCAGCAGTACGTAGACTGTTTTGGAGGGTGGTGAGATTGACGGCAGGGAGACTAATTAGGAACTTATTGCAGTAGCGCAAGAAGAAGGTACAAAGGCACTAATAGGAGTAAGGTCTGACCGAGGCTCAGAGCTGTCGAAATGACCAAGCATAATTGTATTTACTAATGAAATTGGGACTGAGAGAAGATGCCAATAGAGACATATGACAGCATTTTCTGGAGCTAAGTTGTTCCCCAGTGGAGTAGCATTATGAACTCTTAGACATGCTGTTTATAAAATGTCTGCTAATTAGCCTGTTGAGCCAGCTAGAGTTCTCTTGTGATTGAACCCAGGCTTGAAAAGCATGCATCAGTGTAGATGGACAAATAATTTTTAAAACAGGGAAAGTAGAGTAAAACAGATTCATAGCTCCATAGAGTGTAAACGACTGTTCTTAGCATCAGCAGAAAGAGTTTAAGTGGTCTCTCGTTCTTCACTTCTGCTATTAAAGAGATCTTCTAAAACCATTGCTCTGGACTTTTGATCTCCAAATTTCTTAGCAGGCCAATTTAATCACCGTTGCTACTGGGTCCTATATCCAATGTGTGTGGTGGCAACCCAAATCGTCTTGGTTTGCCCCTGTTTTCACATTATTCTGGTATGTTCTAAGATTATTTTCATAAATGTCCTGTGTGTGAGTTTCCTCTTCCCATACTGCTGTGAATTGTATCATAATGTATTTCTCACCTGGCGAAATTTAAATGAGCACCAGTTATTTAAAGATGTCACAATTAGTCTTCAATTGATGAGTGAAGTGATGAAAAGCAGTAGGACAATGAAGCTAAGAAGTTTATTGGAGAAGAACTGGAATACCCTGATTCTGAGAATGAGTGATCAAGATGTGGCTGTGGAGAGAGAGAGTTATTAGGGCAGAATGCACCTGGAAAGTAAAGGCAAATATTGCAGTTCCCTCACCAAATGTGCAGCATCTATATGGATTCTGCTTTCAATTTTTGTATGCTTCTCCAATTGCTAGTTTTGCTCATCACACGGCAACTGGCATTTCAAAGATCTCACATTTTTGGTGTGTTTATTCCACGGTAACTTTTAAATTCATACTCTTGATGCCTAGCATAGTTTTATTACATAGTAAATATTCAATAAATCTTGTTAAATAAATGAATGAATGAGTGATTGCTATTAAAAAGAAGTTGAGTGATATTTTGAAATCACGTTTAGCACACTACTAAAAGGCATTCAGATACCTTTGTCTTCTTTCTCTCTCTTTCCTTCTCTCTGCCACCTTTCCTGAGCACTGAGCGGAGGCCAGGCACTGTGTTGTGTGCTGGGAGTTACAGTGATTTACTCTCCCAGCTTGAAATAATTTGGCAGTTGATGAAAAGCTTTGAAAGTTTATTTAAAAATAGCCTGTTCTTGGATTCGAGGGTGTGGTGCAAGTGTAAAGCTTACACTTTTATTTTTGCTCTCAGTCCACACTTCAAAGAGCCATCAGATTTTTAAAAGTCTTTTTGTCTTTTGCCTTTGATAGGTGTCTTACAATTTTAAGCAGCTAGTGCCTGCAGTAGGCATTCTTAATCTGAGACTGAGTCTTAAAGGTAAATGTGTGGTCTTAGAGGGGCAGAGGCAGTCCTCTGGCAACTTGTAAATATGTGATGTATATACTTACTTTTCTACAGATTATAAATTCTCAAAGGAGTCTATAATCCAAAAAATGTCAAGAGCAGCTGTTCGCTTGGCTTCATCAAGCTCCCAGAATAGTGCCCTTTGCTACACAGATTAGTGGTTAAGTGCTCGGGTAATGTAGTCATACTCCCTGTGTGTGAATCCTGGCTCTGCTATTTAATAGCTGTGTGACCTTAAACAAGTCATTAACCTCTCTGTGGCTCAGTTTCCTCATCTGTAAAATGGAGATAACAATAGTACTATGTCATGGGGTTGTGGTGAGGATTACATAAGGGTGTGTGTGTGTGTATATATATATATATATGTTTTTAATTGTGGTAAAATACACATACTATAAAATTTGTTGATTGACTTTTAATAGGATGGGTAAAACTGCAAAAAGAATGCCCACTTTTAGTTGCAGTATTAGGAAGAACTTCTTAATAGGCTGGTAGGAAGCAAAGGTCTTTCAAAAGAATGAAAGACAGAGATAGATGCAGAAGGTGAAGGACATGTTCTGGGAACGGCAAACGGTTGGTCTGGCTGGACTGCAGTACAGGGTACCTGGAGCAATGTGAGCAAATTTCTGGAACAGAAAATCAGGGACAGACCGTGGAGGGTCTATATATATGTATAACTCAGAAAAGGCTCAGCACATAGTAAATATTCTTTTTTTTTTTTTGAGGAAGATTAGCCCTGAGCTAACACCTGCCACCACTCCTCCTCTTTTTGCTGAGGAAGACTGGCCCTGAGCTAACATCCGTGCCCATCTTCCTCTACTTTCTATGTGGGACGCCTGCCACAGCATGGCTTGACAAGCGGTGCCATGTCCACACCCAGGATCCGAGCCGGCGAACCCTGGGCTGCCGAAGCAGAACGTGCGCACTTAACCGCTGCGTCACTGGGCCGGCCCCTAAATATTCTATATATTAGCAATTGTTATCATAATTACTACATGGACATGGCATCGATGATAATGATGGCAAAAATCATGATGACTTATGCCTTCCTGAAGCCACTTAAGAATGAATAAAAATAAACAGCCATAAGAAATGTGGAATAACCAGCTGCCCATTTCGGGCAAAGCTGATGCAGCCTTCCTCTTCTCTGCCTGCTTTAAGGCCAGCCAGACTCTTAAGCCTGGGTAATCTGACTTGACTGAATGTGTTCATGTTGAAAGATAGTGGAGCAGCAATTTGCTTTTTAGCTGTAATGAAAATGTACACTGAGTGATTCTATTTGTTAGCCTAGGATGGAACTGACTCATTGTCAAAGTTCTGTGTTTTTCTCCCTATGGAACAAGCATTGTTGACGCTCCAGCAATAATGAACGATGAGTGGGGAAACAGGGAGTTCGGACTACATGTCCTAAAACTTCTCTTTCCCAGTTCTCCCACAAAATACTGCGACAATCTGAGAAACAGCTTCTTTAAATCCCCATCTCCACCCACTGACCTTCACTGCTGAAAAGATTAGTCGATTTAGATTAGAATTTGTTCCAAAGGTCTTTAACTGTTTTTAGCTTTTAATGATAAAAGTTTTCTTTAGATAATCGAATTCCAGGGTTATCTGTTTACCTTTCTTGGGTCAGTTTTGCCTCCCCTCAAATGCCTGAGAGTGATTTTCCCCCCATGTAATATTTTTGAGGTCTCTGCTTTTTTCTTTATCCCTTCCTTGCACAAATAATTGCTAATTCCTGTAGCAGCTGCTTCCGGGACTTTGCTTCCCACAACAGTGGTTACTTCTCTCCCTGGCCTCTCCCTCTGAAACAAACCCACTCGGGGAACCCGGAACCAAGAGTGCCAAGCAGAAATTGTGTAAAGTGATTTTATTCAGATGCTACATGTCTATTAGACTTATAATCCGATAGATCTGTAGACAGTTATCTGAATATTTTCAGTAGTGGAAACTGAAGCCTAAGATCTAACCCCCACTGCAGTGTATTTCAAAATGTGGTCCATGGGGACAGGACCAGTTACATAATTTGTAAGGCCTTGTGTCAAATGAAAATGAGGGGCCTCTTGTTCACAGTTCAAGACAGCAATGAGAGTATTAAACCGGGTGTAGGGTCCTTTTGAGTGTAGGGCGCCACGCAACTGCACAGGTTGTACGTCCATGATGCCAAGTCTCGGTGGCCCATGGCATCAGAATTTCTGGAATTTGACTGGTAAAAAGCTGATTTCTGGGGCCTACCAGAGAGTCAATGAATTGGCATCTTTGGAGACAGAGTCTGGGAATCGACACTCTTACCAAGCTCTCCAGGTGTAGATTCTATACACAAAAAATTGAAAACCTCCCACCTATTTTCTCTATTTGTTTGGAAAGAAGAAAATGAAGTTCTGTCTTTTGAGAGTGTTCGGCTTGCTTACTTGGACGGCTGCCTGAGGCAGCTGGGAGCACCCACCTGGCACCACCTTCAGGTTTTCTTTTTACCCGCTCACATTCTCTTCTTCTTTCTCCCCTTCCTTCTTCTACACTGTGCTTGTTTGGGGCCTGTTGGTGGTACCCCAGGCATGGCTAAACTTGGCTGAAGCAAAGAGAAAGTTTGAGGAGAGGGAGGAAGACTCACAATGGCCTGGGCACTTTCTCTGTAGGAGTCAGATATTTTGCCAAACTCCCTTTTCCTACCCAGTTTGCTTTTACTGCTAATCTAAAGCAACAGAAAAGGAAAAAAAAAAAAAAATCAGAGAAATAATCCTATGAGAGCAACCCCAATCCCACAGCCCCACTTCCCTCAGTGATCACATTCATTGGAATTCAGTTCCAGATCAGTCCTGTTTCCTCCACAGTCAATGCCTGCCAGTTCTTGAAAGTCATTTCTGCAAATTGTCACTTCACCGAATTGCAACCCCAAGGTCTTGGGAATTCATCCCGGTTAACTTGATAAGGGAATTCTTATCACATTGCCCTGACTAAGCACCTCGTAAGTTCTGAGTTTAGCTGTACATCATGAAGATATTTCAAGGTTAAAAACTTCTTTATGTTACAGATTTTAGCACAACAAACGGTCTTTTTTTCGGCTCACAGTTTTCTGTGTGGGGGTGATTGCTTAAGTAGTCACTAAGCAGAACAGATGCTGTCTTGGATTTTTCCTTAATAAAAAGCTGACAGACTTTTAACTAACAGGTGCTTCTAAATTACTTATGAAACTATTTGTTTCTTTATTGATTTTCACCTCTATTTCATGTTTTTTCAGTATCTGTAGCTTTCTAATGCAAAGCTTTATTACTCTGTATTTTCAAAGTAATGAAAGCTTTTGTGTTCCTATTTCCATTTTCACAGCAAATGACAGACTAAATGGAAACAACCCTTTGTAACTTTGAAATATGATGTAACTGTGGCGTTCTTAAAAACTATTTCCTGCTTGCTTTTTATTTTTTATTTTTTTTCAATGTTTTCTTTTTTTTTTTTTTTTTAAAGATTTTATTTTTTCATTTTTCTCCCCGAAGCCCCCCGGTACATAGTTGTGTATTCTTCGTTGTGGGTTCTTCTAGTTGTGGCATGTGGGACGCTGCCTCAGCGTGGTCTGACGAGCAGTGCCATGTCCGCGACCAGGATTCGAACTAACGAAACACTGGGCCGCCTGCAGCGGAGCGCGCGAACTTAACCACTCGGCCACGGGGTCAGCCCCTGCTTGCTTTTTATTTTGACAAAGGACGTGTACGCAAGAATATATACAGAGGGGCTGGCCTGGTGGTGCAGCAGTTAAGTGCTCACGTTCTGCTTCAGCGGCCTGGGGTTTGCTGGTTCGGATCCCGGATGTGGACATGGCAGCCCTTGGCAGGCCATGCTGTGGCAGTTGTCCCAAATAAAAGAAAGTGGAGGAAGATGAGCATGGATGTTAGCTCAGGGCCAGTCTTCCTCAGCAAAAAAAGGAGGATTGGCAGCAGATGTTAACACAGGCCTAATCTTCCTCAAAAATAAATAAATAAATAAATTTATTTAAAAAAAAAAGGGGCCGGCCCGCTGGTGCAGCGGTTAAGTGTGCGTGTTAGGCTTCAGTGGCCCAGGTTTCGCTGGTTTGGATCCTGGGTATGGACATGGCACTGCTTGGCAAGCCATGCTGTGGTAGGTGTTCTACATTTAAAGTAGGGAAAGATGGGCACAGATGTTAGCTAAGGGCCAGTCTTCCTCAGCAAAACAGGAGGATTGGCAGCAGATGTTAGCTCAGGGCTAATCTTCCTCAAAAAAAAAAGAAAGAATATATACAGAACTCTCACAACTCGACAATAAGAAGGGAAACAACTCAATTTTTAAAAAAATAGGCAAAATATTTGAATAGACACATCACCAAAGAAAATATAAGAATGGCCAATAAGCATATGAAAAGTTTCAAAATCATTTGCCTTTGAAGAATGCTAATTAAAACTACAGTGAGCTAATAGTAACAGACCCATTAAAACAACTAAATAAAAAATCTGACCAAACCAAGTGTTGGTCAGGATACAGAGCAACTGGAAGTCTCGTGCATTGCTGGTGAGAGAGTAAAATCGCACAACCATGCTGGGAAACAATTTGGCAGTTTCTCATAAAGTTAAACCTAAACTTATCATATGACCCAGCTATTTCACTCCTAGGTATTTACCCAAAAGAAATGCAAGCATAGGTCCTGTCAAAGATTTATACATGAATATTCACAGCAGCCTTATTCATAAGAGTCAAGAACTGGAAATTACTCAAACATTCATCAATGGATGAATGGGTAAACAAACTGTGGTAGAAAGGAGCAAGTTACTGATAGATGCAATGACATGAAGTAATCTCAAAAACCTTATGCTGAGGGAAAGGAGCCAGACACAGGAGAGTAACTATTGCACGACTGATTTGAAATTCTAGAAGAGGTGAAACTAATCTATAGTGATAGAAAGATCAGTGGTTGCCTGCGCCAGGGTCGGGAGAGGGCTATTGACTCCAAAGAGGCATGAGGGAATTTTGTGTGGAGGGTGTTGGGAACGTTCCATATTTTGATTAAAGTGGTGCTTCCATGGATGTAGACATTTGTCAAAACTCATTTGAACTGGATGGCTCCTGAATTCCTCTACTCTCATGGACACACTGAATGTACAGCTACACACAGAGTGATTACCCCTGAAAGAAATGCAAACACTACCTACACATTGGGTAAATGAGAAAATGTCCACATCAAAATGTAGGAAAGGCTGAGACACACTCTTGCCAAAAAGAAATCCCACTCCTGGCACAGTGCCACACAATTGGGAGAAAAACTCCCAATTCTGGGGAAGCTCTCAGCTTCTCCCTGAAGAGTGAAGGGTTTGGACCCCACATTTAGTGCCTCAACTTGTAAGACTCCCACCTGAGGGATGGGCCCCCAAAACATCTACTCTGAAAGCCAACAATGCTTGCATTCATGAGACCCACAAAACCACAGCAAATGAAGCAGTTGTTAATGGGTGTGTGAGCACTTGCCATGGCTATCCCCAGGGCTCAGAGCAGAGGGTACGGGCAAAATGCCCATATCTCAGTCTTTCCCTGAAAGGGGTCCAATTGCATACTTTGAAAGCTGCTTCCTGAGGGTCAGGCTTCTAATTTAGCATACATCTAGGGGCTGGCTGTGATCCTCCCCAAATACCAAGGAAACTGGTCGACACCTCCCCTGCCATCTCCCTCTGGCCTATTCCAAGTTACCGGTATCTCCCTTGAGGGAGCTCATGCACACTGCACCCAAGCTTTTCCAGCTCCTGCCCAAGGTACAGGTCCCTGCATCACCTGGCTAGGATAGCCAATGGGACTTCCATTTGTGAGTCTCACAGGACGATAGCAGACAAAGAAGCAGTTCTCGATGGGTGCATGAGCACCTCCCTGCGGCGATACACCTAGACCCAGCACAGACGGAGAGAGCAAAAATGCCTGTCCCCTAGTTTCTTCCTGGAAGGAGCTTAATTACATACTTCCCTAGCTGCAGCTGCTGTCTGGGGGTCTGCTTTCCAATTAACCTGTATCTAGGTGCTGAATGTAATCCTCTCCTTGGGGACACTGATGGGTCTTGGCACACTCTCAACTACTGGGAGTCACTAAGGACAAAGAAGGTGGCTTGGACAATCACAAAGTCACAAAGGTTTGAGAGACAGCCAGGAGCTCAGGCCAGGGTGATTGATGAGGTTCATCTCCACACAAGTCTAGTCTGTCAAGACAGGAAGAGGTGGCTGTTTTACCTAATGTGCAGAAACCAACAGAGAGAGTCAAGGAAAATGAAGAAACAGGGGAATATATTTCAAACAAAAGAACAAGATAAATCTCCAGAAACAGATTTTATTGACACAGAAATAAGTGATTTACCTAATAGAGAGTTCAAAATAATGGTCATAAAGATGCTTACCAAGGTCAGGAGAGCAATGCATGAACAAAGTGAGAATTTCAACAAAGAGTTTGAAAACATTAAAAAGTACCAAACAGAAATCACAGAGCTTAGACTATAATAACTGAACTGAAATATTCAATAGAGGGATTCAACAGAAGGCTATCAAATGGAAGAAAGGATCAGTGAACTAGAAGACAGGGCAGATGACTCATCCAATCAGAGGAGCAAAAAGAAAAAAGAATGAAAAAGAGTGAGGTTACCTTATGGGACACCATCAAGCAGACCAATATACACTTTATAGGGGTCCCAGAAAGAGAAGAGGGAGAGAAAGGGGCAGAAAGCTTATACAAAGAAATAATGGCTGAAAACTTCCCTAACCTGGGGAAAGACACAGACATCCAGATCCAGGAAGCCCAGAGCATTCCAAAAAAGATGAATCTAAAGAGACCTGCACCAACACGCATTATAATTAAATTGTCAAAAGTTTTTAAAGACAAGGAGAGAATCTTAAAAGCGGCAAGAGAAAAGCAACTTATGTACATTGAGTCCCTATAAGACTCTTAGCAGATTTTTTAGCAAAAAATTTGTAGGCCAGAAGGGATTGGCTTGATATATTCAAAGTGCTGAAAGAAAAAACCCTGCCAACCAAGAATACTCTACCCAGCAAAGTTGTCCTTCAGAACTGAAGGAGAGAGAGCATTTTCCAGACAAGCAAAAGCTGAAGGAGTTCATCACCACTAGACCAACCTTACAGGAAATGTTAAAGGGAGTTCTTCAAGCCAAAATGAAAGGATGCTAATTAGTAACAGGAAAACATATGAATGTATAAAACTCACTGGTAAAAGTTATATAGTTATTGGTAAGTTACATAGTATATAGTTAAATTCAGAATATTCTAATGTTATAATGGCGGTGGTAAACCACTTATTCTCTAGTATGAGAGTTAAAAGGCAAAAGTATTAAAAATAACTATACAACAATAATTTGTAAATGGATGCACAATGTCAAAAGATGTAAATTATGATATCAAACACAAAATGGGTGAGGGGAGTATAGTAATGTAGAGCTTTTGTATGTGTTTGAAGTTGTTATTAGCTTAAAACAGATTGTTATAAATATGTTTTATGTAAGCCACATGGTAACCACAAGACAAAAACCAGTAGAAAATACACAAAAGATAAAGAGAAATGATTCAAAGCATACCATGATAGAAAATCATCAAATCACAAAGAAAGAGACAAAAGGAACAGAAACCAAAGTATTACAAAACAAACAGAAAAAAATTAAAGAAATGACAATAGTAAGTCCATATCTTTCAGTAATTACTTTAAATGTAAATGGACTAAATTCTCCAATCAAAAGACAAAGAGTGGCTGAATGTATAAAAACAAGACTCAACTATATGCTGCCTCAAGAGACTCACTTCAGCTTTAAGGACACACTGAAGGCATAGACTGAAAATGAAAGAATGGATAAAGATATCCCATGTAAACGGAAACCAAAAGAAAGAAGAGTCACTATACTAATACCAAATAGACTTTAAATCAAAGATAGTAACAAGAGACAAAGGTTATTATGTGATGATAAAGGAGTCAATTCATCAAGAAGATATAAGAGTAGTAAATATTTATGCTCCCAATATGAGAGCATCTAAATATATAAAGCAAATATGAACAGATCCAAAGGGAGAAATAAACAAGAATACAGTAATAGTAGGTAAGTTCAATACCCCACTTTCAACAATGAATAGATCATCCAGACAGAAAATCAATACAGAAACATTGAACTTAAACTATATAGTAGATTAAATAGACCTAACAGGCATTTACAGAACATTCCATCCAACAATAGCAGAATACACATTCTTCTCAAGTGCACAGGGAACATTCTCCAGGATAGATCATGTATTAGGCTACAAAACAAATCTTAATAAATTTAAGAAGATGTAAATCATATCAAGTATCTTTTCTGACTACAATGGTATGAAACAGGAAATCAATTACAAGAAGAAAACTAGATAATTCACAAATTGTGGAGATTAAACAATATGCTACTGAAGAATCAATGTGTAAAAGAAGAAATCAAAAGAGAAATTAAAAATATCTTGAGGTAAATGAAAATGGAAACAAACATACCAAAACTCATGGGATGCAACAAAAGTAGTTCTAAGAGGAAAGTTCATAGTGATAAACACTTATATTAAGAAAAAAGAAAGATCACAAATAAATTAACTTTGCACCTCAAGGAACTAGAAAAAGAAGAACAAATGAAGACCAAAATTAGCAGAAGGAAGAAAATAACAAAGATCAGAGTGAAAATAAATGAAACAGAGACTAAAAAGACAATAGAAAAGATAAATAAAATGGAGTTTTTTTAGAAAAGATAAACAAAATACACGTTTTTTTTTTTGAGGAAGATCAGCCCTGAGCTAACATCCGTGCCCATCTTCCTCTACTTTATATGTGGGACGCCTGCCACAGCATGGAGTGCCAAGCGGTGCCATGTCGGCACCCAGGATCCGAACCAGCGAACCCCAGGCTGCCGAAGTGGAACGTGCGCACTTAACCGCTGCGCCACCAGGCCGACCCCCAAGAGAGAGAACTTTAATAAATAAAATTGTAATGAAAGAGGAGATATTACATCTGATACCCCGCAAATACAGAGGATCATAAGAGACTACTCTGAACAGTTATATGCCAACACATTGGACAAATCAGAAGAAATGGATAAATTCCTAAAACATACAACCTACCAAGACTGAATAATAAAGAAATAGAAAATCTGAATATATCAATTACTAGTAAGGAGATTGAATCAGTAATCAAAAACTCCCCAAGAAGCAAAAGTCCAGGACCACATGGATTCACTAGTGAATCCTACCAAACAAAACATCTAAAGAAGGATCCATATCAATCTTTCCCAAAGTCTTCCAAAAAATCGAGAGAACACTTCCAAGCTCATTTTATGACACCAGCATTACCTTGATACCAAAACTAGACAAGGACACTAAAGGAAAAGAAAATTACAGGCCAATATCAGTGATGATCATATATGCAAAAATCCTTAACAAAATACTAGCAAACCAAATTCAATAGTACATTAAAAGGATCAAACACCATGACCAAGTGGGATTTATTCCAAGGATGAAAGAATGGCTCAACATCTGCAAATCAATCAATGTGATACACCACATTAACAAAATGAAGGATAAAAATCATATGATCATCTCAATAGAGGCAGAAAAAGCATTTGACAGAATTCAGCATCCTTTCATGATAAAAACTCTCAACAAACTTGGTGTAGAGGGAACATACTTTAACATCATAAAGCTCACATATGACAAACCTTCAGCTAACATCATACTCAACGGTAAAAAGCTGAAAGCTTTTCCTCTAAGATCAGGTACAAACAAGAATGCCCAATCTTGCCACTTTTACTCAAAATAGTAGTGGAAGTCTTAGAGCAATTAGGCAAGAAAAAGAAGTAAAAGGCGTCCAAATTGGAAAGGAAGAAGTAAAATTGTCTCTATGTGCAGATGACATGATCTTATATACAGAAAACCCTAAAGGCGCCACCAAAAATCTGTTAGAACTAATCAATGAATTCAGTAAATTTGCAAGATATAAATCAATATACAAAAATCAATTGTGTTTCTATACACTAACAATGAACTATTAGATGGAGAAATTAAGAAAACAATCTCATTTACAATAGCATCAAAGAGAATAAATATTTAAGACTAAATTTAACCAAGGAGGTAAAAGATCCACACACTGAAAACTATGAGACATGATGAAACAAACTGAAGAAGACAAATAACTAGAAAGATATTCTGTGCTCACGGATTGGAAGAATTAATATTGTTAAAATGTCTGTACTACCCAAAGTGATCTACAGATTCAATGCAATCCCAATAAAAATCCCAGTGGCATTTTTCACAGACATAGAAAAAAAATCCTAAAATGTATATGGGACCACAAAAGACACCAAATAGCCAAAGCAATCTTGAGTAAGAAGAACAAAGCTGTAGGCATCATGCTTCCTGATTTCAAACTATATTACAAACCTATAGTAATCAAAACAGTATAGTATTGGCATAAAGACAAACACATAGATAAATGGAACAGAACAGAGAGCCAGGAAATAAACTTACACATACATGGTCAATTAATTTTTGACAAAGGAGCCAAGAATATACAGTGGAGAAAGGATAGTCTCTTCAACAAATGGTGTTGGAAAACTGGATACCGACATGCAAAAGACCGAAACTGGGCCATTATCTCACACCATACACAAAAATCAACTTAAATGGATTAAAGACTCGAATGTAAGACCTGAAACCATAAAACTTCTGGAAGAAAACATAGGGGCTAAGCTCCTTGACACTGGTCTTGGCAATGGGTGTTTTGGACTTGACACCAAAAGTAAAGGTAATAAAAGCAAAAATAAGCAAGTAGGACAACATCAAATTTAAAAGCTTCTGCTCAGCAAATGAAACCATCAACAAAATGAAAAGGCAATCTCTGAAATGGGAGAAAATATTTGTAAACAACATAGCTGATAAGTGGTTAATACCCAAAATATAGAAGGAACTCATACAACTCAATAGCAAAAACATAAGCAATCCAATTAAAAAACGGGCAAAGGACCTGAATAGATATTTTTTCAAAGAAGACATACAAATAGCCAACAAGTACATGAAAAACTCAATATCACTAATTATCAGGGAACTGCAAATCAAAATACAATAAGATATAACCTCACACCTGTTAGGATGGTTATTATAAAAAATATAGGAGCTAACAAATGCTGTCAAGGATGTGGCAAAAAGGGAACCCTTGTATACTTGTTAGTAGAAATGTAAATTGGTGCAGCCACTATGGAAAACAATATGGAGGTTCTTCAAGAAATTAAAAGTAGAACTACCATATCATTCAGCCATTCCACCTCTGGTTCTATATCCAAAGGAAACGAAACCATTATCTTGAAGAGATATCTGCACTGTTGTGTTCTTTGTAGCATTATTCACAATAGCCAGGGTGTGGAAACAACCTAAGTGTCCACTGATGGATGAATGGATCAAGGAAATGTGGTGCATATACACACAATGAAATATTATTCAGTCATGAAAACAAGAAAATCCTGACGTTTGCTGCAACATGGATAAACCTGGAGGGCATTACGCTAAGTGAAATAAGGCAGACAGAGAAAGACAGATGCTGCACAGTATCACTTACATGTGGAGTCTCAAAAAAATATGTTGAACTTATAGACTATAAAGTAGAAACACAGAGTAGAAAAGAGGTTGCCAGGGGCTGGGAGGTGGGGGAAGAGAGGAAGGTGGGTAAAAGGATAGAAGCTTTCAGTTATAAGATGAATAAGGTCTGAGGATCTAAGGTATAACAAGGTGACTATAGTTGATAATGCTATCATATAACTGAAACTTGCTAAGAGAGTAAAACTTTAATGTTCTCACCAAAAGAAAAAAAAAAGGTAAATCCATGTGGTGATGGAGGCGTTGATTAGTTTGATGAGGGGAACTCTTTCATAATGTATATGTATATCAAATCACCATGTCGTAAACTGTTAACATTTTACAATTTTATTTGCCCATTTTACACCAATAAAGCTGAAAAAAAAACCCCTCACTTGAACTGTGCACAAAAACTTGGTGCATTTTATTGTATGTATACTTCAATAAAGCTGATTTTTATAAACTACAAAAAATGTTCAGAGAAGACTCTAATACACATCCATGTACACATGACCCAGGATTATTAATAAATGTTAAACATTTTGTCATTTACTTTATCTTTTTTCATATAGAAGAAATGAAATATTACTGATAAAGATAAAGCTTTCTTAGTTCCCAGACCTATATTCCACCTCTTCCCACTGGCAAGCACATTCATAAAGTTGGGTCCATTTGAAAAATGTATTAACAGACATCTTCATTTTATTGATGAAGATATCAAAGCTTAAACAAGAACTAATACATAGGCCATAGTTAAACAATGAGTCAGTTAGCAGCACAGCTGGTAATCATGTTCTCAGTCTTATACCCATTCCGCAGGGCTATATTACCTAACCTGTGTTTGAGGAGCTACTAATGTAACTTATGCAATTATGAGAATGTTTATACTGTTCTTCATCTTCAGTTTGAAACGTGATTACAACATGGCACAAATGGGAATTTAGTGTGCCATGATATTCCTCTCAGTTTACAAAATTGACACCTAGAAACTTTCAAATCCAAGATTAATGTGATTTTTATTAATACGGTCATGTTCCCCACTCCATCCAAAATAGAATGTTCCTATGAAACTTTTCCTAAGCCCAAATGGCGTAAAGCGAACAAGCAATTACCATTAATTTACATGGGAAAAATTTTCAAGTGTTCTCAGACCCAAAAAATCACCTACCAAATCACACCAAATAACCCATAAAGCCTAAAATAACACTAACATATAGTAAAAGCAGGAATTGTATGATAAATACACAACCTGTATGAAGTAGAAATAATATCTCTACAGTGTAGTTTCACTTAGCAGAATCCAGAAGACAGTGAGCACACTGAAGGGCTGAGAGGTGGTGGTAATGATGGTGTGTGAAGCTTGGGGTAGCTCGAGGTCCAGGAGACAGGGGTGGAGAGGAAAAGGGTCATCTATTAACATCTCACCATCGTCTGAATCCACGAGGGCAGGCAGGTCGCTAACGTAGATGCTTTCTTCCATATCTGCCTGCCTGGATGTGGAAGGTCGGGATTCATCTCTGCTGTGACTGATAGGGTTCATGTGGCCGGCTTGAAATATGATAGTATGCTTGACTGCTTACCCTCTGTAACAGCTCGCTGTGAAACAAATGCTGAATGCTATTTTCACTTTTTGCCTTTTTTCATAAAAGCAGAAAACTTCTTCAGATTTGTTTCAGTTAGTGAAAACAGGTACTAATATAGGTCTTTCCTAAAAGTGAAGTGGTGCAAAGTAAACTTTTGGATAGCAGGAGCAAGCTGTATAGCTACAGTCATGCGTTGTTCTGAAAAACGTGTCCTTATGCAATTTTGTGTTTGTGTGAATGTCATAGAGTGCACTTACACACACCTAGATGGTACAGCCTACTACACACCTAGGCTATCCGGTACTAGTCTCATGGGATCACCATCGTATATGCAGTCCCTCATCCATCAAAACGTTGGTATGTGGCACATGACTATTTGATATCAGTTTAATTGCAATTAAGTGAGAATACAGGTATTTACATATTTCTCTCTAATTTTGCCATATAGATTACTAGATTATGTTTAAAGCAACAACCACTGAATCTCAACGCTTCAAATTCCAATTAGCTGGCTGCATCTATTTGTTTTACAACGAAGGAGTTCAGAACATGCCACCCCAAAATATGCCGCTTTGGCATATTGATTATTTTGAGCTGAGGGCACTAAGAAACAGCAGGTGCAGGAAGGGCTCTCTGCCCTCTCCCTTTCTACCTAAAAGCAGGTCAAAATTTCCCCTGAGAAAGGTGCCCTCCCTGTATCTTTCTGTACCCTTCCTGTACTCTTCCTGGAAGAGAACTTTTTTTTCTACCAGTTTTATTGATCTAATTGATATTTAAGATTGCATAAGTTTCAGATGTACAACATAATGATTTGATATATGTACGTATTGCAAAATGATCACCACAATGGGTCTAGTTAACGTCCATCACTGAGAAGAACATTAGTATGATCAGAGACTGGAAGTCGAACAAACAAACCTACTAAAGTAACCCTCATCTTCCATTTGTTTCCCCTGTGTATTTCCTAGTCATTGTTCCACAACTAGTCCAAGCCCCTTTGTCTTGTTGCATCCCCACAATTTGTCACTCTTTATGTAAAAAGGTATATAGGCTTTCAGGTCTAATGGCTTCTTTGGGTCTTCATTTTCCTTCTGAAGACTCCTGTGTACACATAAAAATATTAAATACATTTGTATGCTTTCCTCCAGTTAATCTGTCTTATGTCATTTTAATTCTTAGGCCAGCCACAGCACCTAAGATAGCAGAAGGAAGTTTTTCCTCTCCTACAACACGTATATGAGCCAATCACAGGGACTGATTTGACATTTCTTGCTCTTTGTTTTGGTTTATCTTTTTTGTGGTCCATCTCCCATATTGTTCAGATTTTTTTCTCAGTTCTAATGTTTATATTTCAAAAGCTCATAGATACTGGGGGAGAAAAGACGAGTCTAGGCTGGTTTTAAGCATTTTGTAATAATAAAGCTAATTTCCCTTTGTAATTTTTTTTTGAAAAGCCACA
The DNA here is from genome assembly GCF_021613505.1 of Equus quagga. Taxonomy (NCBI): domain Eukaryota; kingdom Metazoa; phylum Chordata; class Mammalia; order Perissodactyla; family Equidae; genus Equus; species Equus quagga. The sequence continues at coordinate 56,582,188 of NC_060267.1, forward strand.
CAGTTCTTGCAAAGAAGACTACTAATTTTAGTTTTCACTAGCAGAATAATTTGTCTTTTTTTCCTTCTTAAAAATAGCAATCGTGGGGCTGGCCCCGTGGCCAAGTGGTTAAGTTCACGTGCTCTGCTTTGGTGGCCCAGGGTTTCGCCAGTTCAGATCCTGGGCGTGGACATGGCACCACTTGTCAAGCCATGCTGAGGTGGCGTCCCATACAACCAGCAGGACCACAACTACAATATACAACTATGTACTAGGAGGCTTTGGGGAGGAGGGGGGGGAGGGGAGAGAAGGAGAAGAAGAAGAAGAGGAAGAAAAGATTGGCAACAGATGTTAGCTCAGGGCCAATCTTTAAAAAAAAATAGCAATTTTTCTCATTAGAAAAATAATGAAATAATTTCTCTTTTCTTTATAGGAGAAGCAAGAAAAACCAGTTGCAAACTCAAGTTTAAATTCACAATAAGGTCTAGAGTATTTTTTTACCCTTTAGAATTTGAAAGCTGCACTCGATTTGCTTGTCACTTTAGATAAATCTTTAATTCTTATTGGCGATTGACTTGCATATCACAAGAGAGGCTAAGTCTGTTCCCAGAGCAAGCCCAATATTATCATTTCAGCAACATATTGTAGTGTCACTGAAGTCTCATTCTGGGATGGCCACAACTGTATCAGGAATGTTACTCACCCAGCAATGCGTTCTTCTTGTCAACAACATCTGATAATTGTAGAGATGACTACATCAGACCAGCTGTGCCCCAAGACACTGGTGTGTCACTGATGACAAGTGTGGGGAGTAGGGCTGGAAGGGACTCTTCCTGGTGCTGCAGAAGGTGAAGGACTCCACCCTCCTGTGGAGAAGTGTGACACAATAAGAATGTAGACAGCAGAGACTCTAAACATCCGAAGCTGACACTGGAGGACACACAATTTTACTGAAGTGCTCTTGGTTTTTGGACAGATAGTCAGAAGACCATATATAAACATTAGTAGCTGAAGTATAGTAGAAGAGAGGACTGAGAAATCCTTGGAACATTCAGTGGTGACATTTAGGTAACAGATAGAGTGAAGCCAGCCAACGAGGTGGGTGGGACTCATGGGAGTGTCCCTCAGGTCAGGGGTGGTGGAAACTTCCTCATTAGCACAGAACGTGTGAGCATTTTGAGGAAATGATGTGGTTTGTTTCATCATTGTGAGCAACAGGAATTGGCAGTAGTGATCTGAGAATGGTATCAATGTGACAGAGAACCGAGAGGTAAAATCTTGGTGGGAAAATGATAAAGCTCTTTATCACATGTTTTAGCACACAATGAACTGTTTCAGAGGAAACTTCTTAAAACACTTTGTCTTGTCAAAGCAAAATCAGTAACAGAGAAGGATGCAGAAAACCTTTGAGATCTTTGAAGAATCTCTTTTTTAATTGTTTTATTTATACAGCTCTGTCACCTTTAGTAGATTTCTTATTAAGCCTGAGGCTCTATTCTTCTCATCTTTGCCCCATGTGAGTTGCCATACTGGGTCAAATTTGCAATCTGTATTCTGCTTCTGATGCGCTGTGGAAGTGTGTGATTGTCTTCTTTAATTTCAATCTCAAAAGCTTTATGTCTTTAGTTGGAAAAAAATAGAAGTCATTGTAGCTATGTCTTTCACAAATTATGTAAACTTAAAAAAGATCCTTTCTATTTTCAACGTAAACCACTCCCTGAAGGGAATTAGTTCTCTAAATTTAGTCCTTATTATTTTATTTATACTAATTTTATCTCTTTCAAGCTTGAGTGGCCTTAGCTCTAAAATACTAATATTAAAACCATCTTATTCATGTTCTTTATGATTTTAATAACTTTAATCACTTCTTAGAATTTACATTACAGCTAGAGAGTTTTCTATTTTTTTGTTGTTGTTTGTTTTTCCTCATCTGTCAGATTCTAGGCTTTTTGATATGAGATCTATGAAGATTTTCCAGCATCCTTTGTTTTCACTTGCTGTGGTCTGAGGGAAGGACAACAAGCCACGGGCACAGGCGCTCTTGAAAGCTGACGGATTTATTTTAATCAATAACAAGGTTTTGACAGTTAGGGCAATTACCTCCTTCAGAGTGTGATGAATTCCTCTTAGAACTGAATGTGAAGAAAACATTTTTCTACGCCAACCAACTCCTATACTTCCTTTTCACAGAGAATAAGTATCTAACCAAACTGTTCTTGGTTTTTAAGAAGTTAGAGCTCAGCTGAAACTTCACATGTAGAACAGCACTCATTCTTGGTAAATGGACACAGAATTCTACGCTGAAATAGTTTCTGATCTGCCATTACATTGAAAACACGTTAAAAATCGTTCTGAATTGCATATATTTTAAGAGTGGGCTCACATTTGTTTTTTCCAAGTAGTGGGGCATAGGCCATAATACCTTAATAAGGTAATAAAAGGCAAACGCTATTGTTTTGGGCAACAGTTGGCTAATGCTAACTCCTCGGATTTATTTCCGAAGCTTTCAAAGACGATGCCTAGCAATATATTACCCGTTGGCAGAAACACACGATCCACCCTAAATCTCTAAATTTTGGCTTCGGCCCAAGGTGTGTAATCCGTAGCCATAGAGACTCAGAAGAGCGTCCATGAGCCTGGGCTGCCCCTGCCTCTTCTGATTTAAGCTGCTTCCCTTTTCGGTGAGAGTTAAAAACGAGCAGGATTTACGCGAGTGGCCGTGGAGCGCGCGCGCTCAGTTTCCCGACGCTCCGAACTGCTTTCGTTGAGAGCCTGGCTGAACCACAACTCCCGGGACGCACCCGGGTTCTACAGCGCTGAGGGGCAACTTCCGGCTTTGGCTAGCGCGGCTGCGCACCAGGCCTGGCCTTATTGGTTCGAAGTGCCTCGTGCGATAAGCGTCACGGCGGCGTGCGGCCGTAGGGGCGGGAAGACGCGGCGGCAGTGGCGGCGGCGGTCGCGGCGGCGCGAGCACGGTTCCAGACGCGGCGTCGCGGCGGCGGCGGCGCACCGAGTTGGGTCCCCTCCCTCCTCCGCTCCCCCCTCCTCCCCTTCCCCTCCGCCTGGTTCCCGCGGACTCTGGGACGAGCGGCGCGGCGGCGACGAGCTGGGTGAGGGTCTCAGGAGCCGGAGCGCCATTTCCTGGGGGAAGGGGGCAGAGCCCGCGGTCGGCGGGGAGGCGAGGGCTGGGGGGCTAGTGTCCGGCGCGGGCCCGGGGCCGCCCTCGCCCCAGCCCTCCGCTAAACCCCCCGCGCTGACCCGCCGCCTCGCAGCCCGGACGACCGCGGGGGGCCTGGATGCCTCTCCTGCAGCCGCTGTCACTGGAGCCTGGCGCCCCCCGCTGCCCGCCCGCGTCCGGGGCCCCTGCTCGCCTCGCGGGCGCTGCCGTCCTCGCTGCCGGCGAGCCTGCCCTGGGCTGCGCGTCCAGTCCCTCCCGTCGCTCGGGGGTCCTCGCGGAGGCGCGGCGGTCCCGGCGGAGGCAGGCCCGCTCCTTCCTCGCGGCGCGTCGGGCGGCCGGCTGGGGGTGGCTCCTTGGGTCCTGATTGCCGAGCCCCGTTTTGCTTTTCGTCGTCGGCGTTTGCTTCTTTTAAAACTGCAGATAAGAGGGTTTAAGTGAGTTCTAGAGGACTATGACAGAATTTGGATTGGAAACCGATTGGTACTTTTTTCCTGCTCCTGGCTTTTGAAGTGATTTAAACGTTCGCCCTTTGGAATTTGACAACTTCATGAGATGGCCCAACAGTGAATTGTAGTAGAAAGATTTAAATCTCCAACTGGGATCTTAGTGGGTATGGTGACTTCATTGCAGGTTGTTGACATCTTTTTAGTAAAGTGGTCTTTTAATCTTATTTTTAAACTCGATTTCTCAGCCTTATGTTATTCACATTCTCTCTTCCAAAAACAGTCCTTACCCCTTCCTCCAAAGAAACCATTTAAAATTCCCGAGAAATCTGTCATAGCATTTAAAATCATTTGATCGCAAAACTCTTCCCAATGAAATGTTAAAAATAATTTCTTTTAATCCAAAGCTTTGTTTTTGGAGGGAGATCATCAAGTTTGTCAGTTTCAAAGGTTCAAGTGCCCTCATATCAAAGGCCACTTTTGTGTCTCCTTTCACCATCCTCTGACTCTTATTTTGTTAGAATTTCATAGATTTTTCATTTCATCAAAGTGATAATTTTCATTCTTAATTTTTACTTTATAGAAATTTCATTTGAAATGCTGTTAGTTCATAGATGTTTTCATCCTTTCTCACAGATTTGTCAGAGTGCTGACTGAAGATCTGTAGCTAAAATCATTTCATCAGTAGTTGAGACTTGCACATGTGGTGGCAGCTGCTTGGTGGTGAATTATTATGAAATCTGAGAAAATTTCAAATTGATTTAAATATGAAAGATGTATTTCTTTTAGCTTCTATCTGTAACTGCCTACCCAACAGTATATGTTCTTATGTAGGCTTTAGGCTACTTGGCAAATTTTTTCTTCTTACTGGGGCAGTAGGACGTAGGGGAGGATTTCCAGAGCTTAAAAGTACTCTCGTATGTGTTTTTCTATCCCTAGACTCAGGGCTTTCTTTGGTATAAATCACATTTTATTTTCCATAGTGAAAATAATTCTGTCTTATTCTTTATTTCAAGGGTCAGCAAACTTTACAGCTTGCAAGCCAAGTCCTGCCAAGCTGCCTGTTTGTGTAAATTAAGTTTTTACTGGGGCATAGCCATATGCGTGTGTCTAGGTATTGTCTGTGGTGGTTTTGGCAGTGCAGCAGTAGAGTTGAGTAGTTGGGACAGAGACCCATATGACCTACAAAGCCGAAAATATTTACTGTCTGGCCCTTAATAGAAAAAGTTTGCTGACTCCTACTTTATTTTGTTAAAAATAATGCATATTCAGTGTAGAAAATTAAAATGAGTCAGAGAAGTATAAAGGAGAAAATAACAATTATACAGAATCACACCACTCAGGCGTTTGTTTTTGTGTTATCATATAGAATCTGTTAGTGATTGTTTTTATATAAATGGGCTTACATTGTTAATTGTTGGTTTGTAATCTGCTTTAAAAAAATCTCAGGTTATTTTTGACTATTGAATACATTTGCATTTTCTGCAACAAAGATTTCACTAGAAAGCGGCTTGATGAGCCAGGTTTTCCTGATTTGTCTTACCTGTCAAAATTTTAAAAGTCAGGAATAATAGATGCTTTATGATGATGATGATGTGGTGGTGGTGGTGGTGAACACCATTTATTGAGCACTTACTGTGTACCAGATAGTTGTTTAATACTTTACACGTATTAAGTCATTTAATACCTGCAGCAGCTCTGTGGGTACACATGCTGTTATTCCTATTTACAGATGAGGAAACTGAGGCACAGAGAAATGAACTGCCCAAGTTTATCAGCTAGTTAATGGTGGAGCTGGGATTTGAATTCATGCAGTCTGGTTTTGGGACCCAGGCTCCCAGTGTCCTGCAGAGCCTCTCCTTAAAGTACTGCTCAGTGTGGACAGTCCAGAGGCATATAATGTACAAATTCCTGCTTATGCTCTTCTTTCCAGTTTCACTCTTTGTAGAAAACCACTGTTAACAGTTTGATATAGAGCTCTTTTTTTTTTTTTTTTTTTTTTAAGATTAGCCCTGAGCTGACATCTGTTGCCAGTCTCTCTTTTTTTTTCCTTCTTCTCAAAGCCCCCCAGTACATAGTTGTATATTCTAGTTGTAGGTACTTCTGGCTCTGCTATGTGGGAAGCCGCCTCAGCACGGCTTGATGAGCGGTGCTATGTCCACGCCCAGGATCCGAACCGGTGAACCCTGGGCTGATGAAGCAGAGCGCGTCAACTTAACGGCTTGGCCGGCCCCTAGAGCCCATTTTGTCTACGTATGCATACATTTATTTAGAAATCTGTCCACCCATGCAGGTTTTTAAAAAAAGTCAATAGTGTTTATTTTTTAGATTTATAGAAATTTGTGTGGCTAGTACAGAAAGTTCCCATATCACCCATCCTCCATTTTTCCTTATTAACAACATCTTGCATTAATGTGACATATTTATTAACAATTGAGGAAGCAGTATTGGTACAGTGTTATTAATTAAAATCTATAGTTTATGTTAGGGCTCATTTTTTGTGTTGCAGAGTTGTGTTTTTAAAAAGCAGGAGCAAACCAGTCGTTCAGCAGTGCGCTTTCTTGGGTGGTTTTCAAAATACAGTGCTTCTGGACTTTTTAATGAAAATAAACATTCTTGAATGACTAATTTTCATATTCATGATACGAATTTAGCATTCTCCTTGGAATGGAAAACTTGGTTGGAAGTTACCTCATTCTTTTTCTCTTTTTCAAAAGTTTATCTTTTAACACCAGCTGCTTTTCTCTAAAGGAATGCTTATTTTTTCACTGGACGTTCTGGCTGCTCCAGGAAGCTGTTTAGCTTCTTGGAGATTTCTTGCTGTTCTTCATTATAAGAGTGGTGCACGTCAGCATCCTCCGCTTCACTGACACTGGTACTTCCCTGCCCATCTTTATCATTCTCAGCATTCTCTTCCTCTTTCTCAACTTTAGGAGAACTTCTGTTCCTGGAGTGTAATCTGTAGCATCTAATTGTCCACATTCTTGCACTCTTGGTTTTATTGAGGCCTCTGCAGTCTTACGCCAGAATTTCTTCTGCACTATCTTGAGGAGTCACTGTTTGGAAGAAGTGAATCAAAGTTCTAGCAGACATCATTGCATTCTTGTCTTTGTGTGTTTTATACTGGGCGGGTCTTGAGGAAGTTCTTCAGTCATTGAGCTCTTGTGTCTTTCGTAGCATTGATTCCTACTGTCATGACTTCCTCAGAGTCCTTGTCCATAACGAGATGGGTGGTCAAAGTTATGAGCAGTGACTGAATGCGCATGACTGGCATGATCTCTGGGATGTTTGTGTGGCAAACAGAAGGATCTTGTTACTTTTCTTTGGTGCTACTGCAGTAACCTTTGCACAGAGGGATGGAAGTTTAGAAAGCTCATGAATTCCTACCAATCTGGAGATAAGGTTCGTGAGCATCATCTTCAATTCAAGCATCTCCTTAGAGGTCTTTAGCCGCTTTAGTAGTTTTTCTGCAAAATCTTGGGGATCATGAATCAGGTGGGTATATGAAAAGTTAAACATCTCCAGTTTTTTCTTTTGTTTCTGTAGCACTTTCATAACCTTTTCAACCTTTTTTTGTATTTGGAGCCTCTCTTCCCCGTGGCATACTGCACTAGCGTTCTGAGTCGCTGTCCTGTTTCTCTTGTTCTTCTCTCCCTAGGAAGAATGTCAAGGCAGCAGTTAATATCTTGGTGACCTTAGAGAAGCATGCAGTTGTGATAACATCGACAGTCTTGGCATCATTTCAGATGTTTCTTGTGTAGTGTTCAGGCATCCCTTCCGAAGAAATCTTGGCTGCAGTTGCATTGCTGTCTGTTAATATGTGTACGTGAAATTCTACAATAGTATATTCACTCTGTTCTTCTAGTTTGCATTTTTATTCTCATCAGTCACAGAATGAGTATATAAATCTCAGAAGCTTATATGGCATAGAAGTTCAGAGAAGAGCTCTAGCAAACCTTATGGATCGATGAGATTCTTCTGAGATGAAAGCTTTACCCAGTGTCACAGTGTTATTGGAAGATCTACGTTCAACACAGCGTAATTGTGGGAGGGCGGATCTTTCAGCTCTTGAGGAAAGTTATCTAGATGTTCTGGGTAGTGGTGACCAATCTGTGCCATAAATATCACCAGCTTGCCAGTTTTTTGCTAGGTTTATTTGGTTGCAATTTGAAAATCTCCATATTGAATTTATAGTGGATATTTTACGGCTGTAGTAGCTCCTCAGTATAAGTCAGAGGGTCCACTTTATTAATTCTGTAACTGCTGCAGGTTGCTGGGCAGCTAGTGTTTGTTTCTGCTGGACATACTGCCTGCTGACTGGCTCTCAGAAAACCCATACCACTGACACCAGCCAACCCTTCTCAGCTGTTGCTTGGAATCATGCTTCCGGGTGTGACTGGAAACAGCACTTGGGAGCTCCACAGGTGGCTCCATCTTGGCTTGTAGTAGTGAGCTTTAAAAATTACTATGCATGGGGGCTGGCCCCGTGGCCGAGTGGTTAAGTTCGCGCGCTCCGCTGCAGGCGTCCCAGTGTTTCGTTGGTTCGAATCCTGGGCGCAGACATGGCACTGCTCATCAAACCACGCTGAGGCAGTGTCCCACATACCACAACTAGAAGAACCCACAATGAGAAATATACAACTATGTACTGGGGGGCTTTGGGGAGAAAAAGGAAAAAATAAAATCTTTAAAAAAAAAAAGCTGTACCTAAAAAAAAAAAAAAATTACTATGCATGGATAGCTTTCCAGGTCAATACATCTGCATCTACTCTGTTCTTTTAAATAGTTCTTTAGTATTTTATTGAGTGGGTGTGTCATAATTTATTAGTGTTCCTGTTGCTGGATATTTAGGTTTAAATTTCTTGTATTTTGTACATAGGTGTAGTATGTACAATTGTTGCACACTAATGACTCTTTAGGGTAACTTTCTAAGAATCTAATTACTGGGTTGAAGGAAATACATGTTTTTCATTTTGATGTATATTACCAGCCTGCCGTCCGGAAAGGTCACAGCAATATAAACTCTGACCAGAAAAGTGGCGGTCTACCTTCTCCATGCTATTGCTGACTTTTTTTTAAATCTTTGTTTATCTGATTGATACTTAAATATTTCTTGCAGTGTATTCTGTCTCACTGGGAGATGTGCTTTGTTTTGATAACATTCTTTTGAAGTTGATTTAGAATTACTCTGGGAGGGCATACATTCTGTAGTTGTTCTTTCTAGTATTCCCTTAAGACAGAGCTGCTACCTGGTCCTTGAAAGCAGTATGATTTTGCCTCCTCTGTTAAAAGAATCTGGGTGACTGCCCAGTAGAATGTATTATTTCTTGAGAGTAAGGGGCATACAGCTTTCTTCATATCTAATAGCAATCCTGGTATATAGCAGCTGGTGAGTAGTAAATGGTCTTTTCAAAACCTAAATTGGATTGTGTTCTTTTGGGCATATTGTTGAGTGAGGTGCTTTAACTTTGTTAAAAATAACCTTTCCAGGGGTCGGCCCCGTGGCTGAGTGGTTAAGTTTGCATGCTCCGCTTTGGCAGCCCTGGGTTTTGGGGATTTGGATCCTGGGCACGGACATGCACTGCTCATCAAGCCATGCTGAGGCGGCATCCCACATAGCACAGCCAGAAGGACCTACAACTCGAACATACAGCTATGTACTGAGGGGCTTTGGGGAGAAGAAGAAGGAAAAAAAAGATTGGCAACAGATGTTAGCTCTGGTGCCAATCTTAAAAAAGAAAAGCCTTTTCAAAGTCTTTGTGAAATATAAACTTGAAAAATTGCAGCATAAAATGGCCACCTTGGTGTATGTTCTCTTTATTTATTTATTTATTTTTAAGATTTTATTTTTCCTTTTCCATGTCTGCGCCCAGGATTGGAACCGGGGAAACCCTGGGCCGCCGAAGCAGAGTGTGTGAACTTAACCACTCGGCCACGGGGCTGGCCCCCTCTTTATTTCTAAAATGAGATAAATAAGACTGATCAATAACTTAGGACCTGTTTGTGAGGAATAATTAACCTGACCTATTTAATAAGTACATTTGGTATTTAGTTTTAGAAGTTAAGGAATAGATTAAATAGAGGATTTGTTTCATATAACCCTTGGTTTGGAATTTTCTGTTTTGGAATATACCATGTGTTAGAGGGAATGTATGCTGCCTAAATGATACTATAGCTTGTCTTACTTAAACACTGTAAGGATCCAGACAGAAGGAAAAGGGAAGGTAAATTCTGGAAACTGCCAGAATATCATCAGGCATGGGGAAAATACCTGTGGGAAGGGACACTTCAAGTTTTTTAATGGAAAACCACAGAAAAATAGAATTTTCTTTATAGCTGACTTGTATAGTTATGTTTTTTATTGGACTTCTGTATTTTCCACAATAGCCATGAACTGGAAAACAGAGCATACCAAGCATATGGTTGTGAAGAGAGAATTAATTAGCTTATTAAATTTTGGCCATCTAGGCCTTTTCTTTTGTATGATTTTTTTGTTAGTATATTAGCTAATTATTTTTCACTGGCAGCTTATTCATTTTAATCCCATATGTCCTGAAATTTTAGTTTAGTGAACATGTATGCTTAGTTGTACGTGTACGCCCATGCTTTGGTCAGGGAAGGAGTAGTGGTGGTGAAAACTCTTCAGCATGGTGGAACAGAAGGGTTATTTTTTATTTTCTTGTAATTTATTTATATCATATTTCATTCCAGAAAGAATTTCTGGTAACTTAAAAGATCCAGAAGTGTAATAAAAAATACATATAAAAGAAAAATGAGGAAAAGGAGGAAGCATGTATTCTGATCCCAGGTGGCAGCAAAGATAAAAATGAAAATATGGTAAAATACATAGCATTAAACTGGAAGGAGGAACTAGACCAATTTTTCATGGACGAATCTCTTGACAGATTTTAAGGAACTATTTAAATTGGGCATTATATAAAAGTTTTTTTGGTCAGAGGCCCTAGTTAAAAGATAAGGACTAAACATTGATGTTTCAAATCAGTGAAAGAAATTTTGTATAGGGGTTGGTTTGAATATAGGCTGCAGGTGTGTGTTTTATTTGGCTAACATATTTTTATTTTCCTTCAAATATTGTAAACATACAGGAGAATACAGAGACCAGTATAATTAACATTCATGCATCCACCATACAACTATATCAAATCTTGACATTTTCTTGTACTTCCCTTTTTTCTTTAGAAAAATATTTCACATACAGTTGAAGTACCTTCTTAGATTACGTTTTGGTTTCTTCCCAGAAGTAACAGTTGTCCTGAATTTGGTGTTGTCATTCCTAATACCTGTTTTTATGTAGTTACTGTATAGAAATGCATTCGTAAAACAAGTCATAATATTGCTTTGCATGTTTTCAAACTTCATATAAAGGATATTCTACCTATTCTGTAACTTGTTTTTCATGAAGCATATTTTTTAGATTCATATGAAATTGCTAATATTTTACCTTTTTTTTTTTTTGTGAGGAAGATTAGCCCTAAACTAACATCTATGCTAATCTTCCTCTATTTTATGTGGGATGCTGCCACAGCATGCCTTGACGAGTGGTGCTAGGTCGGCACCGGGGATCTGAACCTGCAAACCTTGGGCTCCCGAAGTGGAATGTGGGAACTTAACCACTATGACGCTGGTCCGGCCCCTATTTTACCATTTTGACCTAGAAAAAGGGTAGTTTCTTATGGTTTCAACCTAATTATAGTCATCACTTTTATCAGCTGTATAGTTACATTATTCCATTATATGAATACAGTCAGTTTAAATTTATTTTCATATTGATATTTAGGTTGTTTCCAGTTTTTCCTGTTTTAAAAACAATGCTCATTGAACATTCCTGAGTAGGAATGCTTGTGCATATATTTAAGATCTTTGGCACGTTCTTCAGAGTCCATGTTGGGAGCCCTTAATGGGTTATGAAATCGCTTTAGAAATTTAAGTAGGTTAGAAAAATATCAGGTTGTATTGCAGGCAGTAAGGACAAAATGTTTTGTGAAATTTTTGTTTGTGTGTGTGTATGTGGTTACTAAGTTTGAAATTAAGTTCTCTGGGATAAATTATCCAGAAGTGGAATTATTGGGTTGGAGGTTATGGAGATTATGAGAATTTTTAACTCTTATCAGATATTGCCAAATCGCTCTCCAAAATTGTGTCACTTTGCATTTTGTAGCATGAGAATTTAAGAGTTTCCTGTTTCCAAATCCTTATGATCCATGGTATAGTCAGATTTTTACAATGTTTACAAATCAGATGAGTGTGAAATGATATCACATCATCTTAATTTTTATTATTTTGCGATTAGTTATGTGATTGAGCATCTTTTCAAAACATTACAGGACTGTTCAGGTTTCCATTTCTTGAATTGGCTGTCCACCCCCTCCCCCATTGGGTTGTCTTTTTAAATTGATTTTAGGAGTTTGTTACATATTTTGGTTATGTCTTTTAAGTGAATTGCAAATATTTTCTCCTAGTCTGTGTGGCTTGTCTGTTAACTTTTTATATAGTTTGTTTTGTTGAATAGAAGTGATCATCAAATCTGTTCGCTATTTTCCTCGTTGGTTTGTGTCCTTTGTGTCTTATTTAAGAAATCTGTTCCTTGCCCCGAGGTTGTTAAGAGTCTGCCATATTTTTTATAAAAGTTTTAGAGATTTGTTTTTTTACATTTAGGTCTTGATCCTGCCTGAAAAAATAATAATTATTATTATTTCTTTAAGATTGGCACCTGAGCTAACATCTGTTGCCAGTCTTTTCTTTTTCTTCTACTTCTTCTCCCCAAAACCCCCCAGTACATAGTTGTATATTCTAGTTGTACGTCCTCTGGCTCTGCTATTTGGGATGCCGCCTCAGCATGGCTTGATGAGTGGTACGAGGAGGTCCATGCCTAGGATCCCAACTGGTGAAACCCTGGGCCACTGAAGCAGTGCGCCTGAACTTAACCACTTGGCCACGGGGCTGACCCCTAAAAAAATTATTTTTTGTATGTTGTGTGAGGCAGAGATCTAATTTAATTTTTTTTGTTTTTTAAAATTGGCACCTGCGCTAACATCTGTTGCCAATCTTTTTTTTTTCTTTCTCCTAAACCCCCCCGTACATAGTGTATATTCTAGTTGCAGGTCCTTCTGGTTGTGCTGTGTGGGACACCGTCTCAGCATAGCCTGACGAGCAGAGTTAGGTCTGTGCCCAGGATCCGAACCGGCAAAACTCTGGGCCGCCCAAGCAAAGTGTGTGAAGTTAACCATTCAGCCATGGGCCCGGCTCCTAATTTAATTTTCTGTGTGCGTAGCCACTTACCACAGCACTGTTTAACAGAGTGTGTTTTAAAACTTGAACTGTAAATCTTTTAAGCAGTTTTTGGTTCAGCACAGTAATAGCCATTTTGTCTTTCATCAGGCTGTTCAACATGTTTAAGTCTGTGACTTCTGGGCCAGAATAATCTTTTTTTTTTTTTTTTTTTTGCTGAGGAAGATTAGTCCCGAGCTAACATCCGTTGCCAATCTTACTCTTTTTTTTGCTTGAGGAATAGCCCTGAGCTAATATCTGTGCCAGACTTCCTCCACTTTATATGTGAGTTGCCGCCACAGCATGGCTGACAAGTGGTGTAAGTCCGCATGCAGGATCCAAACCTGTGAGCCCAGGCCACGGAAGCAGAGTGCGTGGAACTTAACCACTATGCCACCAGCTGACCCCATGGCCAGAGTAATTTGATTGGTGGATTACTTGATCCAGAAATAGAACCTAGAGGAGTAAATAGATACAGAGCATATTTTGTAGATCTCACCCAAATGTTATTTTTCTCAGCCACTTTTTTAATAGAAGCTGGGTTGCAGACAGTTTGAGGATATACTTTGATGAACAGACAAGTTGCTGTTTTTTTGTGTTGCTGGTTAATAGCCACAGACTTTGGAAACTAGATAAGCAAGTGTTCAGTCTTGATACTTAAAACTTCAGAATACTTACGTGTGTTTAGTCATCCAGTTGCTGTTGTCACAAATATGGTCTGAAGTTTGAGACTTAATTTTGATTTTAGGAGAATTCTTTATATAAACTTGTCTTAACTTTCTGAAATGTTTGGTAGAAATGTTTCTGAAATGTTTGGTAGAAACATAGCTAACCACTTCCTTGGATCTTCCATCCAGCATTGTGAAAAAACAAACTTATGGGTCCGGCCCCATGGCTGAGTGGTTAAGTTCACCCTTTCTGATTTGGTGGCCCAGGGTTTCGTGGGTTTGGATCCTGGGCATGGACATGGCACTGCTCATGAAGCCATGCTGAGGCGGCGTCCCACATAGCACAACCAGAAGAACCTACAAGTAGGATATACAACTGTGTACTGGGGGGCTAAGGGGAGAAGAAGAAAAAAGAAAAAAGACGATTGGCAAACAGATCTGCTCTGGTGTCAATCTTTAAAAAAAAAACCAAGAAAACCCAAACTTGTGTTCTAGAGGGTATTATGCAGGATGAAATAAGGTCCTGGATGATTACTGTTTACTTATGGAGACAGGTTTTGATTTTGCCTGAAAAGTTGACTCTACAGGACAGATTTGATTTCTGAAATAGTTGGAATAATAGTGTGGTAGTAGAGTACCAGGTATAGGTAATAGTGTGGTCATAGTGCAGGTAATTTATGGAAGGAGGTCTTTGCGTATTTTGCATATTTTGGTACAGTGTAGATATGACAACTTACATATCTTGGCCTTGTCAGGATTTCTCTAACATTCAGGACTATTGTTCCTATAATGTACATTTGCATTTTTGTGTACTGTTCTTTGTTTCAGAAACAATACTAAGGGTTACTGTAGATCTTGGAAATGGAAATGACTGTTGTAATATGGCTGTAAGAATTGTATAAAGACTTTTCTCTTTTAAAAGTGTTTTTTAACCATGACGATGACCAGTGGCTATAATGCGCTATTTTTGTCTTTCCCTATAAGATGGTGGTAAATTATGGTCTTTGGCATTAGACAGATACTGATTTGAATTCAGGGTTTTTCACTTAAGTTTGTGTCTTTGATGAGTTATTTGATCTCCTTGAGTCTCAGTTTCTTCATCTGTAGAATGGGACCACATTTCTTAAGGCTTGTTGGAGGATTAAATGAGATGATGGGTGAAGGGTCACCTACTTGGCCTGGTTCAAGGTTGGCTTCAGTCAATTTTAACTAACAATTCACTTCCCTTCAAAGAGAGAACATCATGAACCACCTACCTTTGTGGGAGGCAGTGTTGTAGTAATGGAGAGGGCTTATGCTGGGTAGTTCTTAACTTCTCCATTTTGTAACTTGGTAACCTTGGGGAAAATTATCTAGACAATCTCACCTTCAGTCTTCTCGTTTGTAAATAGAGATAATGTTCTCTATGTAATGGCAGTGTTTTGAAGTTAAATAAGAATATATATAAAAGCTCACGTTATCTGGCACATGATAACTTCTAAATGAGCCTCTAAATTTTTGTGATGGGGCTGGCCTGATTGCATCGTGATTGGTTTCTCACGCTCTGCTTTATCAGCCTGGGGTTTATGGGTTTGGATCCTGGGCGCTGACCTAGCAGCACTCATCAAGTCGTGTGTGGCAGCATGCCACATAACATAGAGGAAGACTGGCAACAAATGGCAGTTCAGGGCCAGTCTTCCTCACAAAAAAATAAATACAAAATAAATTTTTGTGGTAATAGGCAATAATATTATGCTTCTGAAGTGGATCTCAAGAAGGATTTTTGGTTGGAGAAACCAGAATGATTATGAATTAGTATGTGTTTACTTTGAGAGCATAAAATTAGGGAATATTCATTGAAGGAGGCTTTTTTAAGGAGGCTACTGTATTTGGCCAAAATAATAATAATATGGTTGATAGCTCATACAGATTTGTAGTTTCCGCAAATTTTCAGGAATCTAGGATTAAGTAAATAAAGTTTAGCATTGTCATTTTTTTTAGCACTTAAAATTAACTTTACTGAACTATAATTTACATACAATAAAATATACTCAATTGTTCAGTTAGATGAATTTTGATAATTTATACACTCAGGTAACCATCGTCCCAATCAAGATACAAAATTTCTATCATCATCTCCCTTGTGTCTCTTTGCAATCAGTCCACTCACCCCTATCCCCCCATAACTGGCCCAGGGAAACTACTGATCTGCATAGATTAATTTTGCTCTTTAGAATTTCATATGAATGTAATCATACAGTATGTATTCTTTAGTGTCTGACTTTTTCTACTGAGTGTAATGTTTTTGAGATTTATCTGTGTTGCTATGTGTACCAGTAGTTTGTTCCTTTTTTCTTTTCGGCCCTGAGCTAACGTCTATGGCAGTCTACCTCTGTTTTGTATGTGGGACTCTGCCATAGCATGGTTTGATGAGCTATGTATAGATCTGTGCCCAGGATCAGAACCAGCGAACGCCTGGCCACCGAAGTGGAGCCTGTGAACTTAACCACTACGCCATTAGGCTGGCCCCTAGTTTGTTCCTTTTTTTTTTTTTTAAAGATTTTATTTTTCCTGGGCCGACCTGGTGGCAAAGTGGTTAAGTGCATATATTCCACTTCGGCGGCCCGGGGTTCACTGGTTCGGATCCTGGGGTGGACATGGCACCACTTGGCAAGCCATGCTGTGGTAGGCATCCCACATATAAAGTAGAGGAAGGCGGGCATGGATGTTAGCTCAGGGCTGGTATTCCTCAGCGAAAAGAAGAGGATTGGCAGCAGTTAGGGCTAATCTTCCTCAAAAAAAAAAAAAGAGATTTTAGTTTTCCTTTTTCTCCCCAAAGCCCCCTGGTACATAGTTGTGTATTTTAGTTGTGGGTCCTTCTAGTTGTGGCATGTGGGATGCCACTTCAGCATGGCTTGATGAGCGGTGCCTTGTCCGCGCCCAGGATCTGAACCGGCAAAACCCTGGGCCACCGAAGTGGGGTGTGCGAACTTAGGGCCAGCCCCTAGTTTGTTCATTTTTATTGCTCAGTAGTATTCATTGTGGTGTTGCCACACCACAGTTTGTTTATTCATTTACCTGATGTTTAGGTTTCCAGTTTAGGGCTACTATCATTAAAGCTGTTATGAACATTCATGTAGAAGATTTTTGTGGACTTATCTTTTTATTTTTCTTGAGTAAATTCTTGAGAGTAGAATAGCTTAGTCATATGGTGTCTGTTTGGCAGTTTCTTAAAGAGTTAACAGTTTTTCGAAGTGGTTGCATCAGTTTATCCTCCTGTCATCAGTGTACTAGGCCTCATCAATATTTGACGTTGCGTTGTTAATTTTAGCCGTTCCTTCAGTGTGACGTGGTATCTCATTATGGTTTTAGTTTGCATTTTTTCTGATAGCTGATGTTGAGCTTTTTTTCATGTGCTTATGGGCCATTTATATATCCTTTTATTAGGTGAAGTGTTTGTCCAATTCTTATATCCCTTTAAAAAAATTTTTTTTATGTTTAAACAAACATCCTTTATTCTACAGAATAGTTTAAAGTATCATTTTATTCAAGTGATGTTCAAACGTGAAAAACAGTTGCATATGCCACAGCTGTTAATGAAATCATTACATACAAATGCTTTAACAAGTCGTTCATTGAAACTACATCAATGAGGGGGACAGCATTAAAATTTTTTGCAGTCATTACCAGCTCCAGCCTAACCACACTTTTGTAAATATTCATCAACAAAAACGTGCCTCAGGAACTCACCCAGTAAATTAAATTTCCATCTTGAAAAGTGTTTTGCTTCCATTAATGGAATCAGCCATGGTACTTTTTTTGATTTGTTTTCCAGAACTTTGGGATATATTGTATGGAAATAATGACAAACTCTGAGTAATTGCTGATAATTAGACCAAATCTGTTATTCTCATCATATTTCCATTTTGATTACTGTAAAATTGTTTTTCTTATTACTGAGTTGCAAAAGTTCTTTTTATATTCTGGATACAAGTACTTTGTCAAATATGTGTGTTTTGAATATGTTGTTCTATTCTGTGGCTTGTCTGTCATTTTCTTAACAGAATCTTTTGAAGAGCAGACATTTTTTAATTTTGATGAAGCCAGTTTATCACTTTTTGTGCTTTTGTGTCCTAAGAAGTATTTAGCTACCCCAAAGTTGTGAACATTTTCCTATGTGTTTTCTTTTGGAAGTCCTATAATTTTAGATGTTACCTTAGGTCTATGATTTAATTCAAGTTAATTTTTGTGTATGATGTAAGGTAAAGGTTGAGGTTCGCCCCACCAACCCTCCCTCCCCCCCGCATATGGCTATCCAGTTTTTCTAGACTATCTTTTATTCATTGAATTACTTTGGCACCTTTGTTGAAAGTCGGTTGTCCACATGTGAGAGGGTCTTTTTCTGTACTCTGTTCTGTTATGTTGATTTATATGTCTGTCCTTATGCCCATTCTACACTTTCTTAATTACTGTAGATTTATCGTAAGTTTTGATTATTCTGGGTCCTTTCATTTCCATACATTTTAGTGTCAGTGTCAAGTGATTGGTTGTCTAGCATGCAGAAATCCTTTAATAAGTAGTCAGATGGAATTTAATTTGTTCTCATCTAACTTTCTTGGGAAAAAACATGTAAATTAAAAGATTATCACTGGATTTTAATGGGTTATAAATTTGCGTGACTATATATGCCTTATTTTTATTTCTCTAGATTTGAAGCATGAAAGTATGTTTGAGTTTTATGGAAAAAAGCACAATAATGGATATAAATGGAGACGTAGAGATCTTTCAACAAATGAGAAGATATAGTTGTAGAAAAGCAGAGTTAAAAAATTTAAAATGTTAATACTCAATATTAAATATAATATTTTTTGCATGGAAGAAAGTAGAAAGTACTTGAGTAATATGACTAGAAAGAGAAATCTTGTTTTCGTTGAATGCACTTGGCCTACAAGCATATCTGTACCTGCTGAGCTGCTGTACTTCATGTGTGTCCTCAGGTGGTTACCATTTCCCAGCCAGACTGACGCCTGTCCCAGTGCAGGTCTCTCCTCTCCTTTCAGCTGTGCCCTTGATTCTGCTCCACCCGCCCAGAAGATTGTCTCTGTTCTCACACACAGTTTTCTGTTGCTTGGTGCCAAAACATGGTGCAAAGGTGAGGAAAATTGTCCTTTAGGCTTTGGAGACTTGAGTGTGTGCATTTAGCATGAAAGAGCTTGTGTAGTGTTGGGTGTGGTGGTCTGAGACAGCAACGTAATTCTGTAATGCGTATAGGCATTTGTCTGCTAAAAGTGGGATGGAATTAAAGGTTGGCTTATTGCCCTTGTAATCATTTTTTAGATTTATGAAAACTAAATTTTTTATAGTTATTTTTATAGTTATTAATGTGGCAGACTAGAGCTGTTTCAAATTTGGCGTGGGAAAGAATTAATAATGCTTTTGGTCATTGTGTAAGAGATGTTAATATTTGGATTTAAACTTTGATTCTTTCTAATGTGGCTATTCCTAACATTCCTGACTAAAAGGCTAGTGAATAAAAAATATTACAGTTACAATTGTATTAGAACTACATTGTATAACAACTTTGAAATTTCAGGTTTATACTAGTACCCTGCTGTAAAATTTTTTCTTAACATTGGAATGAATTTCTTAAGAATGTTAATGGGTTTGATGCATCTGAAAGATGTATCTGGCTTTGCCAAATACGGTACTGGGCCTGAATTACATTGTCAGTAGTTATCAAGTTATCTTTTTTCCCCTGAAGATTAATTTTCTTTAAAGTCTCAGCAGTTTTTCTTCCAGCCTCTTTCATAGTATGACCATTTGCATATGTGTTTTTACCACAAACTGTGTTCACCTGGATAGTATTAGTGGTGAACTTATTTGATTCTTTGCCAAATGGGAGAAGGCTAGCAGGCCTTTTCTTCCTAGAGGATATGTGGAGAAGAAGCTTTCTTTAATTGGTCCCTGACCAAATCCAGCAGGTAAACCTTAAGTAAGCCTTAAGCAGGCAACGTAAGTTGATAAAGTGATAATACTACTATTTTATTTTGACTTTGGAAACAAATACTTAAACGTAAGCTCAGCTATTGGAAAATAAGAAATAAAGTTAGTTTGAGCTTGAGATGAGTCGACTTGTTGATTATTTGCCTAGCCTACTGTGTAGGAATGGTTGTAAGACTTGGAATTTTTTTCTGTTCTTCGTTGATAAGTATTTGAGTGGAAAGAAAGGCACTTGTTTCTTGGAGTTGTTCGTTTTGGAATTTTTGAACTGTTTAAAGTGTTTTAAACTTTCTGAGTCACTTTTTCTAGGCTACTTAGATTAGGGAGGAGTATTGCCTTTTTATCCCTTAAAATGTATACCCTCATGGTTAGTGGTTGTCTCTGCTTACGTTATGTTGCTCAGAATGTATGTTTGGGTTTGGTTAAAATTCCACTGAGTTTCTGAAGGCACTAGGGATGAAATAATTTGACTATGTAAGCTTTACTATTCGATTTGTGTATTAGTATTAGAAGGGAAACAAATTTTTTGTGAAGTGGAACGTATAGTTCGTTGCTGAATCGTCATCAGTCCCTAGTACAATGCCTGGCACAGAATAAATATTTGTTAAATGATTATCTTAATTTTATTACTCTGCCATGCTTGAAACTGACCTTACAGCTTTTGTTTAAGCAAAAATTAAAAATGTTATTTGTGGGACTGGCCTGGTGGCGCAGTGATTAAGTGTGCACGTTCCGCTTGGGCAGTCTTGGGTTCGCTGGTTTGGATCCTGGGTGTGGACATAGCACCACTTGGCAAGGCATGCTGTGGTAGGCATCCTGCATATAAAGTAGAGGAAGATGGACATGGATGTTAGCTCAGGGCCAGTCTTCCTCAGCAAAAAAAAAAAAAAAAAAAAAGGAAAGAAAAAGAAAAAAGAGGATTGGCAGCAGATGTTAGCTCAGGGCTAGTCTTCTTCAAAAAAAAAGAAGTAATTTGTAGACTATAGATAAATTTAAAAAAAATCTTCATTTACTGTAATATAGTAATAGGATCATTTTACTTGTACATCTGCTTTTCAGGGTATTGATTTATAACTCATGTGGTTTAAGTTTGGGGCATTTGATTTGATGTGATTTCTCATGTTGAATAATAAAATGTAGGTTTTGTCTGCTTATAGTTTTAAACTGCCATATTACATGTAGCTCCTTCATAAGGGTACTTTGTGATGGTGTAGAGTGACTTATTTTGATGGATAGAGTGACTTACTTTGAACTGAATGCAGTTGGGATATTTCAAGTTCTTGAAGGACAAATTTGTTACACTTTCTGAGATGGCCATATCGCACTTTTGAACTAGCAGTCCTAAAACTTAAAAACCTCAGAGAAAGTTCAGTGTCTCCTTCCAACTTACTGTTTTTTAAAGTCTTAGAACTTGACTGTACTGTTGGGGATGTGACACGACAAATTCAGATGTTTTGTATTGAGGATTAAAAAAATTTTTTTGGTCATGTTTATGGTATTTGCCAGCTTTTTAAAAAGTCAAATTTATTGTGGTATACTTTACACTTAGTAAATTCACCCTTCTTTAGATGTACAGTTCTGTGAATTTTGACAAACTTTGCTGAAGGATTTTACTGGCCACAGTGGACTTTGATATCTAGTGGAAAGGCCTAAAGTAGCGGCTCAGCAAATAACACTTGGCGTCTTTTTTTTACCACTTTGGAAATCTTTCCAGGAAAATTAGCATGGGATATTTTCTCATGGCTACAACAGGAGACCAGCAGTGTGGTAGGCTTTCATGGCTTTTCTCCAACTCTGCTTCACATGATGATAAGATTTGCTTGGTTTCTTCTCAGGAGAGTTAGTCAGTGGGGTGGGGCAGTAAGTTAGAACAGGGTCCGTGTCACTTTACTTAGAAACTGGCCTACTTAACGCTAGGAAGAAAAAGTAGTGTAAATAATACAAAGTGTTGCCTATCTTTATATCTTCAAAATAATCTTTAAGAAATAAACTGATTTGAAATGTTTCTTGTGCTTATAGCAGTTAAGATGTTGTGAACATGAAGACTTGAGAATGCCTGCCTTAAAAATCCACATGTTGCTTCTTCTCTGTTATACTCTTTCAATTATCACTTTTGTTTTTTGACATTTTTATGCTCAGAAATGTTGTGAGTGTTTGGGAAGAGTTGCGGTTATAATCAGTCGTTTTATTGCTTCTGGTATGCAGCAAGGCTCCATGTTCTTTCCCATTTCTTGACATTTTATTAATATTTTCAGCGTTGTTGTAAAGTACAATGTAGTGTGCTATCAATGTTGAAACTCCTGGTTTTGGCATTTAAGTTCGATCAGGCATTTATTGGAGAACAGCCTTATTGTTCATACAAACATAGACGGTTGTGGATAAAAGCATTGACTTGGGTGTTAGGCAGACTAGGTTGAGTAGGTCGATTAGGTCACCACTTACTAATATGGTTAACTCAGGCAAGTTATTTATAACCTCTCTGGGTGTTTGGTCATTTCTCAAATGGAGGAAATAGTCGTACCTGTCTTCCAGGATTGTTGTAAGGATTAAAGAGATATCCATGGGAAATGTTTTTTGCATGTAGTAAGCACTCAGTGCATGCTACCTGTTCTCCTCCTCCTCCTCCTCCTCCTCCTCATCGAGCAAAGGTTCTGGAGCTCTTATTTTGCATCCCAAACCGTGCTTGGTGTTGTGGATACAAAAACGGATTCTAAAGAAGACGTCCTGACCCTAAGAAGTTCACAGTTCAGGAGGAGAAGGCAAGCATATAAACAGATAAATGCAGTAAATTTTGACAGGTACTATAATAGAAACATTAATAAATGAGAAGAATAAAGAAGTTAATGTCAGGAGAGTGGGGAGGTCCAGGAAATTAATTTCTGCCCCTGAACTTATTCTTTAAGTGTGAGTAGTAATTTTCCATTAGTTTATCTGGCAAATATTTACTGAATACAACTATTGTGCACCACTCGCTATTTGAGGGGCTTGGAATATAGAAATAAGGAAGACAAATAATGTCTCTTTTCTCAGGAGCTTTTAGTCTAGTGGGAAAAGACCAGTAGTAAACAAAGAAATACAGGTATCAGGGACAAGAGCTATGAAAGAGATTGGAAGGTGATGTGATAAGGAGTGACTGAGGAGGTGCTTTAGACTGTGTTGTCAGAGAAGGATTCCTTGAGTAGATGACCTTTAAGTTGAGATCCGCATGTGAAGAAGGAGCCAGCCACGGGAAGATCACGAGCATGAGCACTGAGCTTTTGAGCTTTTGAAGTGTTCACGGAGCAGACAGAAGGTCAGTGTGGCTATGGAATGTAGTGGGCAAGGGGGAGAGTGGTACACAGTGAGGCCGGAGATAGTGGCTAAGTCATTTAAGGTTTTGTAAGCCGGGGTGAGTGGTTCCTGGGTGTAAAAGAAACCCATTGGAGTGCACTAAGCAAGGGAGTGCCTTTTGATAAAGACCACTGTGACTGCTGTGTGAGGAGTGGATTCTGAGGATAAGAGTGGGGGTGAGTGGGTAATAAAGGTGGAACCAAGGAGACTTTCATAGGTTATTAGAACAGATGAGAGATGGTGGTGGCTTGAAACAGAAAGTAATAGTGGAGAGAAGCGGGCAGATTTGGGCTGTGTTTTGAAGACTGTTTTGAAGAGTGTTTTCAGTAGGACTTGCTGATTGCATGTGACCAGTGAGAGAAATCCCTGGTGGTAGATTTTTGTAGTATTCTGGAGTTCAGTGAGCGGTTAGAGCCAGAGGTAAATCTTTGGGAATTATTGACATATATCCACTGGATTTGGAGTAAGAATTTCATTGGTGACCTTGTTAAGTGTGGTCTCAGTGGGAATAGAAGCTAGAATGTAGAGAGGTACAAGGTAAGAGATGGAATGAGAATATGAGGCTGGCGAATGGAGATGGCAGCTCTAGACACTTCTTTGAGAAATTTTCCTGTGAAAGGGGAAGCAGAAAAACGGTTGTATCTACAGGTAAGGCCTTGATTTGAGTCTTGGTTTTACCTGTGCGTAGATGCAGTTAGTGGAGTGTGTTCTAAAGATGTTTTATGTACCTTATACATTCCTCTCTGTAGCGTTGAGGTAGATAATATTTTTCTTCTTGTGATATGAGAGAGCTTAGTCTAGAAAAGTTAAGTGACGGTCTGAGAATTTACAAGGCAATGGAACTGGTATTTGGACTCATGTACTTTGATACCATGTACACTGTACTTTTCATTATACCAAAATACCCCTTAAACTTTTATGACCTTGGTCAAGTCCCATCTACGTTAGAGTTTTTGAAAAGATTGCAAGATGAGAGATGTGAAAGTGTTTATAAGCTGTACGTTGTTGCAGGTTCCTTGGGAGAATCTTTACTTTTCTTGATTTCCTCTTTTGTAAAATGAGAAACTTCAGTAGGTAACAATACAAATCATGTAGTTAATTATGTTATTTAAAACAAAAAAGCTAATTCATTACACTTGTTAGTAAAAGTTATATAGGGGACCGCCCTTGGCAAGATGGTTGGGTTTGTGCACTCTGCTTCGCGGGCCCAGGGTTCGCTCGTTTGGATCCTGGGCATGGATCTAGTCACCGCTCATCAGGCCATGCGGTGGCAGCATCCTGCATGGAAGAGCTAGAATGACTTACAACTAGGATATACAGCTATCTTCTAGGCTTTGGGGAGAAGAAAAAAAGTAGTTATACAAACAAAAATTCAGAAATTCAGGAGAAACGTTTATAGGAATACTTTCTGGTGACTAAATAATGGTATATTAGTCTCATAGTTTACGTGGATATGTTGCATCACATGTCACATGGTAATAATTGTAAAGAGTAATTATTTAAAACATTTTAGTAATACGGTATTTAATTCTGAGCTTCTTATACTAGGTAGGATATAAAAGAATTTGGCAGATTCCAGTAAAGACCCCAGGAAATGAGCAGAAATTAGAAAATGTATCCTTTTTGGTCAAGTTAAATGAATAAGAATTATTTAACGTGAATTAGTCAAAGTTGAATTAATAATGATTTGTAGCAAGCCAGTGGATATCACCATTGTCTGTGGATAACTGAACAAAACAGATGATGTCTTTTGACAGATTCACCCTAAATACATTTGATTTCTAGACATTAAGGATTATTAAACATTTGAAGAAGCCCTTGTAGGAGATCCCCACTCCCAGAGAGCTTTAAGTATAGTGAATGATTTTTATTTGGTAGTATAAAGAATTAAATCCATCAAATATTTCAAAATCATTATGTAATGGGTTCAATTCTTTTTGTTACTTAAAGAAGACTAAGTATTGTTTATATAGATTTTGTTATTTCCATAGTTTTCCAGTTCATCATATGACTGTGAGCAGGGGCTTTAGCCATTTATAAAAGTTAAATTTATACTTTGCTAATTCTTTTTTATACTGTGGATACCTCCTCTCTTCCAATTTGTGATTGGATTTGATTGCCAACCACCAATGGCAAAGGGAAATGAAGAAATTTAGGATATGATGACATTCAGGTATCTTTTTAATCCTGTTTGTCATTAGTGTTTGTTGTGATCAGAGACTTGGTAATCTTCAGATGTGATCACCGCTGCTTGAGCTGTGTGGTGCTGGATCTTTGTCTATGCTTTCCTGTTCTACCACCAGCCTCACAGGACATGATTTAAGTTAATTCTTGGTGCTTGGCCTTTATTAGTTTATTCAGTCCTCACAGCCACATATGAAGTAGAGATTGTTAACTCTTTTAAAAATTAACTTGCCATCTGCCGTAGACCTTTGAGGTTGTTAAAAATTAGGGTATTAAGCCTTCAAATTCTAAGGGCTTGTGGTGCAGTGTCCCTGTGTGTTAGTTGGGACACAGTGAGTAGGGTGTAGAAGTCTAAATTTAGTAGCATCACTTTCTAGTTTTATAATTAGATTATTCAGTGGTAGAGGACAGGCTGCAAAATATGTCCTGTGGTTTTGTTGGCTTCCTCTAAAGTGAAAGTAGCCAATTTCAAAGTGACTTGAAAGTTATATACTGAAATTATTCCAGTGTGGTCTGTCATTCTACTCTGAAGTATGTGTTTGAAGTTGGTGCCTGGTTAATGAGATTTCTGTTATCAGGTTCATGCTTTTCCTTGATTGGAAACCTGAGTGGTGCAAAATGTTCTACATGGAAGTATCGGTATGTTGTCTCCCTCATTGCCTCTTCTTTCGGACTTCAGTGTGAAGTGGAATATAGTGGATACAAAGCTGAACTACTAATAATGGAATGCGATTATTTTTTAGGATGGAATTTCAACACTGGAACCAGTATTTTCTTTTGAATACTAGCTATTTTTTTTTTTTCTTTTTTAATAACTATCAAAAGAAGTACTAGATGTATTGTTACCCTGACTGGCTTAAGTCTTTAGAGAACCTTGCTGGAAGATTTTAACTGGCAAGGAAAGGGGTTGGGCCTCTTAAGGTTAACACTTAAAAAGCTGTGCAGTGATAGGGGAGAGGGGTCCTCTGGGTATTAGAATGTGGTTTCTTGCTGGTTATACAAAATTTATACTTTGTGAACTTTTCTGAATGTATTTTTTACATCAGTAAAAAGTTTACTAGACAAAGAGACAATATAGTACTATGTATATTTTCCTGAGATGTAGTCTTCTGTTTGAGGAAGGTTAGCCCTGAGCTAACATCTGCTGCCAATCCTCCTCTTTTTGCTGAGGAAGACTGGCCCTGAACTAACATCGTGCCCATCTTCCTCTACTTTATATGTGGGATGCCTGCCACAGCATGGCTTGCCAAGGGGCGCCATGTCTGCACCGAGGATCTGAACCATCGAACCCTGGCCACCGAAGCGGAACGTGCGAACTTAACTGCTGCGCCACTGGGCCGTCCCCTAAAGTAAAGGTTTTTATTTGGAGTATTAGGTAGGGGAGGGGGAGCTTATGGCCTTGCTGGTCGGAGCTTTCCCACCAGTCTGTGTTTGGCCTTGAGACTACTTGCAGAGAGGAGGGATCCCGTGACCTTGCTGGTCAGCAGCTTTCCCACCAGGCTGTAGCTCCTTGGTGGGGAGGAGGAGGAGCTAACAAATCCAGGTGGGTGTCCTTGGCCATTTGTCTCCATGGAGGGTAGTGGATTCTGGAGCCAGGAAGCCAGGGAGTAAGAAGGAATGAGTGCTTTGGTTTTAACCCCATATATGTTGGGTTTAATGCAGGGAAACTGATATCAGGGCCAGTATCAATATCTTTTTTCTTTATTTTATAAGCTGTGGACTCTATGGGCTCTAACCTGAGCTTGTTTTTGAAATATGTTTCTGTCTCCTTTATTCACCGAATTTTTAATGGTAATTTGACTTTTGAAAGTTTTATTTCTTTTCCTTTATTCTCAAAATAAGGATCAATGAATTGAGCTTTTCTTTGCTGGTATTAACCATTTATTAATAAAGTTACAGAAGAAGCATAGGTTAAGAGCACCAGGAGGGACATTGACTGGATTCAGATTCTACCTCACCAATTACTAGTTGTGTGTTAAACTGTGTCTTGTTTTATTTATCTGTAAATGAAGATTCTGATAGTACCCATCTCATAGGGTTTTAAATGAGTTATTTCTTGTATGTTATTTAAAAGACACAGTGCCTGGCATATAGTAAGCACTACATAAGTTATAACTATTACTGTTTTTTTTAACTGTGATAAAATGTTCCCTTTATCATTCTGACCATTTTTAAGTTTACATTTCAGTAGCATTAAGTGCATTCACAGTGTTGTATAACCATCACCAGTATCTATTCCAAAACTTTTCCATTACCTAAAACAAAAACTCTAACCATTAGCAGTTTCTCCCCATTACTCCTTCCCCCTCAGCCCTGATAACCTCTGTGTTTACCTGTTGTAGCATGAATCTGAACTTCCCTTTTATAGCTGAATACTATTTCATTGTATGTTTATACCACATTTTGTTTATCCATTCACATGTCCATGGACATTGCATTGTTTCCACGTTTTGGCTATTGGGAATCTTGGTGTTCAAGTGTCTGAGTCCCTGCTTTTAATTATTTTGGGTATATAGTTAGGAGTGGAATTGCTGAGTCATGGTAATTCTTTGTTTCTTTTTTTTTGCGGTAACATTGTATACATTTCAGGTGTACATTGTTATATATTTTGATTTCTGTGTTCATTACATCATGTTCACCACCCAAAGACTAATTAGCATCCTGCGCCACAGGCGTGCCCAATTATGCCTTTTGCCTTCCTCCCTTCCTCCCTCCTTCCCCTCTGATAACCACCAATCCAGTCTCTGTTTATATGTGTGTTTGTTGTTGTTTTTATCCTCTACTTATGAGTGAGTTCATATGGTATTTGACTTTCTCCCTCTGACTTATTTCACTTAGCATAATACCCTCAAGGTCCATCCATGTTGTCATAGATGTCTGGATTTCATCATTTCTTATGACTGCGTAGTATTCTGTTGTGTGTATATACCACGTCTTCTTCATCCGTTCGTCCTTTGATGGGCACCTAGGTTGTTTCCAAGTCTTGGCTATTGTGAATAATGATGCGATGAACATAGGGGTGCATGTATCTTTATGCATTGGTGTTTTCATGTTCTTTGGATAAATACCTAGCAGTGGAATAGCTGAATCCTATGGTAGATCTATTCTTCACTTTTTGAGGAATGTCCTTACTGTTTTCTTTAGTGGCTGCAGCAGTTTGCACTCCCATCAGCAGTGTATGAGGGTTCCCTTCTCTCCACATCCTCTCCAACACTTGTTCTTTTCTGTCTTGTTAATTATAGCCATTCTGATGAGAGCTAGATATGATGTCATCTCATTGTAGCTTTGATTTATATTTCCCTGATAGTTAATGATGTTGAACATCTTTTCATGTGCCTGTGGCCATCTGTATATCTTCTTTGGAGAAGTCTCTGTTCAGATCTTTTGCCCATTTTTTAATTGGCTCTTTAGATTTTTTATTGTTGAGGTATATGAGTTCTTTGTGTATTTTGGATATTAACCCCTTATCAGATATATGGTTTGCAAATATCTTCTCCCAGTTGTTAGGCTGTCTTTTCTTCTTGTTGATGGTTTCCTTTGCTGTGCAGAAGCTTTTTAGTTTGATGTAGTCCCATTTGTTTATTTTTTCTGTTGTTTCCCTTGGCTCGTTAGACATGGCACTTGAAAATCTCCTGCTAAGACCGATGTCAAAGAGTGTACTCCCTATGTTTTCTTCTAGAAGTTTGATGGTTTTGGATCTTAATTCAAGTCTTTAATCCATTTTGAGTTAACTTTTGTGTATGGTGTAAGATATCGGTCGACTTTGAGGAACCTAAGACAGTCAGCTCTTCCTGTCTGTAGGTTCAACCAGCCGCACATCAGAGGAACTGAACTGAATCTGCAGGTGCGAAATCTCTGGATATTGAGGGCCAACTGCATTCTTTCTGCTGTACCATTTTATACAAAGGATTTGAGCATCTGCACATTCGGTATCCGTGGATGTCTTGTTACCAATCCTCTGTGGATACCAAGGGACGACTGTACTGTTGTTTTTATCATGGTTCTCACTGTCATCATTTGGTCAAGTGTATTTGATGAGATTTTTGTTTGAAATTATTTGTAGTACCCAGGTACTGTTAGCATTGTGGTATGAATGTTTTCTTGGGGAAACTATGTGCATGATTTTTCACTCTTTGCATTGAAATTTCTGGTGTGGAGTATTAGATATAAAACTGTGGAATTGGGCTTGCCTGCCTTTTTTTAATTAAACTTTTCTTTTTGAGATAATTGTAGGTCCACACGCATTTGTAAGAAATAATACAGTGATATTCCCCATACCTTTTGCCTGGTTTCTCCCAATGGTAATTTTGCAAATCTATGTATAATACAACATTACAACCCTGATATAGACTTTGATGTAGTCAAGGTACAGAACAATTCAGTCACCCCAAGGATCTTTAATGGTGTTGTGTGTTGTGTTACAGTCATACCCACTTCCTTCCCATTCCCTCACCTTCCATCACTTTTTTTTTTAAGATTTTTTTTTTCCCTCTTTCTCCCCAAAGCCCCCCAGTACATAGTTGTATATTCTTCGTTGTGGGTCCTTCTAGTTGTGGCATGTGGGATGCTGCCTCAGCGTGGTTTGATGAGCAGTGCCATGTCCATGCCCAGGATTCGAACCAACGAAACACTGGG
Organism: Equus quagga; assembly: GCF_021613505.1. Classification (NCBI taxonomy): domain Eukaryota; kingdom Metazoa; phylum Chordata; class Mammalia; order Perissodactyla; family Equidae; genus Equus; species Equus quagga. Next base: position 56,611,872 of record NC_060267.1, read on the forward strand.
CCGCCTGCAGCGGAGCGTGTGAACTTAACCACTTGGCCACGGGGCCAGCCCCACCTTCCATAACTTTTGACAGCCACTAACCTGTTCTCTATTTCTATATTTTGTCATTTCTCAAGAATGTTATATAAATGGAATCATATAGTTTGTAACTTTTTGGGATTGGCTTTTCCCCCCAATTAAAAAATTGTAAACTACATATAACATAAAATTTATGTTAACCATTTTTAACCATTTTAAAGTGTACAGTCATGTTGTACATTAGTGTTGTACAGCCGTCACCGCCATTCATCTGCAGAACTCTTTTCATCTTGCAAAACAGAAACTATACCATTAAACAGTAACTCCTCATTCTCTCCTCCCCCATTCTACTTTCTGTCTCTATGGTTTTGACTACTTTAACTACCTCATATAAGTAGAATCATATAGTATTTTTGTGTGTGTGTATGATTGACTTATTTCACTTAGCATAATGTCCTCAAGGTTCATCCAGGTTGTAGCTTGTGTCAGTTTCCTTCCTTTTTGAGGATGAATAATATTGTATGTCTAGACCACATTTTGTTTAGCCATTAATCTGTTGGTAGACACTTGAGTTGCTTCCACATTTTAGCTATTGTGAGTAGTGCTGTTAGGAACGTGTGTGTAAGTGTCTCTTCAGGACCCTGCTTCCAGTTCTTTTGTGTACGTACCCAGGAGTGGAATTGCTGGATCATACAGTAATTCTATTAATTATTTTGAGGAGTCGCCATACTGTTTTCCACAGCTTGCCTGTTCTTTGAAAAGTGAGGGCAACGTAAAAATTAAAATCACAAAAGAGGTGAAGTAATACATTGTACTAATATAATCTATCTTGGCAAGAAGCCCAGTTTAACTGTGATTAAATATGATATAAATAAATTTTTAAAAAAATTTATTTTTTGAGGAAGATTACTCCTGAGCTAACAACTACCACCAATCCTCCTCTTTTTGCTGAGGAAGATTGGCCCTGAGCTGACATCTGTACCCATCCATCTTCCTCTATTTTATATGTGGGATGTCTGCCACAGCATGGCTTCATAAGCAGTGTGTAGGCCCACACCTGGGATCCGAACCAGGAAACCCTGGGCCGCTGAAGTGGAATGTGTGAACTTAACCGCTGTGCCACCGGGCTGGCCCCAATATAAGTAACTTTAAATTGCTTTTCTTCTCTCCTTTTTTTCCCTCCTAGAGAGTGGGACATTCATTCATTCATTCATTCATTCAAGAAACCTTTATTGAGTGTCTACTGTGTATCTGTTGCAATTTGGGTTTCAGCAGTGAACAAATCAGAAATCCTTGCCCTCATGGAACATACAAACTGTTGGTTTTTTAAAAATACTTTCCTGGAATAGAATTAGATTTCTAGACCAGAAGTGTCAAACAGTTAAGTTAGCGATTTCTTCAGGTAGAGAAAATTGCTTTTGAGGTACCACTTAAGCAACTTTGGTGGTTTTAAGCAACATAGTAACTTTTTCTTATGCAGTACTATTTGAAGGGAAAGTGAAGTCTAAGAAGTAAGAATTTTAAATTTTCCCTTGCTTTCCTTTTAGGAAGGCAACCTGCTGTTAGTGCTTTTGGGAGTCAAGAGATCGAGGCTTCAGTCCTGACTTCCCCATCTAATACTTGGTATTCCAGATTCTTCACTTTGATCCTTGCTCCTCCTTACTCCTTTATAGAAGTCTTTCTTTTTCTTTTTAGGATTTTGTCTCCTGTTGTTATGCTAGTAACTGTTAGTATTACTTTTTGTATTACTAATACCCAGTTTTATTTTCAAGTTCATTCTCTCCTCTGAATTCCAGGTTTGTGTTTCCTGATGCCAACTGAATATTTCTGTCACTTCAAACTTGATTTCGAAAAACAAATTCATTATTGTTCCACTGTGAATTTGCTCCTCGCCTTTGTCATTCCTTCATCTCAGTGAATGGCATCCTCTCTACGCTTAGTTGCCTAAGCAGAAAGCCTGAGTCATATGATTTCTTTCTGTCTGTTCTTCATTGACCCTCCTCATTCAGTCAGTCATCTAAATGTTGATTTTTCTCGACTGAGTGTATCTTGAATCTGTCCCTCTTTCTCTAATTTCTGAACGGACCTCATATTCCTTTGCCTTATGTAAGCTATTTTCTCTGCACAGAATACCTCTCCCCTACTCTGCTTCACAACCCCTCACTATAAAGCCTTCGCCATTTCTTTTGGGCAGAATTAGTGACTCCTGGGTCTGCTCCCAGAGCATGTGAGGTCAAGTGTCTATTGGACTTCTGTTGTTTTATAGTTTCATATTCGATCATCTATAGAACACACTGTATTACTGTCTTCTGGGAAGATAACCTTAGCAAATTTAAAATTGTCATTCTATGCCTGTACATAAATTAGTTTGTGAGAACATATTTTTTTTTAAAAAAGAGAGTGTATATTTAAACAATGTTATGCGGAAAGTGAGTCTCTTTTCCAACAAACATTGCAGGTATAATAATCACTCAATAAAAGGATATTTAGTTTAGATATTGGGAGGGAGGGTCCTTGCAACCTGAAGAGAAGGTGTAGGATTTGGAAAACTCATAGTAGCATTTTCTTTTTTCCTCATCATCCCCTCCTGGCCACCCAGACATTTTAAAAGACCTTAGATCTGCTCTGCTTGAGGAAGATGATGTCAAATTTGTGTAGGATTTCTACATCTATTCATAGACTCAGAGCACCTCGTTGTTACTTATTTCTTCCTACCAGCTTTTCTGTTTGTTTGTTTTTTTTAGCTCTGTGTAATACAACACTATTCATGGAATCTTGACTAAAGAAAACTTTCTGTGTAAGTAGAATAAAGCTTAACTCTTCTGCTTAACAGACAATGCTACTCTTACTTTGCATCTCCCATCTTACTCCCTTTTCCTGTTAAGAATCTTAGAGCAAATTAAAGCCTGGTTCCAGATACTTCTGCTATGTTTTACTCTTGTTAGCAAGACAGTCATTTGTCTAAGTATTGCAGGACAGTTCATTGTTTTACTACTTTTGTTCTTTGTGCTTTATCTAAATTATTTTCCTCCACCCATAATTTCTGTTTGAAAACTTGATTTTGAGTGTCTTGGCAGTAGATCATCATGATAGATAATGATATTGGATGTCAAGACTGTCTTCCCATTATCCCTAGAATGTGCTAGAGGCTATGAGGACTCCAGTCCTCATTCTTGATTCCTAATATAATTCTTGAGTTCTAGGAATTTCTTGATTCCTAATATTATACTATAATAAATATTTGAATGCCGGCTTTTGTGTGTTCTTTGTGTATTAGTTTTTGGAAAAAGATAAATTTCTGGACTTTTTTGACTTGGTATGTTTATACATTGTTAATAGTTTAAAAATCATTGAATGTTAGACAGTCATTTGTTTTATAGTGCTTTTTTTCTTTTTAGAATGAGAGGCATACGAAGGGATATATTACTATAAGATTTTTTTGAGTAGTTGTTGCTTCTGATAGCTTCTAGTTATTTTCTTATCCTACCGCCAGTAATTGGTCTCAGTTAGTTAACTAGTTTCCATAATAGAGTTCCATAAAGCCTCTTATTATCTGTATTTTGCTGTATATTCTATCCTGTCGGCTTATTTCTTAGGAGAAAGAAATGTCATCTATATAACTAGTTTATTGCCTTGTAGTAAAACTGGCAGTAAGAAAGCAGGGGAAAGCACAAAACTTCACGTATGGTAATTTTGTTGCTTGAACAAATGAGTGAGTAAATGAAAGAATAGGGAATAAAGCTAAACTTGGAGGATAGAAATGCAGCCTTGTTTGGTGGTACCGTTTAACGTAGGATCCTTAGACAAGACCTAAGGCATACTGGAAAGGAGCAAGCAAAAAAATGTGGAGGGAAACAGTGTCATATATCATTTAAGCGACTGCCTGTACCAATATACAGCATGTCCCCATTTCTGAAAGTGCACTGTGATTCTCATGTACGTTTCTAGCTGATTTAGTTAGTTGTTTGGGGGAATTGAGAGGCATCTCTAGAGATAATTGCATAAACCTCTAGGACTTTACATAATCATAGTCACTGTACTTATTAGAGTTTTCTTACCAGAGCTTAGGGGAGAAAACAGGTATGACTAGTAGGTTTTTCCTCTTAGTAGTGAAGTTTACTCAATATCTTGGGAGATGAATTCTTCAAAAGGGTTATTTAATCAGTATTATTTTAGCAGAAACACTTTAAAAGCCCTCTATATTGTTGTAGTTAAGATGTGACTATCTCGGTTTTAGATTGTCTCAGTCTTTAGCATTTTGTTTCTTTAACTACATATAAACTTTCCTGGTCAACTTGCTGTTCATTAGCAACTCTACAAGGAGAGGAGAGCACAGAATGGAAGAGAGTGCAAACTGTAACTTGAAACAATTTTATTTGTCCTGAAGGCTTGGAGGAGTGGCTGATTATTTACAAATTTTAGTTATCCGTTCTCTTATTACTATATACAATACATCTTGATTGTAAGTTTCTAGGTTATTATGACAAGTTATGCTTATCTTATTAAAAATTTGTTTATCTTGCATATATTTGAAAGGAATTAGACCATGATAAAGCTAACAGTAAAGCATTGTGCATTTTAATATTTTAGATGCCTTTTTAAAAATTGTGGTAAAATTCACATAACATAAAATTTACCATTTTTACTATTTTAAAGTATACAATTCATTGACATTAAGTACATTCACAGTATTGTGCAACCGTCACCACTATCTAGTTCTAGTACTTTTCTTACCCCAAAAGGAAAACCCGTATCCATCAAGCAGTCACGCCCATTTTCCCCTTTCCCCAGCCCCTGGCAGCCGGTGATTTTGCTTTCTGTCTAAGTGGATTTGCATATTTTGGATATGTCATATACATGGAATCATACAATAGTATGGCCTTTTGTGTCTTAGGACTTATTTCACTTAGCATAATGTTCTCAAGGTTCATCCATGTTGTAGCATATATCAGTACTTCATTCCTTTTTTTTATTGTGGTAAAATCTATATATCATAAAATTTACCATTATAACCTGTTCTTTTCTTTTTTTGAGGAGGATTCGCCCTGGGCTACCATCTGCTGCCAATCCTCCTCTTTTTGCCGAGGAAGACTGAGCTAACGTCTGTGCCCATCTTCCTCTACTTTATGTGGGACGCCTACCACAGCCTGGCCTGATAAGTGGTGGATAGGTCTGCACCTGGGATCTGAACCGGCAAACCCGGGGCCGCCTAAGCGGAACATGTGAACTTAGCTGCTGTGCCACTGGGCCAGCCCTCCATTTTTAAGTGTACAGTTCAGTGGCATTAAGTACATTCACAATGTTGCTGCTGTTTCCAGAACTTTTTTGTCATCCTGAAAAGAAAATTTACATCCCTTAAACAACTCCTCACTCTCCCCAGCCTCACCCCATAATCTCTATTCTACTTAACAGTCTCCATGAATTTGCCTATTCTAGGAACCTCATGTAAGTGAGATCATTCAGTATTTGTCCTTCTGTGTCTGGCTTATTTCACTTAGCATAATGTTTACAAGATTCATCCATGTTGTAGCATGTATCAGAATTTTATCCCTTTTTATGGCTGAGTAGTATTCCATTGTAGCTGCATACCAACTTCATTCCATTTTCTGGCCGAATAATTTTCCACTTGATGGTTATACCACATTTTGTTTATCTCTTTGTTCTTTCAACCTTTTGACTATTGTGAATAGTGCTGCTCTGTAGATTCCTTCCCTGTACCCCTCCAGCTTTATTGAGGTTTAATTAACAAATAAAAATCAAGCTAATTAACATATCCATCACCTCACACAGTTACCTTTTTTATGTGTCAGGTGAGAACACGAAGATTTACTCTCAACACATTTCAAGTATATAATACAGTATTACTAACTGTAGTCACCATACTATCTGTTAGCTCTCCAGAACTTATCAATCCTGCATAACTGAAACTTTGTACCCTTTGACCAACATCTTTCATCTCCTGCGCTGCCCAGCCCCTGGCAACCACCATTCTACTCTCTGCTTTTATGAGTTTGACTTTTTTAGATTCCACGTATAAGGGAATTCATTCAATATTTGTCTACCTGTGTCTGGCTTATTTCACTTTGCATAATGTCATCCAAGTTTATCCATCTTGTTGCAAATGGCAGGATTTCCTTCTTTTTAAATGCTGTATAATATTCCATTATATATTTCCCTTAATTTCTTTATCCATTCATCTGTCAGTGGACACTTAGGTTGTTTGCATACTGTGTATTGTGTATAATCTTGGAAATGTACATGGCATGCACATAGGTTTTTGAGATCCTGATAACTTTTCAGTTCTTTGGATATATACCCAGAAGTGGGATTGCTGGATCATATGACAATTCTGCTTTTAATTTTTTGCACAATCTCCATACTGTGTTCCATAATACCTGTAGCAATTCAGATTCCCACCAACAGTGTATGAGGGTTCCCTTTTCTCCCCATCCTCATCAACACTTAACCTTTTGTCTTTTTGATAATAGCTATTCTAACAGCTGTGAGGTGATAGCTCATTGTGGTTTTGATTTGCATTGCCCTGATAACTAGTGATGCTGAGTGCCTTTTCATATACCTGTTGCCGTTTGTATGTCTTCTTTGGAGGAGGGTGTATTTGGGTACTTTGCCTTTTTTTTGTTGCTGTTGTTGTTTTTTGCTGAGGAAGATTATCCCTGAGCTAACATCTGTGCCAGTCTTCCTCTATTTTATCTGTGGGTCACTACCACAGCGTGGCTGACGAGTGGTGTAGGTCTGTGCCCAGGATCTGAACCTGTGAACCTGGGACACTGAAACGGAGAGCACGGACCTTAACCGCTAGGACATGGGGCTGGCCCCTGCTTTGCCATTTGTTTTTTTTCTCCCCAAAGCCCGAGGACATAGTTGTATATCCAGTTGTAAGTCTTTCTACTTCTTCTATGTGGGATGCCATCATAGCATGGCTTGATGAGTGGTGCATAAGTCAGTGCCCAGGATCCGAACTGGCCAACCCCAGGCCCCAAAGCAGAGCACACATACACAAACTTAACCACTACACCACTGGGCCTGCCTCTCCTTTGCCTATTTTTAATTTGAGTTATTTGTTTTTTTGCTAATGAGTTGTTTGAGTTGGTTGTATATTTTGAGTATTAACCTCTTCTCAGATATAAATGTGTGGTTTGCAAATATCTACTCTCTTTCCATAGATTGGCTCTTCACTCTGTTGTTCGCTTCCTCTGCTGTTCAGAAGCTTTTTAGTTTGATATAATCCCACCATCTTTTTGCTTTTATTGCCTTTGCTTTTGGGGTTATATCTAAAAACATCATTGCCCAGACAGTTGAGAAGCTTTTCCCTCATGTTGTCTTCTAATAGTTTTACAGTTTCAGGTCTTACATTTAAGTCTAATCTATTTTGAGTTGATTTTTGTATATGATGTGAGATAATGATCCACTTTCATTCTTTTGCATGTGGATATCCAGTTTTCCCAGCACCATTTATTTGAGAGACTATCCTTTCCGCATTTTGTGTTTTTGGCATCATTGTTGAAGATCATTTGACCATCGTTGCATGGGTTTATTTTTGGCTCTCTATTCTGTCCATTGATCTATGTCTGTTTTATGCCAGTACCGTACTGTTTTGATTGCTGTAGCTTTGTAAGAGTTTGAGAAGAATTGGCGTTAATGCTTCTTTAAGTGGTTGGTAGAATTCACCAGTGAAGCCATTTGGTCATGGGCTTTTCGTTGTTGGAAGTTACTTGATTACTCTTTCAATCTCCTTGTTTGTTATGGGTCCATTCAGATTTTCTGTTTCTTCATGATTCAGTTTTGGTAAGTTGTATGATTCTAGGAATGTATCCATTTCTTGAAGGTTATCCAATTTGTTGTGTAATTGTTCATAGTAGTCTTTTATGATCCTTTTTATTTCTGTGGTATCAGTTGTACCATCTCCTTTGTCATTTATTTGAATCTTCTCTCTTTTTCTTGGTTAGTCTAGCCAAAGGTTTGTCAGTTTTGAAAAATAAAAAACCAAAGTCTTAGTTTCACTGATCTTTTCAACTGTTTTTGTAGTCTCTTACTTCATTTATTTCTACTCCACTCTTTTGTCATTTCCTTCCTTCTGCTAACTTTGGGCTTAGTTTGTTCTTTTTTTAGTGCTTTGAGGTGTAAAGTTAGATTGTTTATTTGAGATTTTTCTTTTTTTCAATGTAGGTGTTAATTGGTCTAAACTTTCCCCTTAGAACTGCTTTTGCTACATCCCAGAAGTTTTGGTATCTTATGTTTCCATCTTTGTCTCAAAGTATTTTTTGATTTTGCTTTGATCCACTGGTTGTTTAGGAGCCTGTGTTTAATTTCCACATATTTGTGAATTTTCCAGTTTTCCTCCTGCTCCTGAATTCTGTTTTCATACCATTGTAGTTGAAAAGACACTAGATATAATTTCAGTCTTCTTAAATTAGTTAAGACTTATTTTGAGGCCTAATACATGATCTGTCCTGGATAATGTTTTGTGTATGTTTGAGAAGAATGTGTGTTTTCCTGCTGTTGGATGGAATATTCTAGATATATGTTAGGTCCATTTGGTGTAAAATATTATTCAAGCCCTATGTTTCTTTGTTGCTTTTCTGTCTGGATGATCTATCCATTGTTGAAAGTGGGGTATTGCTGTCTAGGTGTCCCTCCAGTTTTGTTAATATTTGCTTTATATATTTAGGTTTTCTGATGTTGGGTGCATATGTATTTACAATATCCTTTTGATGAATTGACCCCTTCGTCATTATATAATGACTTTCTTTGTCCTTTGTCATAGTTTTTGACTGACAGTCTATTTTTGTCTGATACAAATACAATTACTCCTGCTCTCTTTTGCTTACTATTTGCATGAAATATCTTTTCCATCCCTTCACTTTCAGTCTTTGTGTGTCCTTATAGCTAAAGTGAATCACTTGTAGGCAGCATATTGTTGGATCTTTTTTTTTAATTCATTCAGCTATTCTGTGTCTTTTGATTGGAGAATTGAATCCATTAACATTTAAAGTAATTATTGATAGGTAAGGCCTTACTGTTGCCATTTTAATTGTTTTCTGTTTTTTAGTTCCTTTGTTCCATTCTTCCTCTCTTGCCATCTTTCTTTGTGATTTAATGATTTTTAAATAGCATTATCCTTTGAATCTTTCTGTTTAACCCTTTGCGTATCTACCATAGGTTTCGTCTTTGTGGTTGCTGTGAGGCTTATATAAAAACATGTTATACAGTCATGTGTTGCTTAATGACAGGGATTCTGAGAAACGCGTTGTTAGGCGATTTTGTGGTTGTGTGAACATCATACATGGTAGCCACACAAACCTAGGTGCTATAGCCTACCACACATCTAGGTATAGCCTATTGCTCCTAGGCTACAAATCTGTCCAGCATGTTACGAAACTGAATACTGTAAGCAGTTGTAACACAATGGCATTTGTGTATCTAAACATAGAAAAGGAACAGTAAAAATATGGTATAAAAGATAAAAAATGGTATACCTGTATGGGACTCTTAATGGAGCTTGCTGGACTGCGGAAGTTGCTCTGGATGAGTCAGAGAGTGAGTGGGGAGGAGTGAATGTGAAGAAGGCCTAGGACATTACTGTACACTACTGTAGACTTTATAAACACTGTACACTTAGGCTACACTGAATTTATAAAAAAATGGTTCTTCAATAGTAAATTAACCTTTGTGTCCTGTAACATTTTTACTTTATAAACTTTTTGACTCCTTTTATTTTTTTCTTTCTGCTTTTTTCTCCCCAAATCCCCTCAGTATATAGTTATATATTTTAGTTGTGAGTCCTTCTAGTTGTGGCCTCACTGTGGCCTGATGAGTGGTGCCATGTCCACGCCCAGGATCCGAACTGGTGAAACCCTGGGCTGCCGAAGCGGAGCGTGTGAACTTAACCACTCAGCCATGGGGCCAGCCCCTTTTCACTCTTTAAATAACACTTAGCTTAAAACACAAACATATTGTATGGCCACACAAAAAATATTTTCTTTCTTTATATCTGTATCCTATAAGCTTTTTTCTATTTTTAAAATTTAATTTTTTTTATTTTTTTATTTTTTTATTTTTTTTACTTTTTAAACTTTTTTGTCGAAAACTAAAGCACAAACACACACATTAGCCTGGGATGGGATGTGCTTGACTGGCGAGCTGTAACCACTGATTTTCTACTTTTGTAGTCGTTAATCACTTTTAATTTTGTTTCTAGGTTGGTCTTTCGATGTGGCCTCTTACTGGCAACACAGCAGATTTTGTACACTTTACACTTAGGGGCCATGATGAACAAAACAACACGAGATTAAATCAAGCACAAGAGAAAAATGATGCAGTCAGGAGGCACAGCAAACGTGAGATGTATGACGCTGCTGCCAATGTGACATGGCATGCTGTTATTACAGTGAAATTTTTTAAGTAGAAAGAGTACACTCTAAAATAACAATAAAAAGTATACTGTGGTAAATACTTAAACCAGTAACATAGTTGTTTATTATCGTCATCAGATATTGTGTACTACACATAATTGTATGTGCTATACTTTTATATGACTGGGAGCACAGTAGGTTTGTTTACACCAGCATCACCACAAATGCATGAGTAATGCATTGCGCCATGGCGGCTACAATGTCACTAGGTAATAGGAATTTTTCAGCTTCATTATAGTCTTATGGGACCACTGTTGTATATGTGGTCCGTCGTTGACCAAAATGTCATTATCCAGCCTGATTGTAGTTATAATGGTCTATTTTAAGCTGATAACAACTTAACTTTGATCACATACAAAAACTATATACTTCTCCATGTTGTATATCGTTTTAATTAATGTCACAACTGACATGTTGTATGTTGTGTATTTATTAACAAAATATTGTAGCTGTGGTTATTTTTAATACTTTTGTCTCTTACCTTTTATACTAGAGTTAAAAGTGATTTACTTACCACTGTTATAGTATTAGAGTATTCTGAATTTGAGTATATGCTTGCCTTTGCCAGTGAGTGTTATAATTTCATGTGTTTTCATGTTACTAATTAGTATTCTTTATTTCAACTTGAAGAACTCCCTTTAGCGTTTTTTGTAAGGTAGGTGTAGTGATGAACTCCCTCAGCTTTTGTTTGTCTGGCAAAGTCTTTCGCTCTGCTTTCTTTCTCAAGGACTGCTTTACCAGGTAAAGTCTTCTTGGTAGGCAGTTTTCTTTTCCAGCACTTTTAATATGTCTTCCCATTCTCTCCTGGCCTGCAAGGTTTCCACTGAGAAGTCCACTTATTGCATTATGAAATTTCTCTCGTATGTCACGGGTTGCTTTTCTCTTGCTGATTTCAAACTTCTCACTTTGTCTTTAACTTTTGAGATTTGACTGTAATGTATCTTTGTGTGTAATCTTAGAATTGATCCTGTTTTGGGACCTCTGAGCTTCAAGGATCTGGATGTCTGTATCCTTCCCATGATTTGGGAAGTTTCAGCCATTATTTCTTTAAATAAGCTTTCTGCCCCTTTCTCTCCTTCTTCTTCTAGGACTCCCACAATGCATATATTAGTTTGTTTGATGTTGTCCCATAAATCCACTAGGCTTTCTTCATGCTTCTTGATTTTTTTCTTTTTTTCTTCTCTAAGTTAATAGTGTGAAATGATGTGTGTTTGAGCTCAGAGATTCTTTGTTGTGCTTGATAGAATATGCTGTTGAAGTTCTCTATTGCATTTTTTATTTCATTCATTGTGTTCTTTAGCTCCAGAATTATTGTTTTGTTTTTTTGGGGGGGGGGGTGGATTTTTGTCTTTTTGTTGAACTTCTTGTTTTGTATATTTTTTTTCTCATTTTGTTGAGTTGTTTATCTGTGCTCTCTTGTAGCTTGCTGAGCTTCCTTAAAACAGTTATTTTGCATTCTTTGTCAGGCAATTCATGGATCTCCATTTCTTTGGGGTCAGTTGGAAAATTATTGTGTTTCTTTGGTAGTGACGTATTTCCTTGATATTTTGTGTTCTTTGAAGTTTGGGTTTGCTGTCTTCACATTTGAGGAACCAATCACCTCCTCCAGTCATTACTGCCTGGCTTCAGAAGAGAAAGACATCTTCACCATTCAGCTCAGCTAGGAATAATGGGAGGGAGTCTCTCAGACCTTTTCTACAGATGCTCTCATTTTGTTCCTCGTGTTGCCTCCTTAGGGGGAAGTCTTAGAATTGTATACTTTCTCTTGATCCTTCAAAGCCAACCAGGTGCTGAGTATTCCATTTATTTTACCTAGGGCAATGCTGTGAAGTTTTCAAGGTTATGTGCCTTCTTCCAATTCAGCAGTTGAGCCAGCTTTTGTGATCACTTGTCCATGACCTGCAGTGGCTTGCATGTCAGCTCCAGGGGAGAGGGGCACATAGAGTCCTGGGGACACATGTGAGCTAGTTGAGGTTGTCTGCAGGTGATGTGTTCTATGAGGTTTGTGGGTGGGCTTCTTGGTGGAGCCCATGAGTGGTTAGTAAAATCTTCAGCCCTTTTTTGAATTCTCTGCCCTGGTTGCTACAAGCCCTTCTCCTTTCCCCTGTTCTGCCAATCCCCTCAGTGTTCTGGGTAGAGCAAGAAAGAAATGGGCCTCTTCAGCAGCATTCCATAGGACTGAGGAAGTGGGTGCTCATTTTGCTCTCACTTTCTCCTGTGGGAGAAAGCATAGGCTGAGGGGGTCTCTCTCTTGGTACTGACTTTTGCTGCCTTAGGGAAGGTGGGACAGGGGTAAAGTGTAACTGTTCTTCTTACCCTCTTCAGTGAGCCTGTTCTCAGATTTCTTGCTCTAACAGGCTGATAGGACCGCTCTGCTGGACTCCCAGGTTCCCAGAAAGGTACTCTAGTCCATGGGCAGTTCTCAAAATTGCTGTTTCTGTAGGGGGATGAGCGCTGAGAACTCGTGTTCCTTCATCTTGGTGTCACTCTTTGTAGATTCCCTTTTAAACAACTTTTAAATTTAAATTAGATTATAAGGTTTTTCATGATGTATGCATGACTTGAGAATGTATTGTGTTAACTCAGGTAGTATAATTTTGGTCATAAAATGTTTAGAATGATTTCAGATTTGATTTTATATTGAATTTTTAATAAATTGATGTGTAATTAATACCCATAAAAAAGTAAACTATTTATTTTTATTTTTTGAGGAAGATTAGCCCTAAGCTAATATCTGCTACCAATTCTCCTCTTTTTACTGAGGAAGATTGGCCCTGAGTTCACATCCATGCCCATCTTCCTCTATTTTATATGTGGGATGCCTACCACAACATGGCATGTGAGCAGTGTGTAGGTCTGTACCTGGGATCTGAACTGGGAAACCCCGGGCTGCTGAGGTGGAGCACTTGAACTTAACTGCTGCCCCACTGGGCCGGCCCCAGAAAGCAAATTATTTTTGAAAGTTGCGTTGAGACCAGTCTTTAGCTTTTGAAAAATATGATAGACTCATTTGGACATTTGTCTTCACTGTTGCCCTTTCATCATATGTGTCTTCAAGTTGTTATACTCTGATGGATGATTTCGTAGTAATTTTAAACTTAATTGTGTGATATTCAGTAAGAGACGAATAAAAGAAGTAGAGCTCATTTTTTCTAAGGCATGTTGCACTTTACATTTTTTACTTTCCGTCAAAATCAATAGTGATTCCCAGCCACTGAGTAAGTAAGCAGACAGATCTTGGGTGACAATTACATGGATTTCTCATGCCATACCCTCATCCCCGAGTAGGTGATGTAATAATTGAAAACTGCTACCCAACTCCTTTTTTTTAAAATTAAGAACAGTTAATCTCAGATGGGTAATGTATGCTCAGTTTTATGTAAATAAAACTAAAATTGAAGTGCTTTTCTTCTTTTTTTTGTGAGGAAGATTGGCCCTGAGCCAACATGTGTTGCCCATCTTCCTCTTTTTGCTTGAGGAAGATGGTCCCTGAGTGAACATTTGTGCCATTCTTCCTCTGACTTTTTTTTTAAATATGGGATGCTGCCACAGCATGGCCTGACAAATGGTGCTACGTCTGCACCCAGGATCCGAACCTGCAAACCCTGGGCCCCTGAAGCGGAGCATGCACCCTTAACCATTGTGCCAACCAGGCTCGCTCCGTGAATTGCTTCTTTTCTCTTTGGGGACTGGGCGGCTATTACAGACATTTGCTGGAACTGGATTTCATTTTTTTCTTTTCTTTGTAGGAAACCCGACTGATTTATTGCTAAAAATAATATAACGTCAAAATAACCAATTTTAAAAAGAAGAAAAAGCACTCACTAATTCACTGTTTCACTCCGATGGTTTAGCTTTTTGTGTTCATTTTTTTCCATTAGTAAACGTTTCTTTAAAAAAATTAATACATTTTTTGTTTTTTTTGAGTTATTTTAGGTTTTTAGAAAAATTGAGTGAAAAGTATGGAGAGTCCCCTTATATCCTCTCTCATTTCCCCTGAGTTTCCTCTAGTATTAATATTTTGCATTAGTATGGTACATTTGTTAAAATTGATGTGCCAGTATTGATATGTTGTTATTAACTAAATTCATAGTTTACAGGAGGGTTCAATCTTTGTGTTGTACCTTGGTGGGTTTTGACAAATGTATGACATGTATCCACCATTGCAGTATCATACAGAATAGGTTCAGTGCCCTAAAAATCCCTGGTGTTCACCTGTTCATCCCTCTCTCCCCTGAACCCCTGTTAACCACTGATCTTTTTACTATCTTCCTAGTTTGGCCTTTCCCAGAATGTCCTGTAGTCGGAATGAAACAGTATGTAGCCCTTTCAGATTGTCTTCTTTCCCTTAGCAGTATTCACCTAAGTTTCCTCCATTAAGTTTCTTTTCATAGCTTGATAGCTCATTTCTTTTTATTGCTGAATAATGTTCCATTGCGTGGACATACCACATTTTATCCATTCACCTATTGAAGAACATCTTGGTTGCTTCCAACTTTTGGTAATTGTGAATAAAGCTACTATAAACATTTGTGTGCAAGTTTTTGTGCGGACATAAGTTTTTCACTCATTTGGGTAAATTTACCTTTTTAACTTTTGTATTTATGCACACTTTTATTAGTTGTAAAGCTTATTTTTATCTAGTTGTCTTAGAAATTTTGTTTTGCTCTTTAATTTTAAGATACCATAAACAAAGTCTTCCTACTTTTTCTATTTGCTACGTAATATTCTGATAAAAAAAAGAATGTATTGTATATTTTGTCGTTTCTCTATTATTGGTTAATTGCTTCTATTCTTTTCTTTCTATAATAAATACTCTTGTACGTATAGCTTTTTCCCCCTTTTGTATTGCTTTAGGATAAATTTCAAGAAGTTCCAAAGAGTAGCATTATTGAGTCAAGGGATCAAAGCCATTTTAGGTGGTTCTTGTTATGTATTAGGATTGGAGAATCCTGTTGGATGTTATATTGGAGGTTTACTGCAGTTTTCTTTATTTTGTATTGCTATCCAGACAAAAGTAATATTGGTTATATGTGAAATTTTCAGGTCTTTGTTTTTTGACTTCTAAATGGTTTCCCTTAAGAAAGTGGTGGTAAAGCTCCCTACTGTGTTTTTTTGTTGTTGTTTAGAAATCAGTGTTTGCTATCTGGATCTTCTGTTCTTGATTACTTCAGAACTTTATGTAATAGTTTATTGAAGTTCTTGGGTACAGTTTTAACACAGGCTTCATTTTCGCTTATTATGTTACAATCTAAATTTGCATTTAATGTAGTTAAGTAAGATTCTTCCACAGATGCTTTTTATAGGTGAGGAGACTGAGGCTTTCCTTGAGCCAGCATGCCCTTGAATATATCCCTCATAGTACTTAAACTCTTGAGAGCTGCATTAATTTTTTTTAAGTTAAATATCAATGGAATTGTTGCATTAGGTTATTTTTTCTTTCTTTTTTTATGTCATTAAATTTGATTTTTAAAAGGTACGCTTCAGAGGCTGGCCCTGTAGCCGAGTGGTTAAGTTCGTGCACTCCGCTTCGGTGGCCAGGGGTTTCGCTGGGTCAGATCCTGGGTGCGGACATGCTCGTCAGGCCATGCTGAGGCAGCATCCCACGTGCCACAACTGGAAGGACCCACAATTAAAATATGCAACTATATTCTTGGGGGATTTGGAGAGAAAAAGCAGGAAAAAAAAAAAGGTATGCTTCAAATACAGAAATTTAGAGTTAGGAAAATATATTTCTAGTTAAACCACGTGCCCTTACTTTTGTTTCAAAAATTTGGTTAGAGTTACTGTGCACACACTGTGAGCCTGTTTTCATTTCTACTTGGGTATCATGGTCGAGTGGAAAAACTCTGAAGTACCTGAGTTTGAACTCTCCTCCACTTACCAGCCATGAGACTTTGAGCAACCTGCTCAACATGTCTGAGCCTCAGGTTCCTTAGCTGCGAGAGGGAAGTATTGAGTTTTTACAGTTGTTGTGAAGAATAGACGAGATAATGGGTACCAGAAAATATGCATTAAATAATGTGTGTTTCTGTTTGAAATTTTCGCCTCCATTAGTTAGATTTTCAGAGTGCCTGAATACTTATTCCTCAGACACAGAGTTTGGGTATATCTCAATGCAGTTTTTGTAGTTGAAGTTTTTTTAAAAATTTTTTTTGAGTTAATGATGTTACAATCTTGTGAAATTTCACTTGTACTTCAGTGTCTGTCAATCGTGTTGTAGGTGCACCCCTTCACCCTTTGTGCCCACCCCCCACCCCACCTTTCCCCTGATAGCCGCTAATCCGTTCTCTTTGTCTACATTTTTAAATTCCTCATATGAGTGGAGTCATGTAGAGATTGTCCTTCTCTGTCTGGCTTATTTCACTTAACATAATTCCCTCAAGGTCCATCCATGTTGTTGCAAATGGGACGATTTTGTTCTTTTTTTATGGCTGAGTAGTATTCCATTGTATGTATAATCCACATCTTCTTTATCCATTCATCTGTTGATGGGGACTTAGGTTGCTTCCACATCTTGGCTATTGTAAATAATGCTGCAATGAACATTGGGGTGCATGGGACTTTTGGAATTGCTGACTTCAAGCTCTTTGCATAGATACCCAGTGGTGGGATAGCTGGATTGTATGATATTTCTATTTTTAATTTTTTGAGGAATCTCCATACTGTTTCCCATAGTGGCTGTACCAGTTTGCATTCCCACCAGCAGTGTATGAGGGTTCCTTTTTCTCCACAACGTCTCCAACATTTGTTACTATTTGTTTTAGTTATTTTCGTCATTTTAATGGGTGTAAGGTGATATCTTAGTGTAGTTTTGATTTGCATTTCCCTGATGATCAGTGATGAGGGGCAGTTCTTCTTGCGGGCTGACCTGGATTCGGATCAGCTCTCACTCTCTGGTTTCCCGGGGCCCTGGCTTGATGCAGTCCCCCCAAGTGAAAGCTTTCCCCTGTTAGAGGGTTTCTGCTGCATGGGTGGTAGGACTCCTGGATGATCCCCTGGTCACGCGGCTCCTTCCCTCACCTGCGGCAGTGATCCCAGTCTCTCGGGGAGGGAACGAAGTTCTATGCTACCCTGTTCCACCTCCTCCGAGGGCGGGCAGCTCCAGCCTCTCTGCCCCCCATCACCTGGCTGCTGTGGGTCTCTGATGATTTCTGTTATTAGGATTTTCCTTTTGGTTGGGAAGCAGTTGCTCTTTTTGGTTGTAATTTGGAGGGGAGAGAGTCCCGGGTGAGTTCACACCGTCATGTTGCTGACGTCACTCTTGAAGTTGTTATTTTCTTAAAGAGAGGACCCAAGATACTTGTGGGGGATTTTTTGCAAGAGTATTATTAATTTGTCTTGTAGAAAATATATTGTTTGATACCAGGCTGTAGGTTTTATGGTGAATTGTGTTTCAAATGCAGTCAGTTCCTTCTAGAGTTGGTATCTAGTTGTCTTCGTGGTTTTGTTTATAATAATTTACAAGTTCACCAAATAGAAGATGAGTCCTTAAAGAAATATTGGAAAGGAATACACCACTGAGTTGTTTACTAGTCTTCTTCTAAAGCAAGAAACCCAGTTTGTACAAACTGACTCCTTTTTTATCCACAGGGAAAGATTCACCCTGAGCTAACATCTGTTGCCAGTCTCTTTTTTTCCTTTCCTCCCAAAGCCCCAGTGCATGGTTGTATATCCTAGTTGTAAGTCCTTCTGGTTCTTCTATGTGAGCCGCCGCCACAGCATGGCAATTGACAGACAAGTGGTGTGGTTCCACGACCAGGAAATGAACCCTGGCCGCCAAAGCAGTGAGAGCACCGAAGTTTAACAACTAGACCATCACGGCTGGCTGCACATTGACTTCGTAATAGCATTACTTCTGCCCGCTCCATATTTATACTTGGAATTTAAGACTTGGATAATTACTTATTAGAGTTGCCATATGTCAGTCCACTTTTGTTGATAATTATTTTTGTTTTCCTTTTAAAGATTGGCACCTGAGCTAACAACTTGCCAGTCGCTTCTTTTTTTCCCCCTTTTTCTCCCCAAATCCCCTCAGTATATAGTTGCATGTTTTGGTTGCAAGTCCTTCTAGTTGTGGCATGTGGGATGCCGCCTCAGTGTGGCCTGCTGAGTGGTGCCATGTCTGCACCCAGGATACAAAGTAGCGAAACCCTGGGCCACCTAAGCAGGGCAGGTGAACTTAATCACTTGGCCACAGGGCCGGCCCCCTCTTTTTTCCTTATTCGGCGGTTTAAAGGAGAGGTGGGAGTAAATGTTAGAATATTACCACTACTTGATTTTGATGTATTATTTCCTTAAAGTCCCACCTTAAAAATTTATAGTATTTTTCTCTTTTATTTATAAATTTAACTTCTCATATTGAGACAATAAAAGCTCTAATTCTGTCATTTCTTGTTTTAGAGAAAACCAAAACAACCTTTTTTTCCCCTCCGCAGGAAGTTTGTATTTCCCTCTCTTTCTTACTTCTTTTTTAAAAGAGTCTGGCAGAATTCCAAAGCCTCCAAAAACAAAATACTGAATAGGTGATTCAGTGAATTCCTCAGCTAGCAGAAACCATCCTGTCTTGAATTGTTAGTAGTTGGTCTTCCTTTTCTCCCCACCTTCACCTTTGGGGGAGGTGGATGAACTCTGCCACTCAGAACTGTCTGGTGAGTTCATGCAAGTTTATTAATGGAGTGATATTTAATGGAGTGATACTTAAGAGAGAGATTTTTTTTCTGTGTAGAATGATGACATCATTTTGAGGAGTATTTTTCTCTTATGACCTGGGACTGTATTTTTAGATTGATTCCTATTTCCTTTGAAGAGCAAGGGAATATTTTTGTCACAAATGAGAAATAATAGTTGCATTAATTGGTAACAACAAAAGGTCCATCTCTGTTAAGTATATTGGGGGGCAAGTCGCTTGTTTTCAAAGAATAACATTTCTTGGTTGAGATATTCTCTTTAGCAAAGTTCTTTTGTAATGATTTTATACTGTCATAAAAATTTTAGAGAGAAATAACTTATATAGTAGGTCTCTTTTTGGTGGGAGAAGCAGTAGTAGAGTTGAAATAGGAATCTTAAGTCAAAGAGTCATAATAAAACATGAATTCTTTCAGAAGACATTTGAAAATTTATTGTGCCAGGGACTGTAGTTGGCTGTGGCGTTAAAAGATGATTAAGCTACTACTCTCTGCCCTTATATTTTTGCTTGTACTCTGGTGGGAACAACAGATAAGTAAGGAAACAGTGGGTAGAAGGTGCCATCCTAGTGGTAAGTGCACAGGAAACCATGAGCACATTCAGCTCATCACCTCTGCTTGGGAGGCTTCCTGGAAGAGCTTAGAATGGCTGACCTGAGTTCTGAAAAAGGAGAAAGCAAAATGAGAGTTGGGGTGAGGTACGTTCCAGACTGAGTGCAGCATGGAGGATGCCTGGAGGGAAGCGGGAGCCAGTCCATTGGGTGCTCTAGAGTTCAGTGTGCCTGAGCAAGGAGAATGAGGTTGGATGCCTTGTCTGCTTCGCTAAGGTGTTTTTACTTTATTCTGAAGGCTATGAGCAGTCATTTAGGATTTTAAGTAGGGATGAGACATTACCTTGTTTTAATTTGAACTAAATTAAATCACTTAAAAAATTACAAACATAAAAATGTAGATGTTTCTTGACATGGTGAAAGACTAGATGAAAATTTAAGGAACCCAAATCATATTCCACTGTCTCAGTTCATTTCTTGTCTTCTGTAGGCTTTTAGCCCCTTTACAAACTCTTTTGGTCTCAGGGCCCCTTTATAGTCTTAAACATTGAGGACCCCAAACTGCTGCTTTTCTTTGTGAGGTACGCACACACATACACACACACTCACTCTTCCTCTCTCCCTCTCTTCTCTCTCCCTTCATCCATGTCTCTTTCTCTCATTCTTAACCATGTTAGAAATTAAAATGCAAAATAAAAAAATACATGTAAATTAAAAATAATAAACCTATGACATTATCAAAAATAACATTTTTTTTATAAAAACTGAATTGTTCAAAATAAATTAGTTGGAAAATTTGCAAATTTGTTTAAGGTCTAGCTTAAAGATAGTGGATTCTTGTCTGTTTCTGTATTAAATCTGTTATGATATCACGCATCATGTAGCCTCTGGAAATTCCATTGTACAATTGTGAAAGAATGAGAATGATAAAGGTAATGTCTTAATATTATTTTGAAAATAGTTTTGACCTGGTAGATACCCTGGAAGGATCTTAGGGAACCCTAGGGGTCTTTAGACTGCATTTTGAGAAACCAGTGTCTTAGCCAGTGATTAAACACCTGTCTTACCTTTTGCTCTTTAAACAAATCAAAGATATGTAGAGTGACTATTGCCTTATAAAACAGTTACATGTCTTTTCTGTGAACTTCAGTGATTTGGGGCTTTGTTCTCCCAGTCTTGGATTAATTTGAGTTTTTGAACTGTGCAGCTAGAGAAGACCATGGGTAGACAGTGTTAATTGAAAGACCACAGTCCTTTTGTAGTTTCAGCATCTTAAGTTGGTGTTTAAATGGTGTGTTAAGTTTCAGCCTAGTAAAGTGAGAGAATCTTAATGTAAACAGGGAAAATAATATAAAGAATTATTAATGATAACAGGGGGTTAGAGTAATGAGGAATTGTCTACTAAGAAGCAAAGAGCCTGCTAGAGATTCTAGGAGTAGTAGATAGAAGGGAGCAGCCACTGCCCCTAAGGCTGAGATGGAGCACCCGAGGAAGACTCTACTCCCACTCTGCCTGGAGATCCAGATTTTGTTGGTGAGGGTATGTCTGGGCCTCACTGAATGGCAGAGAAATTGCTCTGGTGCTGAGCTGGCAGAACTTGTTGGAAATCCATCAACTTTTGGAACTTGCTGAAAATTCACCCTTAGGATGAGGAAAGCTGCAGGACCATGCCAAGTTAGCGTGCCAGAAAAGGAACCCCTTTTCTCCTGCACATCTCTGCAGGGCCCTCTGTGACAGAACTTAATGTTGTGGCATCTGACAAGGGGAAAATGTTTGAAGGGCCCAGATCCTTTTCATTATGCAGGCAAAAAGGATGACTTTGGAGTGGAGAGGCAATAAGTTGATAACTGGTAAAGTTCACCCTTTTGACAACTCAGCTTCCATTATCCCCTTATACACACATCAAGTGGTAATTAAATAGAAAGTCCGGATATGTCAGTGTTTGCAAGAATGGGAACCTTAGGAGCCAGTACACTTTGGAAGTATAGTATGAAAGGTACACTGTCATTTCATTTTCTGTTTGTGGATACTGCTTGTGGAACTTGACAGACTGGAGATGTCCTTCCCAGAGGGAGAATTGGAAACATTTTGCAAAGTCTTCTGTGTTGGTTTGCTTTAGGGACTTAGGATTTTTCAAATTCCTTTACATTTGGCGTAAAAATTCACAAACAAGTGCCATTTTTCATGTCTTTTAATCACTTCAGGGTTCTAGAAGTATCTAATTTTAAGTTGATATTGTTGAGAGGTGATATTAAGCAGAGTTTTTTTTTTTTTCTATTAAGTGTTTACAGAGATTTTTTTCCTTTGGTGTTTTTTGGTTATTTCAGTTTCAGAGTCTATGTATATATTCGTTTCCATTTGGGGCAGTAACAAATTGCCACAGATTTAGTGGTTAAGAACAGCACACGTTTATTACTTCACAATTCTTTAGGTTAGCGGTCCGACAGAGGCTCTCACTGGGCTAAAGTCAGGATCAGCAGGGCTGAGTTCTTTTCTGGAGACTCCAGGAGAATCCTTCGCTTGCCTTTTCTTCCAGCAGTGTTGCAGGTCTCTGTGCCTTTCTTCTGCAGTCACGTCTCTCCCTGACTCTAAATCTTCAGCCTTCCTCTTGTGCTTTCAATGAGCGTTGGGGTTCTGTTAGGCCAACAGGATAATCTCCCTGTTCACCTGATTAGTAACCTGAATTCCACCTGCAGCCTAAGTCCCCTCGCCATGTTTCATAAGGTATTCATGGGCCCCGGGCGTTAGGATGTAGACCTCTTTGAGGGGCCGTGATTCTGCTTAACATAATTTCCTTCTTACAGTTCTTTTGAAAAGAAGGGAACCCCTGGGTAAAAGTTTCAGGTCTGACTTGGTTGCCAAACTTAGAAAAGAAGGAACAGCTTTCCTGTTTCTTACCTGTAGGTTGAAAATTTTCTTCTGAAGAAATAACCTTATGATAACTTTTTTAAAAGGCAATGCTTTGTCACCTTTTTCTGATGCCAACAACCAGCTTCTCACTTAGGTGGAAGATTTTTCTAAGTGCCTTTTTTGTTTCCCTTGTACCTTAGTTTGAAAATAGGCAAAAAAAAAAAAAAAAAAAGCCAAACCGAGCTTTTTTTTTTCTAAGAGTTAAAATAAAGATTACCATGCTGTGGTCATTGTTATACAATATAAAGAAAGAAGTCACCTGGAAACAGAGTTATAGAGTAGGAGCCTCAGGTAGTTTGGGAAATTTTGTTACAGGGTCATTTGCTCTATTTTAGAAAATCTTTATTAAACCAGAGTCTGGTGGTCTTAGGTTCTTCTGTATCTGCTTCCTGGTGTTTACTAGCCGCCATCAGGTTAGTAGTAGGACATGTCATGTGACCTGCCAGTTTAGATAATTTTTTTCCAACTCCTTTATGGTGTGGAGAAGAAATATAATTTATTGCAGAATGTTAATTTTCTTAGGTTTAGTAAAAACAGAGAAGCTGTTCAGAACAGAATAAACCCAAGTTGTGACAACTTTTTGTTCCACTGCTGTTTGCATAGTTTTGTGGACAGAGATGGATGAACATCCTTGTAGTCGAGGCATTGGGAGGCTGTGTTAATTGTTGCTCTGTAGGGAAGTCTTGAGATTTCCTTCTCTGTAAAAGTGGAGGTATAAAGTAAACTTACTGCTTTAGGGTAGGGTTGGCAAACTTCAGTCCCCAACCTTTTGCCTGTTTTTCTATGACTCATGAGCCAAGAATGGCTTTTACTTTTTGTGTATGTGAGGAAGATTGGCCCTGAGCTAACATCTGTTGCCAGTCTTCCTCTTTTTGCTTGAGGAAGACTATCCCTGAGCTAACATCTGTGCCAGTCTTCCTATATTTTGTGTGGGATGCTGCCAGAGTGACTTGAGAAGTGGTGCTAGGTCTGCACCTGGGATCTGAACCTGTGAGCCCCAGGCTGCCAAAGCCGAGCACACGAACTTAACCTCTAGGCCTGCCCCTACATTTTTAAGTAGTTTTAAAAAGTAATGTTTCATGACATATGAATGTAAATTATATGAAAGGCAAATTTCAGTGTCCGTAAATAAAGTTTCATTGGAATACAGCCATGTCCATTCACTTCTCTATTGTCTATGACTCATTTTATATTGTGATGACAGATATGAGTAGCTGTAGCAGACCTTTTGTGGCCTGCAAAGCCTAAATGTCTACTATCTGGACTTTTACAGAAAAAGTTTGTTATTCCTGCTTTAGGGTGTTCTGAGCCCTGACTAGTTATTACCTTAGTCACATATGCTCTTGAAGCAGTTTCCCCAAATTGCGTATTAGATGGTTAAAAATTAAACAGTAAATGACTATATGAAGGCCATGATGATGTCTGCTGCTAGAGATCAACATTGAGGTGTAAGTAATTTCCGGTTATTTCTGAAGAAAAGTGCTAAAATAATGTGCTATTTTGTTGAAAGGCAAATTTTTAGTTTGCTAGGACTGCCATAAAATACCACAGACTGGGTGACTTAAAAACAGCAGAAATTTGTTTTCCAACAATTCTGGAGGCTAGAGGTCCAGCATCAAGGTGTTGGCAGGTTTGATTTCTCCTGAGGCCTCTCTTCCTGGTTTGCAGATGACTGCCTTCTTGCTGTGTCTTCACATGGCCTTTCTTCTGTGCCTGTGCATCCCTCGTGTCTCTTTGTCTTCTTACAAGAATACCCATTATATTGGAAAAGGGCCCTACCGTTATGAACTTAATTACCTCTTTGGTGGCCCTGTCTTCAAGTACAGTCACATTCTAAAATACATGGGCTTAGGACTTTAATAGATGAATTTGGGGAGGACATAATTGAGTCCATAAGGAATTTTTAATGGAAGCTTTGTTTTGTTCCTTAAATAAATTTTGAGAGTATATACTAAGTAACAGATACTGTTTTAGATATGTATGGTGAGCATGACAGACAAGGTTTGATACTGAAGGAACTGATGGTTTAGTGGGGGAAGATAGATAATAAAAAGGAAAACAAGTAAATAGTATGATTTCAGAGTGTTAAGCACCATGAAGGAAATTAAACAGTGTAAAGTGATATTAGTGACTGGTATGGAGGGTGAGATAATGCTATGTTAGATACGAGTTTCCAGAAAAGGTGACTTGAGAGACCAGGTCTATTTCTGGGTCCTGATACTCATCAAGATTGGTATAGACAAGGATCAGAAGAATACTGAATAGGTTAGGGAGCTGTATGAGTTAAGCTGGAGAGGTTGATGGGGACCAAATCGAAAGGCCCTGTGGAGATTATGGTAAAGATTTTGGTGTTCCTTTGCACAAGGAATAAAATCTACTAGAGGGATTTTTAGCAGAGTCCTCGATAGGCTTTTTCTGTTTGAGAGAGAGCTCTTCGGCTGTGGTACAGAGGTTTGCAGGTGTGAGAGTAGAGATGGGGGAGCAGTCAGAGGACTATCAAAGTATTCTTGGTCAGAGAGATTGATAGCCTGGCCTAAGATAGTGACAGGGAAGACGAAGAGAAATGGAAAGAATTTGAGAGCTATTATGCAGGTAAAATCCATAGTATTGGCTAACGGATTGGATATGGGGATTTGGGAAGAGGGAGGAGATTCTTTAGCAATATTGCCTACTAAGGCATGTAAATCTAGTGTTAGCAAATTAGGTGATCGCTGCATCAGCAAGTTGCAGAATGTAACTTGGAAGGGTAAAGCCTTAAATCATTAAACAGGAAAACATAAGGCAAATAAACAGTTCAATTCAGTGTCCACCTGACAGATGTATAACTACTAGAAAAACATGTAGGGAATTCATAGTGTGCCAAAAAGTGTGCTTTTGGGACAAATAACCTTTTTAGAACTTAAAAGCCTTCAAGATTGTTATAAAATAATAAATGTCAGATTTGATGGAATCACTGTGTGTGCTGTTAAAGTGATTTTCTTGAGGGCTAGAGCTCTTTATTCCAAGGTAAATGTTTTTAAACTGGAGCAACCCTTTGGTGAATGTAGATATGATACATAACGTAATGATAGATAAAGATGAACTGAATAGGTTAAGTTTCTGAGAGTTTAAACTTTCCCTGCCAAGACAAGTATTGTAGTTGTTGAACTTGAAATTGGGAGTCACAGTTAGGAGGTTTGGATCTAAGTTTTACCACTTGTTTCTATAGTTAATTCTTGCCCTCTGAGGCGCAGGTCCCCCATCTGTAAGACAGGCACTTAATGGAAGAAAGCATTCAAGACATACAGTAATTCAAGCTTCTGAATGGAACGTATAGAAGTAAGACTAGTGTGATGGCAACCTTCTTTATTTCGAGATTGGCAAGTTTTGTTTTTTGTTTTCCCTTGTGAAGAATTGGGAATTGAAGGGTTTAGTCAAGGGTTTATTTTCTTATTTAGGGAGATCATGGCAATCCTAAAGGCATTTGCAAAACATAGCACTTTGAGAACTATTTTTTAAAAATTGCTTGTGTGAGAGACTTTAAGTAGCTTTGGCAGGCAGTAGCTCAAATTCTGTGAAATATGTAACTCAAATTTCCACAGACTATTATTAATTTGAGTTATTTCAAGTTGTTACAACTAGAAATTAGTCATTTTTGGTGATTTCTAACTGTATATAAATGTCTGGCTTCAGAGAGCTGTATGTGATGAACAGGCTATGCTGTATACAAGAATAAGGGGATAAAATGATTTAATTCCTCTTTATTACGTTAAGAAATGTGACTTTTGGAGTTATTTCATGATCAGCCTTTTTATTTTTTTCAAACTATCGTCGTATATGTGTGAAGGATGAGACCACTAGTCATGTTTCTTAAATTAATGTTCAGTGTAGGTTATAGGATCGTTTATATTAAAGTTCAGAAAGGAATGCTTAGTTTCCTGTTTTATATGGGATAAGATGCTTGGAAATCCTTAAAAGTTTGCTTAAACGTAATGATTTTTGTAATAAAAGCATTTATACTTAGTGCTTGGCACTGTTTTCATTATTTGTTAATCTTTAGAATTAAAAAAATCATTTTCTGTTTACCTTGGAATAGATAGCACATGGAGTACGAAATTCAAATCATCTAAAGGATATGACAGTACAAAGTAAGTGTTCTTCCAGTGCTTGTTTTCACTCATCCAGTCCCCTTCTTCAGCTTCCTGAGGTCTTTTATAGAAACATACCATCTTGCTTTTTTTAACTTAAATACTGGAAATATAAAAACATGAGAAATATTTAATTTTAGCCACTCTTACATATTAAAGAAATTTACCCCTTGGGTATTATATGAGTTGTAAATTATTTCTCAGGTTATATGTTGGAAATGCCATGCAGAAACTTTTCATTTTAGTATAGTTGAATTTATCAGTCGTTTGTGCATTCTGGGTTTTGCCTCATATTTATGTAGTACACCCTCTCTTGGAAATTATTAAAAAATTATTTCTCCCCTATGTTTTTTCTTGTTGGATGCCTTTATTTTTTGAATTTGTATCTTTGATTCATTTGCGGTTCATTTTGATGTAGAGTTTGAATAAGGAAACCAATTTTATTTTTTCCTTGGTAATTACCCAGTTATCCCTATACCTCTTATTGAGTAAGCCATTTTTTCTGCACTAAATTTATGTAGGTATTTGGGTCTGTTTCTGGACCCTTCTAGTTAATTTCATTGATCCGTTAATGCATTTACTAGTATACACTTTAAACTGTTTTGTAATGTCTTTATATCTGGTAGGACAGTCTCCTATCCTCCTCCCTCAATTTGTCTTACTTCTAAGAATTTTCCTAGCTTTATTCTTGTTACTTTTTCCATATGAACTTAAAAATCAGTTTGTTTACGATGTTATCAAAAGGCACAGTAGGAAGCTCCAGGTCCTCTCCCTGCCCCCTTCTGAAACATGAAAACAAATTTAAACCAAAAAACTAGAGACTGGCTGAACTGTGAAAGATTCTACAGCAACGCAGTGAACGCCCATCAAGGAAAGATCACATTTAAAATAGTAGGAAATTGAGTCTTTTTTTTTTTTAATTGAGGTTATGGTAGTTTATAACATTGTGAAATTTCAGTTGTACATCATTGTTTGTCAGTCATCTTAGAGGTGCGCCCCTTCACCCTTTATGCCCACCTCCCACCCCTTCCCCCTGGTAACCACGAAATAGTTCTCTTTGTCCATGTGTTTGTTTATTTTCCACATATGAGTGAAATCATACAGTGTTTGTCTTCCTCTATCTGGCTTATTTCGCTTAACATAATACCCTCACCGTCCCTCCATGTTGTTGTGAATGGGACGATTTTGTTTTTTTATGGATGAGTAGTATTGCATTGTATAAATATACTGTATCTTTATCTAGTCATGAGTTTTTGGGCACTTAGGTTGCTTCTATGTCTTGGCTATTGTGAGTAATGCTGCAGTGAACATAGGGGTGCATAAGTCTCTTTGAATTGCTGATTTCACGTTCTTTGGGTAGATACCCAGTAGTGCGATAGCCGGGTCGTATGCTATTTCTATTTTTAGATTTTTGAGAAATCTCCATACTGTTTTCCATAGTGGCTGAACCAGTTTGCATTCCCACCAGCAGCGTATGAGTGTTCCCTTTTCTCCACAACGTCTCCAACGTTTGTTATTTTTTGTCTTGGTTATTATAGCCATTCTAACAGGTGTAAGGTGATATCTTAGTGTAGTTTTGATTTGCATTTCCTTGATGATCAGTGTTGATGAGCGTCTTTTCATATGCCTATTGGCCATCCATATATCTTCTTTGGAGAAATGTCTGTTCATATCCCCTGCCCATTTTTTGATCAGGTTGTTTGATTTTTGGTTGTTGAGTTGTGTGAGTTCTTTATATATTATGGAGATTAACCCTTTGTTGGATATATGATTTGCAAATATTTTTTCCCAGTTGGTGGGTTGTCTTTTCGTCTCAATCCTGGTTTCCCTTGCCTTGTAGAAGCTCTTTAGTCTGATGAAGTCCCACTTGTTTATTTTTTCTTTTGTTTCCCTTGTCCGAGAAGGTATGGTGTCCAAAAAGATCCTTTAAAACTGATGTCAGAGTGTACTGCCTATAGTATCTTCTGGAAGTTTTATGGTTTCAGGTCTTACCTTCAAGTCTTTGATCCATTTTGAGTTGATTTTTGTGAATGGCGTAAGAAAATTGTCTACTTTCACTCTTTTACATGTGGCTGTCCAGTTTTCCCAGCACCATTTATTGAGGAACCTTTCCTTCCTCCTTTGTATGTTCTTAGCTCCTCTGTCGAAGATTAGCTGTCTGTAAATGTGTGGTTTTATTTCTGAGCTTTCACTTCTGTTCCATTGATCTGTATGCCTGTTTTTGTACCAGTACCATGCTGTTTTTATTACTATAGCTTTGTAGTATATTTAAAAGTCAGGGATTGTGATGCCTCCAGTTTTGTTCTTTTTTCTCAGGACTGCTTTAGCAATTTGGGGTCTTTGTTGCCCCATGTGAATTTTAAGATTCTTTGTTCTGTTTCCATGAAGAATATCATTGGGGTTATGTTTGAGATTGCATTGAATTTGTAGATTGCTTTAGGTAGTATGGACGTTTTGACTATGTTAATTCTTCCAGTCCATGTGCATGGAATATCTTTCCATTTCTTTATGTCTTCGTTGATTTCTTTCAATAATATCTTATAGTTTTCATTGTATGGGTCTTTCACCTCCTTGGTTAAATTTATTCCTAGATATTTTATTCTTTATGTTGCACTTGTAAATGGGATTATATTCTTGAGTTCTCTGTTAGTTCGTTATTAGAGTATAGAAGTGCAACTGATTTTTCTAAGTTGATTTTGTAACATGTAACTTTGCTGTAGTTGTTGATTATTTCTAGTAGCTTTCCGATGGATTTTTTTAGGGTTTTCTACATATAAAATCATGTTGTCTGCAAACAGTGAGAATTTAGCTGCTGCTTTTCCAATTTGGATGCCTTTTCTTTTTCTTGCCTAATTGCTCTGGCCAAAACCTCCAGTACTATGTTGAATAGGAGTGGTGAGAGTGGTCACCCTTGTCTTGTTCCTGTTCTCGGAGGGATGGCTTTCACTTTTCCCCCATTGAGTATGATGTTGGCTGTGGGTTTGTTATATATGGCCTTTATTATGTTGAAGTACTTTCCTTCTATACTCATCTTATTGATTGTTTTTATCATAAATGGCTGTTGGATCTTGTCAAATGCTTTCTTTGTGATATTGAGATGATCTCATGGTTTTTGTTCCTCATTTTGTTAATGTGGAGTATCACATCAATTGATTTGCGATTGTTGAACCATCCCTGTGTCCCTGGTATAAATCCCATTTGATCATCATGTATGATCTTTTTAATGTATTGCTGTATTCAGTTTGCCTGTATTTTGTGGAGGATGTCTGCATCTGTGTTCATCAGTGATATTGGTCTGTAATTTTCCTTCCATGTGTTCTCCTTGTTTGGCTTTGGGATAAGGGTGATTTTGGCCTTGTAGAATGTGTTAGGAAGTGTTCCGTCTTCCTCAATTTTCTGCAAGAGTTTGAGAAGGATAGGTATTAAGTCTTCTTCGAATCTTGGGTAGCATTCTCCAGAGAAGCTGTCTGGTCCTGGACTTTTATTTTTGGGGAGGTTTTTGATTATTATTTCAATCTCTTTACTTGTGATTGGTCTATTCAGATTCTCTCTTTCTTCTTGGTTCAGTTTTGGGAATTTATCCATTTCTTCTAGATTGTCCAATTTGTTGACATATAGTTTTTCATAGTATTCTCTTACAATCCTTTGTATTTCTGTGGTATCCATTGTAATTTCTCCTCTTTCATTTCTAATTTTATTTATTTGAGCTTTCTTTTTTTTTCTTAGTGAATCTGGCTAAGGGTTTGTCAATTTTGTTTATCTTTTTAAGAACCAGCTCTTGGTTTCATTGATCCTTTATACTGTCTTTTGTTTCAATTTCATTTATTTCTGCCTTAAGTTTTATTATTTCTCTCCTTCTACTGACTTTGGGCTTCGTTTGTTCTTCTTTTTCCAATTCTGTTAGGTGTGGTTTGAGATTGCTTATTTGAGATTATTCTTGTTTGTTGATGTGAGCCTGTATTGCAATGAATTTCCTTCTTAGGACCACTTTTGCTGCATCCTGAATGAGTTGGTATGGTGTGTTTTCATTTTCACTTGTCTCCAGATAATGTTTGATTTCTCCTTTTATTTCTTCACTGATCCATTGGTTGTTCAGTAGCATGTTGTTTAAGCTCCACATCTTTGCTCCTTTCCCAGATTTTTCTTGTAATTGATTTCTAGTTTCATAGCATTATTGTTGGAAAAGATGCTTGATATTATTTCAGTCTTCTTAAATTTATAGAGGCTTGCTTTGTTTCCCAACATATGATCTGTTCTTGAGAATGTTCCATGCGCAGTTGAGAAGAATGTGTAACCTGCTTTTTTTGGATGGAGTGTTCTATATATGTCTATTAAGTCCATCTGGTCTAGGTTTTCATTTAATTCTATAATTTCCTTGTTGACTTCTGTCTGGATGATCTCTCCATTGGTGTAAGTGGGGTGCTGAGGTCCCTTATTACTATTGTATTGTTGTTAATATCTCCTATTAGATTTGTTAATAGTTGCTTTATGTACATTGGTGCTCCTGTGTTGGATGCATATATGTTTATAAGTGTTACGTCATCTTGGTGGAGTGTCCCTTTTATCATTTTATGCTATCTCTGTCTGTCTTTACCTTTTTTTGTCTTGAGGTCTACTTTGTCTGATATGAGTATGATGACACCT
Organism: Equus quagga; assembly: GCF_021613505.1. Classification (NCBI taxonomy): domain Eukaryota; kingdom Metazoa; phylum Chordata; class Mammalia; order Perissodactyla; family Equidae; genus Equus; species Equus quagga. The sequence continues at coordinate 56,643,242 of NC_060267.1, forward strand.
GCTTTCTTTTATTCACCAATAGCTTGGAGTATTGTCTTCCGTCTTTTCACTCTGAGTCTATGTTTGTCTTTGGGGCTGAGATGTGTTTCCAGGAGGCAGCATATTTTTGGGTCTTGTTTTTTTAATCCTCTTGCCACTCTGTGTCTTTTGATTGGAGAATTCAATCCATTTACGTTTAGAGTGATTATTGACATATGAGGGCCTAATACTGCCATTTTATTGCGCGTTTTCCGGTTCTCCTCCATTTCCTTTGTTTCTCATCCGATGTATTTTGGACTACTAGTTCAGTTAGGTAGTTTTCTATGCTGGTTTTCTTAGTTTTCCCCTTATTTATAACTTGTGTTTCTGTTCTAATTATTTGGTTAGTGGTTACCATGTGGCTTGTATAAAACATTATAGATGAGGGGCCGGTCCAGTGGCACAGTGGGTAAGTTTACACATTCCGCTTCTTGGCAGCCTGGGGTTCGCCGGTTCAGATCCTGGGTGTGGACATGGCACTGCTTGGCAAAAGCCATGCTGTGGTAGGTGTCCCATGTACAAAGTAGAGGAAGATGGGCATGGTTGGTAGCTCAGCGCCAGTCTTCCTCAGCAAAAAGCAGAGGATTGGCAGTAGTTAGCTCAGGGCTAGTCTGCCTCAAACAAAACAAAACTAAAGAAAAATTATAGATGAGATAGTCCATTTTTTGATAGCCTGTTATGTTCTTAGACTAAGCCTGTTCCATCCGTTTCCTCTTCCTCTTCTAAATTGTCATTGTGACATCTTATTTCATCTTGTGAGTATGTGTTAAAATGACAAGATTATATTTATTCTTGGTGTTTTCCTTCCATTTATCTTTAATGTTATAATTAAGTATTTGCTAAACTGTTCTTTTGGAGGGCTGCAATTTTCTGATTTTGTGTTTCTACTTAACTCCTTGCTCTGGGTTTTGTAACCCCTTTCTCTCTCTTTTTTTTTCCCCATGTATGAGGGCCTTCTTGAGGATTTCTTGTAGGCTGAGTTTTTTGGCAATGAACTCCCTTAACTGTTGTTTATCTGGAAAAGTTTTTATTTCTCCATCATATTTGAAGGATATATTTGCTGGATAGAGTGTTCCTGGCTGAAAGCTTTTGTCTTTCAGAATTTTGAATATATCATTCCACTCTTTCCTAACTTGTAAGGTTTCTGCTGAGAAAACCCCTGACAACCTGATAGGTGTTCCTTTGTAGGTTATGTTCTTCATCCTTGCTGCCCCTAACACTTTTTCTTTGTCCTTGACTTTTACCAGCGTTACCACTATATGCCTTGGAGTTAGTCTTTTTACATTGGTAAAGTTTGGAGATCTCTTTGCTTCTGTCACATGGATTTCTAGCTATCTCCCCAGGTATGGGAAGTTCTTAGCTATTATTTCTTTTAACATGGTTTCTGCTCCATTCTCCTCTCTTCTCCCTCTTGGATACCTATAATCCTTATGTTACATTTCCTAATTGAGTCAGATAGTTCTCAGAGAGTTTCTTCATTTCTTTTCAGTCTTAATTCTCTTTCCTCCTGTATCTGAAGCATTTCTATACTCCTGTCCTCCAGACTGCTAATTCTGTCCTCCATAATATCAGCCCTACTACTGTTCAGGGAGTCCAGATTTTTCTTTATCTCATCCATTGTGTTTTTCATCTCCAACATTTCTTATTGGTTCTTTTATAGTTTTGAGCTCTTTTGTTATATAGCTGTTGAACTTGTGTTCTCTTTTAACTCTGAGTTTTTAAATGATAGCTATTTTGAATTCTTTGCCATTTAGCTTATAGATTTCTGTGTCCTCATCATTGATTTCTGGGCCACTGTCATTTTCCTTCTGTTCTGGAGATTTAATATATTTTTTCATACTGTTTGATGATGTGGGTTTGTGCCTTCGCATAGAGATAGAATTTGGTGACAGCTTCCACTTGGTGACACTGAGGGGATGGGACAGGAGCTGCGTAATCTGTGTGCACCAGGATCTCCATCAGCTGAGCCTCTTCCACTCCTTGGGATCACAATTGCCCTGTGGGGTCTCCCACCAAGTGTAGGAACAATCACACGGGGGCTCTGTGTTGCTGCCGCCTTCTCCCACTGACTGGCCTAGATGCGCTGCCCCGTTAGGGACTGTAGCTGTGTTATGGGTTTTCGAGGCAGCTGGGAACTTGTTTGCCTGGACTCGCAGCTTGGCCACCGTCTGGTCCTTGGTTGCACTAGCTGTTGCCCTTAGTGGGTGGGGCCTCCCCACTGGATCTGAGCCTGTGCCACTCCGTGGGACCATGATGGGATTGTCAATTCCCCCACTAGTCGAGAGAGTGATCCACACAGGGGCTCAGGGCTTCTGCCATCTGCTCCCATAGTCCCGCCAGTTGTACTGCCCTTTCAGGGCTGCTGTGATACCATGCACATTTGTGGTAGCTGGGGCCACTTTTGCCTGGGCTGCAGGTACACCCTCGTCTGTTCCTAGGTCACACTAGCCTTTGTGCTTGGTGTGTGGGGCCTCCCCACTGGGATGGAGCCTGAGTCACTCCCTGGGGCCGCAGTGGGAATGTGGACTTTCCCACTGGATCTGGGAGTGATCACACTGCAGCTCAGGGTTGTCACCACCTTCTCCCACAGTCCCTTTGCATCTCACTTGCCCCATCCAAACCATCGCAGAGCTATGGCATTTTAGGCATCTGGGGGTTTGTTCTCCTGGACTCGCAGCTGTGCTGTGTCTGCTCCTGGGTCTCACCAGCCTGTGTGCTTGGTAGGCAGGTCCTCTTCACTAGGGCTGAGCTGAGTCTCTCCCTGGGGCCATGGTGGGACTGTGGATTTTCTCACTGGACCAAAGAGCAATCATGGGGGGCTCAGGGCTGCAGTTGTTTCCACAGTTGCACCGAGGGCCATGCCCACCCTCAGGGCCAGGGTGCTGCTATGAGGCCTTCAGCTAGGAGAGCAGTCGCTTGCCATACTGAGCTGTCTGGGGGCTGGAGAGTTCTCACCTATCTCCACCTCCTCCCCGGGGATAATCCATCCATCTTCTGATGTATAGCAGTGTGGGTCTCTTAGGCATCCTGAGGTGCTGTGTGAGTATCCTCTGTTGATTGATGAATGTCCATTTAGTTGTAGTTCGAAGGGGGAGAGACAAAGAAAACCGCTCACTCCGCCATGTTGCTGACGTCACTTTCTTGAGTCATGTTTTGACTTGGCCTATCCTGTCCCTGGAGTGGCAGGATCCGGGTTTGGAGGAGACTGCAGCCCAGTTGCCATTTACTTCGAATCAGAGGGAGCTGAGCAGACCCTACTTGCGATAGTCTAACCTGTCTGGGGTTTGATTAAAGGACTAGTCTCTGTTTTGCCTAACTGGGGTTCAGGCTCAGTTGGGTATTAGTAGCAGAACATGAATCTTAGGCTGGGAGAAGTGGCAGAAAGTGGCAGGCATGGCTCATAAAAGGTGCAGGGGTATTAGAGACCTGTAGACGCCTGGGGCAAGTGATTACAGGCAAGCAATAGCCCATCTAAGGCCCTAAGAGAAGATGGGGTGAGACTCTTTGGGAAATTAAGATGTTGAGATGCAGGTGTGTATATGAGGAAGTTGGAAAAAACCAAGGCCCAGGGTTTCGCCAGTTTGGATCCTGGGTGCAGACATGGCATTGCTCATCAGGCCATGCTGAGGCGGTGTCCCACATGCCACAACTAGAAGGACCCACAACTAAAATATACAACTATCTACAGAGGGGCTTTGGGGAGAAAAAGAAGAAGGAAAAAAAAAGATTGGGAACAGTTGTTAGCTCAGGTGCCAATCTTTAAAAAAAAAAAAAGAACTGTCTTAAATATGTTCAAAGAACTAAAGGAAATCAGGAAAATGATACATGAACAAAATTACTGTTTTAACACAGAGAAAGTATTGAAAGGAACCAAATAAATTTTGGAGCCGAACCATACAACAATGTTATTTCTTTAAATATCTCTTTCTACTCTTTCCTCTGCTCTTGCTACTTCCATTATGCACATGTTGGTGTAATTAATGATTTCCCACATACGTCTGAGAGTCATCATTTTACTTCCTTGTTTTTACTCTCTTTTGTGGCTTGCATAATCTCTTTTCAGTCTCTCTCAAAGTTTGATTATTTTTTCTTCTGCAGTTCTACTGTTGAGCCCTTCTAATGATTTTTAAATTTTAGGTATTCTACTTTCCAACTCCATAATTTCCATTTAGTTTTTTTTCTAATTTCTCTGTCTTTATTGATATTCTCAATCTGATGTGACATTATCATGCCTTCCTTTGCCTCTTTTTTTTAAATTGTAGTAGTGTATCATACAGAATTGTTAGTTTCAGGTGTACAACATAGTGATTCAATATTTTTAGGCATTACAAAATGATCACTATGATGTGTCTAGTTACCATCTGTCACCATACAAAGTTGTTATGATGTTATAGACTATATTCCCTTTGGTATACATTACATCCCTGTGACTTATTTTATGACTGGCTTCCTTCACAGGTGTGAACCTATTTATAATGGCTACTTTAAAGTCTTTTTCTGATAGAACTGACATTGGTCTCTCTCAGGGGTATTTTCTGTTGCCTTTTTTTTTTCTACACAGTTACTGTCGGCACAAAATAACCAATTACCATTCTGTAGATAAGAGAGATAAGGTGAGTTTTACATGAGCCAGGGTGAGGATTATAACCTGGGAAGGCAATTTCCACAAAGGAAGAAAGTGTTCTGGAGAAGCATGGTTTTCAGTACAGTCTTACACCTTTTTAGAACAGAGGACACACATTAAACATGTGCAGGATACATATTCATCAAAGTTTCAAAGAGGTATTGAGTTGCAAATTAGTAGGTCAACATGACCCTGATGTTGGAAATGGACTAGTATGAGCCTTACTGATAGGGCCATAGGGTGTATGAGGGGAAGTATGCGTTTCCAAGGGAGTATATTCTTTAATGGTTAGGGCAGATAGATGCACAATGTATGTTTGAGAGGCCGTAAGTCAGCCTTCTTTAGTTCAAGCCGAATTAGCTTTGAACCAGAAGATACCCTATATAACCTTAATATGTGAAAATCTGTTGCTATTACAAGTTTTTTTCTTTGTCGTGAGAACTTTTAAGATCTACTCTCCTAGCAACTTTCAAGTACGAAATGATGCGGGGTCGGTGAGCCGAGGGTGAAAAGAAAGATTTCTTAGACTCTTAAGATCTGGCAGTAGTGCTCTTTTATTTAGAGAATAGAATAGCATGGGGATAGGACCCATGGGCAGTCAGAGCTTCTGCTGCCGCCGCTTCTGCTGCCCCCGCTGGCATGGGGACAGGACCCATGGGCAGGCACAGCTGGTGCGTGGGGACAGGACCCACGGGCAGTCAGAGCTCCTGCTGCTGCCCCGAGTTGAGGGTTAGGGCTAATTTTATAAGGCATGGGTACGTGACTTATTTTTACTGGAGAAAAGAAAAGATGATGTAAAAAGTCATTAAATGATTTCAGTGCAGATGGGGTCTGGTTATTGTGCGGTCATATAACTTTAGATACGAATCTGGCCATATAGATCGGCATGTAGGTGAGGATGCCCTGGGCTTCTCTCCCTGGGGCAGTCCTAATTCATACCATAAAAAAAGTCCACTGGGTCGTATAGTTTGGCATGTAGGCCAGGTCACCTTGGGCTTCTCTAGCTGGGGCAGCCTTAATCCACATCACACAACACAGTATTATTAACTATAGTCCCTATGCTGTACCGTGCATCTCCAGGCCTTACTTATCTTATATGCGAAAGTTTATACCTTTTAATCACCTTGTTGCCTGTTTTTTTCCGGTGTATGGATATACTTTCCTGTTTGTTGGCATGCCTCCTAAATAGGGGGCTGGTCTCGGGTAGGGGAGGCATCTGCTCTCCCAGTGCGGGTAGACATCTGATCTTAGTTCCTGATAGTCCTTTGTTTTGCTGGATGTGCATCAGAGACCTATACCTGATCTCTCAATTGTCCTTGATGATGGCTGTCAGCATGGACTTTGCCCAGGGGTCATCACATTCCTAAGGAACTCAAAAGAACAAAGTTATCAATTTATAGCAGCTGAGAGGGGCTATAAAATCTACAGAGCATGTCTGGGTTAATCACAGGTCATTTAAAGTTAGAATACGGTTTCTTGTCTACAATGTGGCTTCCCTTTTGTCAATCTCCTGGTGAGCCGCTATCATGGGTACTGAGGCCTCCCCCCCCCCCCCCCCCCCCCAGGCTTCTTACTGTTATTTGCTTGTTAATTTGTTCAGTGACTGACTGGATTGTTTTAGTAAAGTGTGTTCCTCTCCAGTGTTCGGCTTCTGATATTGTTCCTTAGGGAGATGTAGTTTTGGATATGCTGACAGTTACTCTGGGATGATAGTATTTTTGATTGGGCTCTCTTGCTCTCTTGCCCTGACTACACTAATTGCCACTAATGGCCAGCTGATTTTGCTATTGATTTTAAGAAAGCCCTGCCCTATAAATTGTTCTACAGATGAATCCCATCAAATTCTGGTTCCTTTGAAGGAATAGTTTCTGAGGTTAGTGTTTAATTTTTGTTCTGCCAACAGGAGGGTTCCTCCCAGCTGTCTTATTCCCTGGTCATCTTCTGCAAACTAACCTGCCTGTAGTTTGGCCTGTATCTTCTTTCTCCACCCATTTGCCTTTCAGCACAACTTCCATCGTTCTGTAGAAAGCCATTAGGCTTGAACTTCTTCACCCTGTGTTGCAAATAAAGGTTGGTCCTTTGAGAAGAGATTAGGCCCTGTCTCCTCCCAGGCAAAATCTCTGAACCAGGGCTCTAGGGATAAGAGGATGGGGACAAAAGCAAGTTCTCTCTGAGTGACAGCCCCACATTAGATCAGTGCTTGGTGGGGCAGTGGGCAGTGGCCTCGAGTCCTCTGGCTTTTCCTGGTGTAGAACTACTACCTCATGAGCCGGATCAAAAATGATCAGTGCCCTGGTATTCTCAGCATACCATGGTCAAGGTAGTGCCTCAGTTCCACAAGTGGGGCTGGTAGGAAGAAAGGACCCCCTACTTCTAAACCTACTTATCTGAGACTTAAGCCTCAGCAACAGGTGGCTGAGGCAGGATGAGAAATACTGATGTCCTGTTCCTCTGGGGAAGAAACCCCTCCATCTGGGTGCTGGGGGCAGAGGGAGCCCTGTGTTTTTGACTGCAAGGGTCTGGAGTAGAGTCTCTGCTCCTGAGTTGGGAGGGGGCTGGGAAGAAGAGAGGCATCTTGGTTCAGATACCACAGTCACTTTATTTTCTTAGTGAATTTTTGTAGATATTCCCGGTTGTTTCTTTATTTGTTGCCTTTAGAACTGTTTCTAGGGAGGGTTTCTTTTTGGTGAGAAAGATTCACCCTAAGCTAACATCCGTTGTCAGTCATCCTCTGTTTTTGCTTGAAGAAGATTAGCTAACATCTGTGCTGAGCTAACATCTGTGCCAGTGTTCCTCTATTTTGTGTGCGGGATGCCTCCACAGCGTGGCTGATGAGTGGAGCAGATCTGCCCCTGGGATCTGAACCTGTGACCCTGGGCTGCTGAAGTGGAGTGCGGGGAACTTTAACCACTTGGCCATGGTGCCGGCCCCTCTGGAGGCTTTTATTGGAGGTTTTTAAAATAGTTTTCATCATTTTCATTGGGGAGCAGGTCTGCAGAGCTCCTCACGCTATCATGCCAGAAGTCATTCTGTTGTTGCTGTTGTTTATGTTAGCTGTTCTGATTAGGTTTGTAGTGGTAGCTCATTGTGGTCTTAATTTTCATTTCCCTAATGGCTAATGATATTGAACATCTTTTCTTGTGATTATTTGCCATCTGTGTATCCTCTTTGGTGAAATGTCTGTTCATATTGTCTTTTTTCTAGTTGGAGTGTTAGCTTATTTATTTAAAAAGTTTTTGAGGAAGATTAACCCTGAGCTAACATCTGCCACTTATCTTCCTCTTTTTTGCTGAGGAAGATTGGCCCTGAGCTAATATCTGTGCCCATCTTCCTCTGTTTTATATGCAGGATGCCTGCCACAGCATGGCTTGGTGAGTGGTGCATAGGTTGGTGCACCTAGGGCTGCTGAAGGAGAGTGCGTGAACTTAACTAAGCTAGGCCACCTGGCCAGCCCTTAGAGTATTAGTTTTTGTACTATTGAATTTTGAAAGTCCTTTATATAGTTTAGGTAATAGTCTTTTGTTGGATATGTGATTTACAAATATTTTCTCTCAGTCTGCAACTTGTCTTTTCAACTTCTTAATATGGTGAAGTCTGTTTTATCGTTTTTTCCTACTGTGGATTATGCTTTTGGTGTCAAGTCTCAATATTCTTTGCATAGCTCTAGATCCTGAAGATTTTCTCCTATGTTTTTTATAAAAGTTTTATTTTGCATTTTACATTTAAGTCCATGATCCATTTTGAGTTACTTTTCGTATAAGGTGTGAGGTTTAGGTGGAACTTCTTTTTTTTTTGGCCTATGGATTTTCAGTTGTTCTATCACCATTTGTTCAAAAGGCTATCCTGCTTCCATTGAAGTGCTTTTGCCTGTTATAAAATAAGAGTTGGGCATATTAGTGTGTCTTTTTTTGGTTCTCTATTCTGTTCTGTCAATCTATGTGTCTTCTCCTCTGCCAGGACCACGCTGTCTTGACTGTTGTAGCTATATAGTGGGTCTTCATATTAGAGGGATTCTTTCCACTTGTTATTTTTAAAGATTGTTTCAGCTATTCTAGGGCCTGTGCCTTCAATATAAATTTTAGAAGAAGCTAGTCTCTAGCTACAAAAATCCTTGCTAGGATCTTGATGGGAATTGCATTAAACCTATCGCACAATTTGGGGAGACTTGACGTCTTCACTGTATTGAGTCTTCCAGTCCATGAAGATGATATGTTGCTGTTTGTTTAGATCTTTGATTTCTTTCAGCAGCATTTTGTAATTTTCAGCAAACAGATTGTGTACGTATTTTGTTAAGTGTATACTTACGTATTTAAATTTCTTTGGACTAATTCTAAATGATACTGTTTTAAATTTCAGTTTCCAAAAGTTTATTTTTAGCATATAGAAATATGATTAATAGTTGTGTTGATATTCTGTTGACCTTGCTGAACTCACTTATTAGTCCTAGGAATTTTTGTAGATCTTCAGTAGCATTTTAAGATTTGTTTTGAAGTATTGTATCTTTTTTTCTATTATGATATATTAGTTTCTTCCATAATAACCAAATATTGTGGACTTCTAGGATGAAGGCTATTGATATCTATGTATTAATTTTATATCCAATCACTTTGATGAATTTTTTAATTATTTTTTTCAGTTCTTTTGGGTTTTATAGCTAAAGTGTCATATAATCTATAAATAGTTATAGTTGTATATTCCTCATTTTTTCTTGTTTAATTCTATAAAATCTCCAGGAGAGAATTAAATAATGGTGGTGATAAAGGACACCTTTACTTTACCTCTAACTTTACCTTACACTATTAGAATCGATTGCTTTTTTTTTTTTTTTAATGATTGGCACCTGAGCTAACAACTGTTGCCAATCTTCTTTTTTTCCTGCTTTATCCCCCCCCCCCCCCCATAGTTGTATATCTTAGTTGCAGGTCCTTCTAGTTGTGGCATAGAATTGATTGCTTTTGGTTTCAAGTCATGGCATCCTAGTAGGAATTCATTTTATCATTAGGTAGATATAACTAAGCAAGAATATATAGTAAATGACAGTTCTCTTAACTGTTCTAGTATTGGGGTATTTTGTTAAATCTTTGGGGAACCTGAGGGTTGACATAAATGCTTGCTTTCTACACTTTTATTGTTGAAACTCTAAAATATATTGGTAGGCTTTCCTGCTTAAGTATATGTAAAGTAGTGAGTGTATATATATATGGTTTTTTTTGGTGAGGAAGATTGGCCCTGAGCTAACCCTGTTACCAATCTTCCTCTTTTTGCTTGAGGAAGAGTGGCCCTGAGCTGACATCTGTGCCCATCTTCCTCTGTGTTGTATTTTGACGCCACCACAGCATGGCTTGATGAGTGGTGTAGATCTGTACCCGGATTCCAAACTGTGAACCTCGACTGCTAGAGCAGAGTGTGCTGAACTTACTATAATTAAATGTTTTTGATTGAAGGTTTTACAGCGCCTTATTTTGTTCATTCTTCTTTTGTTGTACTTGTAAATTTAGAAAACATTGTTGATAGGAATGTATTGATCTCAAGCCTTGCCTGGAAATTGATTTTCTTATTTCTTTTTATTTTAAGGAGAATCCTTTACAAATTCTTTGGGAAAACTTATTTCTTGTCATTTGCTTTGTTTTTCTGTGTTGAGGATTACAAAAAAAATTCTAATAGAGCATTCCATTTATATTCTCATAAATGAGCAAGACTCCCTCATACATAAGCTCTTGCTTAGGAGAAGTTTAGTATGTTCATATTTCAAGGCTACTTTGCAGAAAGCTTTATTCTACTTGGTACAGTTTGAGAATAATGGTTCTGATTCTGTACTTTACTTGCTGTGTAAACCAAATGGCATTAGGGTTCAGGTTCTTATCTTTTTTTCCTAGTCTTAATTTTTTGGGGCTATTAGAAAGCACATGAACTTCATGAGGGCCAGAAAGAAGACCTGGGTACAAATCCCAGCTTTATAGACTAATGACCTGAATAAGTTACCTAATCTCTGAGCCTCAGTTTCCACATCTGTTAAATGAGGGATAAAATACTTCAGAGGGCTGTATATAAGGATTATGTGAGATAGCACATGTAAATTCTCTGGTACAGAATTTAACTTTGTCGATCCACAATAAATGTTAGGTCCCTCTTCCCTGAAACAAAAGGAAGTGGTGGGTGGGAAATAGCTTTGTGAGCTGTAAATAAATGAATATAAATCATTAGCATTGTATTCTCTTTCCAGTTTGGGCATTAATAGCATAGTTTATAATCTCAGTATCATAATATACTTGCTCAGGCCCTTATGTGATAGGCACATGCCCAGGTTTGGTGATCCTTAAAGATTTGCGTTTGTTCTTGCTCTGAAAACTTTGAAAGCCCTTCGAGAAATCCTGCAGCAAACTCACATCATGTATGATACTAACAGTTGGCTAATTCTAATTCTTGGGCTAATTCTTAGTCTGTTTACCACTAAATATACCTTTTACTTTCTTTTTATGCTATCCAGCCCTCCTACTTTACCCTACTCCTCCTTTGCCCCGGTAAGAGCTTTGAATCTCATGGGATTTATGAGCATAACATGTACCCTGGCTTCTTACTGTTTTAGTATTTCTAGTTGGATTGGCTGTAATAATCACCTTATTTGGATAGGTAACTAAATGTCTAAAATAAGCTTTTGTACTATGAGTTAAGAGGTGGAGGGCCGAGGACTTGAAATAATCAAATTCTTAGGAAACTTAAATACTGCAGTCCAGTTTGGAGAGATATTGATGATTTATGAAAGTGTTTTTACCACTCAAGAACATTTAAATATAATCTATCAAGTATTCATTAAACGTTTATGTGCATCGCACTTTCTGGGAACTCACAGGGATATAAAAGGAGTATGTTCTGGTTCTGAGTTCCTTGCCTTCCAGGGTAGTCTAGTTAGAGTTCGAAACCACACAAAAATATTGACATCTCAGACATAAGCAATTTAAATGCAAAACATTACCAATAATATGTGCTAAACAAGTCAGAGACTTTGTCCTATTTATTTCATACAAAGTATGGTGAATTTTGGTTTCCTCACCTGTGATGTAGAAATAAAAATAATGTGTGTCATTGTGATATTTAAATGAGATTGGATATATAAATCCCCGCTATAATGTGTAAAATCCACATATATTCTTTCTGCAGTTAGGTATGTTTTTAATTGAAAAAATAGTATATGATATATGGTAAAAAAAATTCATGCAGAACAAAATGAAAAGTAAATCTTCTCATTCCAGACCCTGGGCTCTATACTTCTGTATCAAGAGCATAGTTTTGAATATTTTCCAATAATTATTCTATGCATATATACTTATATATGACTATATATTTTTATAACATGCAAGTGGGAACATATTATGCATGTTGTCTTGTATCCTGCTTCTTTCATTTAAAAGTAGATTTTAGTGGTGTAGTGGTTGGGCTCAGCATGCTCTGCTTCAGTGGCCCAGGTTCATGGATTTGATCCTGGGCGCAGACCTACGCCACTCGTCAGCCATGCTTTGGTGGCAACCCACATATAAAGTAGAGGAAGATTGGCACAGATGTTAGCTCAAGGTAATCTTCCTCAAGCAGAAAAAATAACCAACAGTGAGGAAGATTGGCAACGATGTTAGCTCAGGACTAATCTTCCTCAGCAGAAAAATAAAAAAAATAGATTTTAACAATCTTTACTATCAGCAAATATGGGTTTTTTATACGTTATTGTTTGGTTGGATTTAATGACTACTGAGTATTCTATTGTTTGAGTGTATAATAATATAACCTATCTTATCTCCTAGCACTCATTTAATGTGTTTATTTAAAATATGTTAATTCAAACTTTTTCTCTCCTTAGGGTCCACTCACTATCCTGAAAGTCCATCCTCCCAAGAAGAAGGGACAGAAGAAAGACCTCTTTGTCAGAAAGGCTTGAATATCCCATGAATGAGACAGCAGAAAACCGATTGGGGTGCAGCAGGACTCCAGAGCCAGATATAAGGCTCAGAAAAGGGCACCAACTTGATGGTACAAAGGGAGGTGATAATGACAACCACCAAGGAGATTTGGAGCCTGTTTTAGAGGCATCTGTTCTTTCTTCCCCTCATAAAAAAGTAAGTTGAAGTTGAAGGATGGTTAGTAGAACAAAAATGTATGGGGATGCAGTTGGAGGGAAGATATTAAAAAAAAAAAAAAAAAGCGTGGGGACATTGCTGGAGAGAGAATGAGGTTTGGAAAAGGAACCTGAGCACTCGTAAGTTTTTGTTCAGGATAATTTGAAAGTCTCATTTTTTCTTTTAAGAGATTGGCACCTGAGCTAACATCTGTTGCCAATCTCTTTTTTTTCTTTTTCTTTCTTCTTCTTCTCCCCAAAGCCCCCTAGTACATGTATATTCTAGTTGTGAGTGCCTCTGATTGTGCTGTTGTGGGAGCTGCCTCAGCATGGCCTGACCAGCGGTGCCATGTCTGTGCCCGGGATGCGAACCAGCGAAACCCTGGGCTGTGGAAGTGGAGTGCATGAACTTAACCACTCGGCCACGGGGTCAGCCCCTGAAGTCTCTTATTCTTAAATTAGCTAGGGATTATTTGATTTTATTGTTATGCCTTTTCTGCTGACACTTAAAATCGTATTTAATCTTTTATCTTGTTTGAGAAAGGAAATGGGTTTTTGTAGTTACCATATAACATTTATAATTCAATCATGCTTTAGTTATGACGTTATCGTTTATATTTTTGGAGAATTTCTAATTGCATGCTGGATCTACTTCTTCAGATATGGTTTATCTCCAGCGTTTACATTTGGAGTTAGTAGAATTCTGGGAACAGAAGGGAGATTTAATCTTTCCTTTCATTTCCCAGAGAAAAGAGCTGTTTTTAAATTATTCAAGCAGCTATACCTAGAGAGCAAAGGTATAAATATCTGTGAACAGCATCAGAAAGTCATTGTCATAGACATTTTGATCTGTGCTTTGGTACATTGGAATCAGGTGGCATGTGTTCAATGTTGTGCCTCTAGTACACTGTTTCTCAAACTGTAAATTGTGCCTGTTAGTGGTTTGTGAAATTAATTTCGGTACTGTAAGCAGTGTTTAAAAAGCTAAATAGCAAAACAGATATTGAGGTGCGTGTGTGTAGTGATATACATTTACCCTATGTTACTTGGGGAAATTGCTTTTATATAGATATGTATATGTATATAGATAGGAATAATGTGTACGTTTGTTACTATGGATTGTAGTTAAAAGCATTTTGAAAGCCTCTACTTGGAACTGCATCTTTACTATCCTAAAACATATGTTTATTGTGTGGTAATAGTGGTGTCAGTTTGAGTTCCCCAGAGGGTTGTCTTGTCGTTTCAGACCTTTTATGAGAATTTCACCAGAGCATTGTAGCAATATAGGCTATTGTGGCAAGAAATTTGATGTTATTTCTTCTTTTATTCTTTGTAACATTTTATAAATCAAGTTTATACTCTTGGTTGGATGTGTTACAGTGAAGATGATTTGTGTGCTTGTGCTTGTATGTGTCCACACATATGTAGGACAGATTAGTAGTTTTTAGGATTGGAAAAAACTGTTTGCCTACACTAAGTATAGTGTCACTTGGCTTTTAAACCAGCATTACCGTTTAAAAAGAAGTTGGACAGATACCTAGGGCAAGAACTTCCTTCCACATTTAGGATTTTGCTTTCTTGTTGCAATTTTGCAGTAATATGTTCTCGCAGCTAAGACTTCCCTATATGGGCTAAGCAAGCTGAGTTTCCCTCAGTTGCTACTAAGGCCTAAGCAGCTGTTACTCAACTAATGAGAACTATCACTAGATTTGGATGAGTGACTGGGGTTATGATTTTTTTTCTTTTTGTTGTGTTAAACACATAACATGAAATCTACCCTCTTAACAAGTTTTTAAGTGTATGGTACATTTTGGTTAACTATGTGCACATTGTAGAACATTTCATCTTGCATGACTGGAATAGCGACTCCCCTGTTTTCCCACACCCCACCCCGGCAACCACCATTCTACTTTCTCCTTCTGTGAGTTTGTTTACCTCATATAAGTGGAATCATGCAGTATCTGTCCTTCTAAGTGCCTTATTTCACTTAGTGTAATATCCTCAAGGTTTGTCCATCTTGTAGTGTATGACAAGACTTCTTTTTTAAGGCTAAATAACGTTCCATTGTATGTAAATGTCACATTGTCTTAATCTGTTTGTCCGTTGATGGACGTTTAGGTTGTTTCCACCTCTTGGCTATTGTGAATAATGCTGCAAATATCTCTTCAAGATACTGTTTTAAGTTCTTCTGGGTAAATACCCAGAAGTGGGATTACTGGGTCATATGGTAGGTAGTTCTATTTCCAGTTTTTTTTTTTTTTTTTTTTTTTTAAGATTGGCACCTGGGCTAACAACTGTTGCCAATCTTTTTTTCTTTTCTTTTCTTTTCTTTTTTTTTCTGCTTTATTTCCCAAGCGCCCCCCCCCCCCACCCCCCGGTACATAGTTGTATATCTTAGTTGCAGGTCCTTCTCGTTGTGGGATGTGGGATGTGGCCTCAACGTGGCCTGACCAGTGGTGCCATGTCCGCGCCCAGGATCCGAACCCTGGGCCACTGCAGTGGAGCGTGTGAACTTAACCACTCGGCCATGGAGCCGGCCCCTATTTCCAGTTTTTTGAGGAACTTCTCTACTGCTTTCCATAGCAGCTGCACAATTTTATATTCCCATCAACAGTGCACAGGTGTTCTGATTTCTCCACATCTTTGTCAACACTTAATATTTTCTTTTTTGATAATGGCCATCCCAACAGATGTGACGTGGTATTTCATTATAGTTTTGATTTGCATTTCTCAGATGTTAGTGATGTTGTGCATCTTTTTCATATACCTGTTGGCTATTTGTATGTTTTTGGAAAAATGTCTATTCAAGTCCATTTTTTTTAATTGGGTTATTTATTTTTTTGCTATCGAGTTATAGGAATTACTTATATATTTTAGATACTAACCCCTTATTAGATATATGTGTTACCAAGCCCTAAGGGACTGGTGACTCACAAGTGGGCCTTTGCCCTGAGCTGCTCATGCTGGTAGAATGAGACCCACTTGGGAGGAGCAGAGCAGAAACTTTATTCATTGATCAATGAATGGAGGAGGCAGAGGTCGTGCTCTAAAACATCTACTCTCTGAAGGGAAGGTGAGCAAGATTCTTAAGGGATGTGAAGGGGGAGGGGGCATTTGGGGCATCCGCAGATCTTCCATTCTTGCACATGGTACCTTTTGCATGTTTCCTTTTGCACATGGCACACCGTCACCATCTGGGACCTTTCTGGTTTGGACCGATTCTGCAATTTGGCCATCTGGCAATGTTCTGCCTTGGTTCCTATAGGCAAGCACAACTTAGAAACAAAGCATTAGACATGGAAAATGTTTTTTAGGGACTTCTGGATGACATGGTTTGCAGATATTTTCTCTTATTCTGTAGGTTACTTTTCCACTCTGTTTTGGTGTTCAGGAGCTTTTTAGTGTGGCTAGTCCCACTTATCTAATTTTGCTTTTATTGTTTGTGCTTTTGGTGTCATATCCAAGAAATCATTGCTAAGACCAATGTTATGAAGCTTTTCTTCTATGTTTTCTTCTAGGAGATTTATAGTTTCAGATCTTACATTTAAGTTTTTTTGAGTTAAGTTGTTTTGAACTGGTTTTTGTGGATGGTGTAGGATAAGGATCCAATTTCATTCTTCTGTGTATGGATATCCAGTTTTCCCAAAACCGTTCATTGAAGAGACTATCCTTTCTTCATTGTATAGTCTTAACCACTCTTGCCAAGGATCATTTGACTCAATATGTATGAGTTTATCTCTGGGCTCTATTGTGTTTCATTGGTCTATATGTTTGTCTTTAAAAACACTACCATACTGTTTGATTACTGTAGCTTTGTTGTATGTGTTGAATTCAGGAAATGTGATGCCCCCAGCTTTGTTGTTCCTTCTCAAGACTATTTGGACTATTTGGGGTCCTTTGTCATTCCATATGAATTTTAGGATTGTTTTTTCTGACTGGGGTTATCTTAAAGAAGTGGAAATATAATAAACAGAAGTGGAAGAGGGTTGACCAGGTTCTTGAACACAGGGTCAGAAAACCTATCATCTAATTTCTCTGAATTTATTTTTGTCATGTAAGTATTGGGACAGTAGATGATTTCTGTGTTCCATCCCAGTTATGAGAGTCTACATTTTTTAAATTTTATTGAGGTCATAATAGTTTATAACCTTGTGAGATTACAGTTGTACATTATTGTTTGACAGTCACCATGTGTATGTGCTCCTTCACCCCTTTTGCCCACCCCCCAACCCCTTTCCATTCTGGTAACCACTAATCTGTTCTCTTTGTCCATGTGTTTATCTTCCATATATGAATGAAATCATATGGTGTTTATCTTTCTTTGTCTGGCTTATTTTACTTAACATAACATCCTCACGGTCCATCCATGTTGCAAATGGGGCAATTTTGTCTTTTTTTAATGGCTGAATAGTATTCCATTGTATATATATACCACATCTTCTTTATCCGTTCATCATTCGTTGAGCACTTGGGCTGCTTCCACGTCTTAGCTATTTTGAATAATGCTGTAGCGAACATAGGGGTGCATAAATAACTTTGAATCTTTGATTTCAAGTTTTTTGGCTAAATACCCAGTAGTGAGATAGCTGGGTTGTATGGTAGTTCTATTTTTCATTTTTTGAGAAATCTCCATACTGTTTTCCATAATGGCTGCACTAGTTTGCATTCCCACCAACAGTGTATGAGTGTTCCTGTTTCTCCACATCCTTTCCAACATTTGTTGTTTTTTGTCTCGGTGATTATAGCCATTTGGTTTGTGTTTCCCTAATGATCAATGATGTTGAACATTCTTTCCTGTGCCTTTTGGGCATCTGTATATCTTCTTTGAAAAGATGTCTGTTCATATCCTCTGCCCATTTTTTGATTGGGTTGTTTGTTCTTTTGTTGTTCAGTTGGTGAGTTCTTACATATTTTGCAGATTAACGTCTTGTCAGATACATGATTTGCAAACATTTTCTCCCAGTTGGTGGGTTGTCTTTTTTGTTTTGTTCCTTGGTTCCTTCGCCTTGTAGAAGCTCTTTAGTCTGATGAAGGTCCATTTGTTTATTCTTTTGTTTCCTTGCCTGAGTAGACATGGTATTCGAAAAGAACCTTCTAAGACCAATGTCAAAGAGTGTACTGCCTGTATTTTCTTCTAGGAGTTTTATGATTTCATGTCTTGATTTTGAGTTAATTTTTGTGTACGGTGTAAGATAATGGTCTACTTTCATTCTTTTGCATGTGGCTGTCCAGTTTTCCCAACACCATTTACTGAAGAGACTTTCCTTTCTCCATTGCAGATTTTTAGCTCCTTTGTTGAAGATTAGCTGTCTGTAAATGTGTAGTTTTATTTCTGAGCTTTCAGTTCTGTTCGTTGATTTGTGTGTCTGTTTTTGTACTGAGTACCATGCTGTTTTGATTACTATAGCTCTGTAGTATATCTTGAAGTCAGGGATTGTGATGCCTCCAGCTTTGTCCGTTTTTCTCAAGATTGCTTTAGCTATTTGGGGTCTTTTCTTGCCCCATGTAAATTTTAGGATTCTTTGTGCTGTTTCCATGAAGAATGTCATTGGGATTCTGATTGAGATTGCATTGACTCTGTAGATTGCTTTAGGGAGTATGGACATTTTAACCATGTTTATTCTTCTAATACATATACATGAAATATCTTTCAATTTTTTTATGTCTTTGTTGATTTCTTTCAATAATATCTTACAGTTTTCATTGTATAGGTCTTTCACCTCCTTGGTTAAATTTATTCCTAGATATTTTATTCTTTATGTTGCAGTTGTAAATGGGATTATATTCTTGAGTTCTCTTTCTGTTAGTTCGTTATTAGAGAAATGCCACTGATTTTTCTAAGTTGATTTTGTAATGTGTAACTTTGCTGTAGTTGTTGATTATTTCTAATAGTTTTCTGATGGATTCTTTAGGGTTTTCTATATATAAAATCATGTCATCTGCAAACAGTGAGAGTTTAACTTCTTCCTTTCCAATTTGGATGCCTTTTCTGTCTTTTTCTTGCCTAATTTCTCTGGCCAAAACCTCCAGTACTATGTTGAATAGGAGTGGTGAGAGTGGTCACCCTTGTCTTGTTCCTGCTCTCAGAGGAGTAGCTTTTGATTTTTCCTCATGGAGTATGATGTTGGCTGTGGATTTGTCATGTATGGCCTTTATTATCTTGAGGTACTTTCACTCTATACTCATTTTATTGAGCGTTTTTATCATAATTGGATGTTGGATCTTGTCAAATGCTTTCTTTGCAGCTATTGAGATGACCATGTGGTTTTTGTTCCTCACTTTGTTAATGTGGAGTATCATATTGATTGCTTTGCAGATGTTGTACCATCCCTGTGTCCCTGGTATAAATCCCACTTGATCATGGTGTATGACTTTTTAATGTATTGCTGTATTCAGTTTGCCAATATTTTGTTGAGGATGTCTGCATCTGTGTTCATCAGCAATAGTAGCCTGTAATTTTCCTTCCATGTGTTGTCCTTGTTTGGCTTTGGGATCAGGGTGATGTTGGCCTCCTAAAATGTGTTAGGAAGTGTTCTGTCTTTGTCAATTTTTTGTAATAGTTTGAGAAGGATACATAATAAATCTTCTTTGAATGCTTGGTTCAGTTCTCCAGAGAATCCTTCTGATCCTGGACTTCTATTTTTGGGGAGGTTTTTGATTATTGTTTCAATCTCTTTACTTGTGATTGGTCTATTCAGATTCTCTGTTTCTCCTTGGTTCAGTTTTGGGAATTTATCCGTTTCTTCTAGATTATCCAATTTGTTGACATATAGTTTTTCATAGTATTATCTTATAATCCTTTGTATTTGTGTGATATCCATTGTAATTTCTCCTCTTTCATTTCTAATTTTATTTATTTGAGCTTTCTCTTTTTTTCTTAGTGAATCTGGCTAAGGGTTTGTCAATTTTGTTTATCTTCTCAAAGAACCAGCTCTTAGGGGCCGACCTGGTGGCACAGTGGTTAAGTGCTCACATTCCGCTTCTCGGTGGCCCGGGGTTCGCCAGTTCAGATCCTGGGTGCAAACATGGCACTGCTTGGCAAAAGCCATGCTGTGGTAGGCGTCCCACGTATAAAGTAGAGGAAGATGGGCATGGATGTTAGCTCAGGGCCAGTCTTCCTCAGCAAAAAGAGGAGGATTGGCAGTAGTTAGCTCAGGGTTAATCTTCCTCAAAAACAACCAAACAAGAAAGAACCAGCTCTTAGTTTTGTTGATCCTTTCTACTGTTTTGTTTTGTTTTGGTTTGGTTTCATTTATTCCTGCTCTAATTTTCATTATTTCCCTCCTTCTGCCGACTTTGGGCTTTGTTTGCTCTTCTTTTACCCGTTGTGTTAGGTGTAGTTTAAGATTGCTCATTTGAGATTGTTGTTGTCTGTTAAGGTGGGCCTGTATTGCTATGAATTTCCCTCTTAGGACCACTTTTACTGTATCCCATATGAGTTGGTCTGGTATGTTTTCATTTTCATTTGTCTCCAGATATTTTTTGATTTCTCCTCTGATTTCTTTAGTGATCCATTGGTTGTTCAGTAGCATGTTGTTTAGTGTCCATGTATTTGTCACTTTCCCAATTTTTTTCTTGTAGTTAATTTCTAGTTTCATGGTGTCGTGGTTGGAAAAGATGCTTGATATGATCTTCTTAAATTTATAGAGGCTTGCCTTGTTTCCCAACATATGATCTATCTTTGAAAATGTTCTGTGTGCACTTGAGAAGACTGTGTATTCTGCTGTTTTTGGTTGGAGTGTTCTGTATATATCTATTAAGTACATCTGGTCTGGTTTTTCTTTTAATTCCACTATTTCCTTGTTGACTTTCTGTCTGGATTATCTGTCCATTGATGTAAGTGGTATGTTGATGTCGCCTACTGTTATTGTGTTGCTATTAATTTCTCCTTTTAGGTCTGTTAATAGTTGCTTTATGTACTTTGGCACTCCTGTGTTAGGTGTATATATATTCATAAGTTTTATGTCCTCTTGATAGAGTGTCTCTTTTATCATTATGTACTGCCCCTGTTTGTCTATCATTGTGTTTTTTATCTTGAAGTCTACTTTGTCTGAGAGAAGTATGACAACACCTGCTTTCTTTTGTTTGCCATTAGCTTGGAGTATCGTCTGACATCCCTTCACTCTGAGCCTATGTTTGTCTTTAGAGCTGAGCTGTGTTTCCTGGAGGCAGCATATTGTTGGGTCTTGCTTTTTAATCCATCCTGCCACTGGGTCTTTTGACTGGAGAATTCAGTCCATTTACATTTAGAGTGATTATTGATATATGAGGCTTTAATACTGCCATTTTATCATTTGTTTTCTGGTTGTTCTGTGTTTCCCTTGTTTCTTGTCTCATGTATTTCCAACTGCCAATTCTGTTTGGTGGTTCTCTATTCTGTGATGATTTTCTCAGTTTTGCTTTACTTATCATTTATGTCTCTGTTCTAGTTTTCAGTTTAGTGGTTGCTGTGAGGTTTGCATAAAAGATCTCGTAGATGAGATAGTCTATTTTCTGATATCCTCTTATTTCCTTAGTCAAATCAGGTTCCATCCTTTTCCTCTTCCCTGTCTAAGTTATTGTTACAACTTATTCTATTTTGTGTTGTGAGTTTGTGGTTAAAATGAAGTGATTATATTCATTTTTTATATTTTCCTTCCCTTTACCTTTAATGTTATTGTTTGCTAACCTGTTCTGATATAGAGCTGCAGTTTTCTGATTTTGTCTGTGTATTTATCTCCTTGCTCAAGGCTTTGTAAACTTTCCCCCGCGCCCCCCTTTTTTTTTTTGCCAGATATAAGGACCTTCTTGATCATTTCTTGTAGGGAGGGGTCTTGCGCAATGAACTCCATCAGCTTTTGTTTATCTGGGAAAGGTTTTATTTCTCCATCATATCTGAAGGATATTTTTACTGGATAAGAGTATTCTTGGCTGAAATTTTTTCTTTCAGAATTTTGAATATATCATCGCACTCTCTCCTAGCCTGTAAGGTTTCTGCTGAGAAATTCACTGACAGCCTGCTAGGGGTTCCTTTGTAGATTATTCTCTTCTGCCTTGGTCCCCTTGATATTTTTCCTTTGTCAGTGACTTTTTTCAGTTTTACTACTATATGCCTTGTAGTTGGTCTTTTTACATTGATGTTATTAGATGTTCTCTTAGCTTCACTACTTCTAATTCCAGCTCCTTCCCCAGGTTTGGGAAGTTCTCAGCTATTATTTCTTTGAACAAGCTCTCTGCACCTTTCTCCCTTTCTTTTCCCTCTGGAATACCTATAATCCTTATGTTGCATTTCGTAATTGAGTCAGCTGCCTTTTGGAGAATTTCTTCATTTCTTTTTAGTCTTAGTTCTCTCTCCTCCTTCATGTGAAACATTTCTATATTTCTGTCTCTAAATTACTAATTCTGTCCTCTGTAATATCAGCTCTGTTATTTAAGGACTCCAGATTCTTCTTTATCTCATCCATTGTGTTTTTCTTCTCCAACACTTTTGATTTTTTTAATAGTTGCAATCTCTTTTTGTGAAGAATTTCCTCTGTTTATTAATTTTATTCCTGATTTCATTGAGCTGTCATTCTGAGTTTTGTGTAACTGATTTTGTTGTGATAACTATTTTGAATTCTTTGTCATTTAGAGTGGAAATTTCTGTGACTTTAGGATTGATTTCTGGGTACTTGTCATTGTCCTGGTCTGGAGTGTTGACGCTCTTTGATGGGTTGGACTTGTGCCATCACATGGCACAAGTATCTGGTTGCAGATTCCACCTGCTGCCACTGGAGTAGGGGCAGGAGCTCTGTATTCTGAGCCCACTGCGATCCCTGGCAGCTGTGCCTGTCCTTTGGAAGCTGTGCTGACAGGACCAGTCTGTGTTTGCCTGCTGGCCACTGCTGCTTTACGCAGATACTGTGGTGTGGGTGGTGCTTTCTTTTGTGTGCATTTTCTCCGATACTCCATGTCTGCATTTGTTCTCTGCCCTCCTGGGCTGCTCGGTTTGGTGAAGATGCCCCTGTGATTGCTTAGTCTCCTCAGTGTGGAGCATTCCCACAGGCTGGGAGACAATTGCAAGAGCAAAGGCATTCCCAGGGAAGGCTGCCCTTTCCCCCTCTCCTCTCACAGTTGCACACTGGCCGCCGCGTCCAAGGTTGCTGCCTTTTGAGATGGAGAGGAGATCCCCTTATCTCCTTCCACTGCCTCCTGGGGTGTTTGCGCACCTCCATCTTCAGATGTATGTCTGCATGGATGTCTCAGACATCTGGTATGTTGTGTGAATGTTCTCTGTTGTTTTGATGAATGTCCGTTTTGTTGTATCTTAGTGTGGAGAGACTAACTCTGCCATGATGCTGACGTCACTCGGGATTCTACATTTTTGTCAATTTGTTGCTATTAAGAAATGTTCTCGAGTTTTCAGAATGTACACATTGAACTATTCTGAAATATACTCATATCCAATTTAAAGAACTGATGGTGATAAAGAAAGTAATACCTCTCACAGTTTCTAAAAGTGAGCCTGTAACTGAATGCTTAGTAAAGGCTGGTTGAAAGCAGGGGAAGAGGAAAGGAGGGATTGTGTGTAGGGCATTTCACCAGCAGGAGTAGTGTGTGTAAGGTCTTGAGTCTGAAAAGAACTTGGCATATTTAAGAATTGTGGTCAGTGGATAGGAGGAGGATGGTAAGAGTTGAGGTAGACAGAATATTTAGGTGAGGAGGTCTACAGAGACCATGATGTGGAGAAAGTGCATTGGAAGCCATTGGAACATTTTAAGTAGGAGGGTGATAAGCTCTTACTTGCATTCTGAAAAGATCACTTCTTGGCTCTTATGTGAAGTAGATTATGGGGGCAGTTGTGGGGAAGGGAAACTTGGAGATGAGTCAGAAGACTGCTACAGAAATTCATGAGAGTAACTCAGTCTGAGTTGATGGTGATGGTGGAGTTGGCTAGAGGTAGATCAATTTGAGCTATGTGTTGAAGGTAGACTTGAAAGAATTTGCTGGTGGATTGGATGTGATTGGTTAAGGAAGAAGGAAATAACAAGAATGACTCTGAGACATGATGTGAATAACTGGATTGATGGAGGTATGATATATTGTGAGACGGGAAAAAGTAGAGTTTGAGTTTGGAGGTGAAGCAGGTTTAGGTGAGAGGATCAAGAGTTTACTTTTGGCCATGTTAAATATGAAATGCTTGTGAGATATCTTAGTGGATAGATCAAGAAAGTAGTTGGTATGAGTGTGGAATTCCAAAGAGAGGTCTGTGCTGGAAATAATCATTTAGGAAGTAGCAGCAATATAGATGATATTCAAAAATATTGAAATGGTTATGGTTACTTAAGAGGTGAAGAGTGAAGAGAGGGAAAAGAGAAGGACCCACCCTGAAGAACACCATCATTCATACGGCATTTCATCAAGAGAAAGCAAGTAGAGAAAGCTAAGAAAGAGAAACCTGTGAGATAGGAGGAAAAACTAGGAAAGTATTACATCACAAAAGCCAAGAAAGTGTTTCAAGAAGGAGGGGAGGGAGCAGTGATTTGTTTGCATCTGCTAAAGAGGTCATGGACAAACGGGATAGAGAAGTAACCATTGGATTTGGTTGGTGAATTTAGCAAGAGTTATTTTGGTGGAGAGGTGGGAACAGAAACCAGACATTGGAGTAGATCAAATTGTAAATAGCAGGTGATAAGGTATTCATGACATGTGTAGTAAGCACTTCCTTCTCTTTTGTGTAAAAAGATGTTTCAAACAAGTGAATTTTTTTCCAAGTGTGTTTTCTGTGTGCTGAAATTATTTTAAAACTTTCTGATTTCCCATGCAGAATAACAATTAGAATTACATAAAATCTTTAACTCTTTGCTTATTCCTTCTTAAATGAGTACATTTTGCAGTCTACTGATGACACATGTGTAGATGTATTTATTTTTTACATATTTTTGGACTACAAAAGGAATACTTAAGACTAAAAGTGGAGGACTTTAAAGCCTACTATGTTCTAACTCTCTAGATTTGTCAAGAATTTTTCCTGGATTCTGTGGACTTATACTTGGAATCCATGCTCTGCGTACTTTTGTAGGGGAGGAAGACATTTCCTCTACCCTCTCTGGGTTCGTCTGGCTGGAGAATGAATTAAATTCACATGAGACAGAATAGCAGGAGAAAATTAAACAAAGCTTTATAACACGTCTACATGGGAGAGGTCAGGCAAGCTGAGCAACTTGCCAAAATGGCCGAAGTCCCCACTTAAATATCATATCCAGCTAAAGACAAAGGAGGATGTTGGGGGTGGGGGGAGTCAGTTACAGGAGGTTATCAGACAAGCACAATAAACAAATGCAGATTTAAGTTCTTGCCTTCCTCATTGATTAAGAGTTTCTAGAGATAAGGTCATCCCCTTTCTTCTTTCTGGTACAGAGAGGGAGGGACCTTTACAGATGGAGATTTCCTTTACAATGTAAATGTCTCTTAACAAAAGGCAAGCAAGTTCCACTCCTGAGAGCCTCCTTTCCTGTCCCAAATAATCCTCATGCCAAAGAGACGTATCTTGGCATGGCCAATTCCAGGCCCCCATACTTTCGTGATATTTAAATATCAAAATGTGAATTATGAATCATAAAACAAGTATCTTCAGTGCAGACAGATGTTCTGGTAATTTTCCTTATCTCTAAAAACATTCATAATATGCATATTAAGTAATGTTAAAAAAAGAAGATAAAATAGTATTTATATCATTACAACTTGTAAAATCATATACACTGAAACTTAGAGTTAGGTGAATATCTTAGTGTACCAAAAACTATGTTCTTGTGTTAGTCAGCTTTTGCTGCAGGAACTAAATCCTCCAAAAGCTCAGTGACTTACAACAATATACACTCACCTTTTATGATGGCTGTAAGTCAGGTGTGACTGCTCCAGGTTGCCAGTCTACTGCAGGTCTGCCACATGTGTCTTCTCATTCCGGGACACAGGCTGAAGGGGGCTGTCTGGGACATGTTTTCATGGCAAATTGCAAAGGTCCCAGAAAACAAGCCGAATTACACATTTGCATGTAAAGTTTCTGCTTATGTGTGATGGATGTTATATCTGCCTGCGTTGCATTAGCCAAAGTAGTTATGTGGCCAGGTCCAAAGACAGTGGGTTGGGGATTGTATTCCTTTATGTCAAGGAGTGAGTGAATAATTGAGAACTTTAATGTATGATCTGCCACAATTTCTAAAGGAAAAAAGCATTCCCCATCCCAGGGTCTACGTAGGTTATGTACTTCATAATAGAAATTCTCAGTGCTGAGTCTGATGGTGGAGAATTTTCTACTTAGAGCACAGAATACTGGGTTGACAGTTGGAAGGTCTGGGTTCTTCTATTTATCTAACTCCTGGCTATCATTTTGCAGGTCTCCAAGAGATTCCATCAAATTGTAATCCATGTAAATGATCTGTCTTAAGCTGTGCTGTGCACAGCCTGAAGGGTGGAACACAGTCTCTGGGCCAGGTGCCTTTCTAAGTGCTAGGAGTATGGTGGTGAATAAGAGCCATGATTCTTGCCTGTGTGGTGCCAAGTGCAGAGGTGGAGAAGACACAGGCAACAAACCCCTGAGACACGTAAATGAATAAGATACTTACAGACAGTGATAAGTGCTATGAGGAAAAAAGTATGCTAAGGTAATGGGGTAGTTAGGTGCTTTTATAAAATTTTTATTTTTTGTTAAGGATTAATTTTTTTTAGAGCATTTTTAGGTTCACAGCATAATTGAGGAGAAACGGCAGAGATTTCCCACATACCCCCTGCCCTCACACATGCATGGCCTCCCCCACTATCAACATCTGCTACCAGAGTGGTACATTTGTTTATAATTGATGAACTATACTGACACATCATAATCACCCAAAGTCCATAGTTTACATTACAGTTCACTCATGATGTTGTCTGTTCTGTGGGTTTGGACAAATGTGTAATGACGTATATCCATCATTATGGTATTATGTAGAGTAGTTTCACTGCCCTAAAAATCTGTGCTCTGCCTGTTACCCACCCAGTGCTCCCTCGACCCAACCCCGATTCTTTAGATACAGTGGTAAAGGAAAGCCTCTCTAAGGAGAGAGCATGTTTGAGGTGAGGCCTGAATGATAAGGAATCAGCAAAGACCTGGGGGAAGAGTGTGTCCAAGTAGAGGAAACAAGCTAGTGCAGAGCTGCAAAGGTAGGGATAGGTTTTTCTGTTTCTCTTCCTCCTCCCTTTTTTTTTTTTTTCCAAAAAGACCTGAGAGAAAGGCAGTGCAATTAGAGCAGAAGGAATAAGAAGGAAGAGTGAAATGAGACCAGGCAAGTAGGCCAGGGAGGGACCAGATCATGTAGGCATGTAGAAGGAGTTTAGATTTTATTTTAATAAAGTCTGCTGTAAAATGGGCAGCCTCTGGGGTCTTTAAATAGGAGGGAGAGAGTGGTGATTTTACAGAGGTCACTCTGGATGTGGAGAATGGGTTGTGAAAAGATAGAATGAGGACAGGAGCCTATTGGAATATTATAGGTGAGAGATACCATTGGCTTGAAACAGGGTGGTAGTAGCAGCAGAAAAGGTGAGAAGTGGATGGATTCTGGGTATATTTTGGAGGTCAAGCCAGCAGGACTTCCTAATGGATTAGATGTGGAGAGTGAGGAAAAGAGGAATCGAGGACGATTGTGGGATATTTTAACTGAGCTAAAACCAAGATTGGTAAGGAGCAGGTTTAAAGGAGGGAAATCAAGAATTCTGTTGTAGAATGTGAGATTTGAGATTCTCATTTGTCACCTTAAGAGAGATTTTGAGTAGGTAGTGACTATCACTATGTGATTTTAATGTACCACTGTTTCTTAACTGTATTTAGAATTGATGCACGTGCTTATTGAATCGAAAGAATTTTAAAGCTTGAAGGAATTTTAGGCTAGCCAATTTGACTGAGATTAAAAATGGCAACAAAGTTCTCTTTAGAATATTAGTTATCACATTTTAGCTATGAGATAGTAAAATATGTTTATTTAGTTGAGAATTTGTCCACCCAGTCCCTTTGGTATCAGATTTCCATTAATTGTCTGTGTTTTTCTATTTTTGTTTACCATCTTCACTTGAGAGAGTGGAGTCTACCAAATATGGTATTTGTATTTTTTTCCCACTAACAAATAATCAAGTGAATGTGATTTTTTTCATCCTTATGAGTGAACTCATTATATTGCCCTGAAAACCTGTATTTGATTTTACTTTACTCTTAGAGCTAATCCAAAAGCCAACAGCCTTAACAAAAGAACCATTTCTTTCTTCCCGTCTGTTTTAACAGATTTTCTGTGAGGAATCAAGCAACGAGAGGATCTTATCCATAGATGGTGGAATCTTAGAGCTGAAAGGCTTTCTGAAACCATCTTGTTTACCTTTTTCAATTTACTGATGAAGAAACTGTTCTTTTCTATTGAAAATGTGTTTTTTTGTGTTTTGTTTCTCTTTGGAGTGGAAGTTCTTTGCTGAAAAAGAGGAGGTGGTTTCTGTATGTACTACTACTTGGGAAGTGGTTTCAGTAGAAAACTTATTGGATCATTTAACAATGAAAACTTGTCTTTTGTTGTAGTCTTTCCTTGGCCCTTCTCCATTCATTGCAACTTCGGTTCTATATTTAATCTGTACACAGTTCTGTTCCTTGCTGCTAATTTCAGGGTTGTTAGTATAGAATAATCATGGGAGCTAGAAAAGAATAGAATAAGGAGGATAGAGTTAGAGAAAACTGAAATTTTGAGACTGAAAAAGAAAATATTAAATCTTCAAGTGACTTGAAGAGTTCTATATACTGAGTTTTTGTTTGGTTTTGGAGAAAGAATTCATTTCTTGTAATTTCCAGTTTTGAAGCGGAAGTATGTGAACTATTAGCAAGTAGAGTGTATCCTTCTATGTAATTCTGATGATGCCTTAAATTTGTATGTAGCACTTTCACAGATATTGTCCATTTGCTTCTCAAAACTGCACTCTGAAATAGGAAGAACAAATATGATCTCTTTTTGAAAGTAGATGAAAGTAAGATTTAGAAAGCTTAGAGTTATTTGTCCAAGGTCACATGACTAAATGAGAGCATGTGCTAAGCCTTCTGACTGCTTTTTCTGCTCAAAAGAGCTGCCTTTGTGAGAATTGGCACCACACTGACTTCATGTTTCTCAATTCCAACTTCTGCCCCTGAGTATTTCTGTTGAGCCCAGAGGTTAGATTCAGTGTTGGTACTTGTTTTTTGATAGAATTGTTATTGCACACCTCATTTTCTGTTAGGCCAGGATAATTTTGCTTCTCAGATGCATTCTAACCTTTTAATGGATTTTCTCTTTATTTTGAAAATAAATAAACCTGATGTATCGTAGTGCAGTCTGTCACATTTCTAATGATTCTGCATCACTTTCTTTGAGTATTTTTTCCTTCTTTTTCTGAAGATGTAGAACTTAACTAGATTGCGTAGACTTTTTAAAAATATGATGGTAGTTTCTCTTAGGCTCTCTAGTTGCATTGAATGCCAGTCGTTCATTAAGGATAAAAGTGTAATAGGAAAGGCAATGGGGGAGTGTCTTTTTTTTTTTCTAATTAAAAACAAGTTAAGTGAAATTCTGAATTTATAAAAATAAGGTTTAAAGGTAGTTATATCTGTTACAGAGTGATATGTCTTTTTGTACAAGTGTTTACCAGCAGGTTCCTTTAAATCAGTGAACCTATTAGGAGTGTTATTTGATCACATATGGCCCTTTAACGAAAATAAATACAAATACCAGAATTTCATTCCAGACCTACTGAATTAGAATCTTTGGGTCCTGAATGTATGTATTTTTTAAAAACTTCACAAGTGATTAAGATACTCACTACTGTTTGAAAACTAGTGCCTTGGGGCCAGCCAGGTGGCATGGTGGTGAAGTTCACGCATTCCGCTTCAATGCCTGGAGTTTGTTGGTTTCGATCCTGGGCATGGACCTATATACCGCTCATCAAGCCATGCTGAGGTGGCGTCCCACAAAGCAGAACTAGAAGGATGTATAACTAGAATATATAACTATGTACTGGGGCTTTGGGTAGGAGGAAAAAAAAGGAAGATTGGCAACAGTTGTTAGCTCGGGGCCAGTACTCCTCACCAAAAAATCCCCCAAAAAACTAACACCTAAAGTTATGCAGTTCTATTTTATTGAAGATAGTTAATGTATTAAAAACTTCTCAGGAAAATGCTTTGCAAAGGGACCAGTCACTATACGTCCTCTGAGGAATCTTTGGGAAATAAAGTTAGATTTATTTGCTGTTTGTTAAAGGAAAATGTCCCATTTACTCACAGTTGACTGTTTAGAAAAAAATATTGAGGTAATTCACATATAAAATTCACCAATTTAAACTGTAAAATTGAAGGGTTTTAGTATGTTCACAGAATTCTGCAACCATCACAACAATCTAAGTTTAGAACATTTTTATCACCCCAAAAGAAACCTCTTACTCATTAGCTATCACTCCCTATCCCCACTCTCTGAATCCTAGGCAACTTTTTTTTTAAATACTGGTACCTAAGCTAACATCTGTTGCCAATCTTCTTTTTTTCTTTTTTCTTCTTTTTCTCCCCAAAGCCTCCCAGTACCTAGTTGTGTATTCGAGTTGTAGGTCCTTCTGGTTGTGCTATGTGGGACGTCGCCTCAGCATGGCCTGATGAGAGGTGCCATGTCCGCGCCCAGGATCTGAACCATTGAAACCCTGGGCCACTGAAGCAGAGTGCGAACTTAACCACTCGGCCATGGGTCTGGTCCCCTAGGCAACTTCTAATCTACTTTCTCTCTTTACGAATTTGCCTATTCTGAACGTTCTATATAGATGGAATCATACAATATGTGGTGTTTTGTGACTTCCTCTTTTACTTAGCTTAATGTTTTCAAGGTTCATGTATGTTGTAGCATGTATCAGAACTTCCTTCCCTTTTAAAGATTTTATTTTTCCTTTTTTTCCCCAAAGCCCCCTGGTACATAGTTGTGTATTTTTAGTTGTGGGTCCTTCTAGTTGTGGCATGTAGGACACCACCTCAGTGTGTCCTGACGAGCAGTTCCCTGTCTGCGCACAAGATTCAAACTGGCAAAACCCTGGGCCTCTGAAGCTGAGCGCTGAACTTAACCACTCTACCACGGGGCCAACCCTTTCATTCCCTTTTAATGGCTGAATAATTCTCCTTTGTATGGATAATACTATATTTTATTTATCCAAAATCAATTGATGGACATTTGTGTTGTTTCCACTGTTTGGCTGTTGTCAATAACGTTGCGGTGAATATTCATGTGTGGGCATATGTGTTCATTTCTCTTGGATATACATGGGAGTGATTTTTCTGGGCCGTTTGTTAACTCTGCTTAACGTTTTGAGGAACTGCCAGACTGTTTTCCGCAGCAGCCGTACCATTTTGCATACCTTCCAGCAGTGTTTGAGGGTCCCACTTTTCTCTACATTCTGGCCAACACTTGTTTTTGTCTGTCTTTTTGAGTATAGCTGTCTTAGTGGGTGTGAAGTAGTATCTCATTTGGTCACAGATGACTCCTGAGCTTTTATCAGGTGACCTGCCTCGGTTAGCTGTGGCTAAGGATTCCAATTATTTAACCTCTTTGATGACTTTGGAAGTAGAAGCTAAATTCACACCTATTATAGAACTCACCTTGTGTTCATTCAATTTCTAACAGTCCATTTCTTTTCATCTATACTGTCACTACTTTAGTCTAAGCCACTGTCATCTTCCGTCTGGAAGATTGGGCTAGCCCTCCGAACAGGACTTTCTGTTTTGTTTCTTGTTCCTGTCCAATATATTCTTCACACAGTTGCTAAAGAGAGCTCTGAAAAATGCAGAGTTTGTTATGCCATTCCCATTTTTAGAAATTCTTTGTTTGCTTCCCATTGCACTTAGGATAAAATCCTCACTCCTTTCCATAGCCTACAGTACTCTGCGTGATCTCACCTCTGCCTATCTCTCTGACCTTATTTTGGAACATTCTCTTCCTTCTTCCGTGAGGGGCAACCACACTGGCCTTATTTCACTCCCTTAAATAGGCTGGGCTCTCTCCAGCTTCAGAGCCTTCAAACATGGCTGTTTCCTCTGCTTGGAGTGTTCTTATATCCACACCTCTGGCTAACTGCTGCTCATCCTTTAGTATTCAGGTTAAGTACCACTTCCTCGGAAACCTTTCTCAAATTCTCTGTTCCCGTTCTGTATCAGCTTCCCCACAGTTATCTTTAATCAACCTTTTATTTTCCATCACAGTACATATCACAGCTTATAATTATGTATTCATATGATTAGATGTTTAATAATTATTTTTGCTTGTAGGCTCTATGTTCCTTGGTGGAATGAATTTTGTCTTTTGTTCACTTCATCCTCAGATTCTAGCCCAGTCTTTCATTCATGGTGGGCATATAATACATGGTTGTTGAATGAACTTAGCAGCAGCCAATTTAGAGTTCTATGTCTAAATTGCCTTAAGTTGTTTCCTTAAAGAGATGTACAGGAAGAGAACATTAGGGTAATGCTGTTTCAGTGTTCAGGGAAAACTTAATTAACATACTTACTTAATCTATAATGGAATAAATTCATTCTTATTATTTATCAGAAGAATAACGCTAGCTCATGTTTATTGAGCCTTTATAATGTATGAGGCAATTTTCTAAGCTCTTTTGCAAATATCATCTCATTCATTCCTAAAGTAGCCTTTGTGGAATAGGTGTTAGTAGTATCTCTGTTTTACAGATGAGGAAACTGAGGCTGCATTGAATTGATATGAGTTGTACACTAGGACTTGTTTTGGAGGATCCTTTGCTTTTTCTCTTCATGGGGGCTGGATTTTCTTTTCATTGGTTTATTGTCAAAAGTATGATTTGGCAAGTTCAGTGGTTTTTTGCCTTTAATACATTTTAAAGGACCTTATTTCCAGACATGGTCAAAATTGTGGAAAAAAGAGATCCTGTGATAGGTGATAGTGATCCACTGTAATTGTGGAATTGACTCTCAGGTGGCATCAAATGAAATAACCTGTGTGCACAGTTACATTCAGTTTCTCTGTGTAGAATTCCTTTATTTGAGGTGATGGAGAGGTTAATCTGTTTGGTTCCTTGTTAAGCAAAATGCTCATTTAAGAAAGAGTACTGAGGGGCTGGCCTGGTGGCACAGTGATTAAGTTCACACACTCTGCTTCGGAGGCCCTGGGTTCACTGGTTCACATCCCAGGTGCAGACTTGGCACCGCTTGTCAGACCATGCTGTGGCAGGCATCCCACATATAAAGTAGAGAAGGATGGGCACGGATGTTAGCTCAGGGCCAGTCTTCCTCAGCAAAAAGAGGAGGATTGATGGTGGATGTTAGCTCAGGGCTAATCTTCCTCAAAAGAAAAAAAAGAAAAAGAAAAAAGTACTGGACTGGAAATCAAATACTTAAAATTAAAATCTCTGGAATAGGCATCTCTGTTTTTCACAAGCTCCCCGACATGATTCTGGGGCACACTTATAAGTCGAGGACCAATGATTACAGTCTTCTCCTTTTTATAATACATATGTATAGGTTCCAGACTGATGGAATTTCCAGCAGGGTAAGGCTAGGCCTAGAAGAGCTGAGTGTGTCCTCTTCTGTAAATGGAGTATCTAGTAGTATGTACCTTGTCTTGCAGGGTTGTAGTGAGAATAAGATAAGTTAGTACATGTAAAGCAGTGAGAACAATGCCTGGTACGTGGAAGGTACTTAATAAATGTCAGATGTAGCACATCATCGGAGGGGTGTATATTTGTGTCAAAAAGAAAGGACTTGCTTAAATTTCACCTTAGAAAGGCACTGTCCCATCGAAAGGACAAAGTTAATCAGATTCCTGTTTTTATATTATCATTCTTATTAGACTTTGTAATCATCTTTTTTAAAAAAAGAAAAAGAGGGGCCGGCCCCGTGGCCTAGTGGTTAAGTTCACGTGCTCCACTGCAGGTGGCCTAGTGTTTCATTGGTTCGAATCCTGGGCCCAGATGTGGCTCCGCTCATGGAGCCACACTAAGGTGGCGTCCCACATGCCACAACGAGAAGGACCCACAACTAAGAATATACAGCTATGTACCGGGGGGCTTTGGGGAGAAAAAGGAAAAAAATTTAAAAATCTGAAAAAAAAAGATTGATGTGGTTATTGTTTGTCTCCACTCACCTGAACGTAATGTCTATCGACAACACCTAAAATAGTCTGGGAATATTGTATTTGCTCAATAAATATTTAAGTAAAGAAATGAATGAGTGATTGAACTTGAGTTTTAGCTCTGGCCCTGTTGCCAAACAGCTGTGTGACTTTGGCCAATTTTCTTAATTTCTTTGGACCTCATTTTCTTCATATTGAAATGAAGTTGTTGCACTAGGTGATACCTAAGGTTTTCTCAATCTCCAAATTTCTCTGGTCCTCCCGCTATAGTTTTAACACTTTTTATTAGAGGATAAAAGATGAATGAGGGTCATAATTAGTTTTTTCATAGATCAGTCCCTTAGGAGTCTTTGATTGAACAGCCCTATTTAATGGCTACTTATGTCACTTATGTCATGTTTGGTTTTATATAGTGAAGTTATTTCTGTGTGCCAGTGGATAATCTCAAAGGAAGCACTTTGGTAAAAGGGAAAAAACGGGTTTTGGGTTCAGAGATACCCGGATTTGAATCCCTGGTCTCTTCTACAGCGTTATTTCCTAACGTTTTTGAGTGGGAGGATCCTTAAAAGAAAAAAACCCCAGAAATCTCATTGAAGTATAAAATGCATGCAGAAAAGTGCATGTATCATAAGTGGATAGGGTGATAAGTTTTCATAAACTGGACACACCTGCATAACCAACACTCCTAGATGTCCCCTTAGTGCTCCCTCCCCCAAAGGTAACTGTTTTCCTGACTTCTAATGGCATCGTTTTGCCTGTGTTTGTACTTTATGTCATTGGAACCATTCAATATGTACTCTTTTTATCTGACTTCTTTACTCAGCATTAGGTTTGTGAAATTTATCTGTATTTACTTAGTGTAGCTGTAGAGTGTTCATTTTCACCGCTCTATAGTATTTGTTTACGTGACTGTACTACATTTTGTTTATTCATTCTCTTGTTGAAGGCTATCTGGATTATTTCCAATTTGGGGCTATTAGGAATAGTGTCTCTGTGAATATTCTAGTACTTGTCTTCTGATGAACGTATAGATGCATTTCTCTTAGCTATACATGTAGGAGTGGAATTGCTGGGTCAGGAAATGACCCCTTTCCTCCTTTAAGTGTCAGAAACATTTAACAGACCCTCTACATGATAGTCATATTTTTAATATTAGTTTGAAAAAACTAAATGATAGAAAGTGACTATGAATTCAGTTCATCTTAAGAGAATTTGTATTTTGTAAATCACTATAGCACCTACATGGATTTGAAACATAGTAGGAAGGACCTACATGTAAGATGTCATTAGGTTGGGAATCAAGGTGCCACTTAGAACTATGTAACTTCCCTTAGCTTCTCTCTCCTCATTTACTTCACTCAATCTAGATTTCCACATTATAAAATAGGGATAGAAATACTCATCTCAAAAGGTTGTTCTGAGGATTTGATTATTTAATTTGTAAAAACATTTAGTACAGTGTTTGACATGTAGTTAGTGCACAGTAAATAGTAATTGTTACCTTGTCCTTCCTTTATGATAGTGCTCAAGTAATTGCAGTAAATCCTGATAAACACGTCCTGAACTTATCCATATATCTCAACTACCTTCGATTTCAGCAGTTTTCACAAAGGTGATTTCTAAATCTGTCATATTAGTGCTGACCTCTTTATTGGACATTTAACCCTTTCAAATTGAACTAATTTAGCCTATTCCCTCCCTTACCAGCTTTTCCTTCTGACTTCCTAATTTCTATTAAATACCAGCTTCTTTCAAGTACCCGGACTTGGTTCCTGGAATGTCAGAGTGGAAGGAATACCAAGAGTCATTTAGTTTAGTAAAGATGCATGCATGCACGCATTTATTCGTTACAGATATCTTTTAGGTTTTTTTAAACCATGTATTGGTCCTCTGGTAATACAAAGATAAGATATAGTTTCTGCCCTTACGCAGCTTACAGTCTGGTTGGAGAGATAGACAAGTAAATCAGTACATTTGTGGTAAGTGCTGTGTGATTGTTTGCATAGGGTGCTATGGGAGCAACTCTACCTACAGGCGGAGATCTGGAGAGGTAAAACTTGAGTTTCAGAGTTAGCTAAGAGAAAGGACTAAAGGGCATCTAGGCAAAGGGAATAGCAGATGTGAACACTCAGAAGTAATAAATAGCCTGATGCTTTTTAGAGACTAGTAGTAATGATAATAGCTAACGTGTATTGAATATACATTGATATGTAATGATGTCTGAACGTGCAAAATGTTCAGCATAGCTAGAATGAAGGATCAAGGGTACAAGGGAGTGGAAGGTTTGGTAGCAAGTAAGCCTAGGCAGTTGGGGCCTAAAATCCAGAGCTCTAGACTCCTGGTCCAATATTCTTCCATCATCCAAAATTCTTTTTGAAATGTGTAATGTTGTGTATTGATTGAAATGAATAGGCCATTGCTTCTGGGCCTCTGACTCTAAAGCCTGGGCTCTTTTAACTGTATCTACTGAAGTATATAGTTAAGCATTTTATAAGCTCTTTAGAAAAAAAACACAAGGCATTTCAAACCAGGTTGCCCTGATTTTTAGTTTTATGGCTTTATTTCACATCTCTGAATTTTCAAGGTATTAAGTTGAATAAAGAGAGCAGCCTTCTTGGTTGTCCTGCTTTTCCTCTGCTACAGATTTTTCTTCATAAATTGGGGATTAGGAGCCAACTTTTATTCATTCAACCTAGGGATTATTCTGTTGAACTGATTTACTTTAACCAAACTCATAGGAAAGCCACTCTATATTAGTTTATCATAAAAAAGCTAACTTGTAAATAGACTCCTGTCTGCTGATCACTTCAGTTTCTTTTCTTGAGGAAGCCTGCTTAGGAAATTCAGTTAAGATTAGAGTTGC
Source organism: Equus quagga (assembly GCF_021613505.1). Lineage (NCBI taxonomy): Eukaryota > Metazoa > Chordata > Mammalia > Perissodactyla > Equidae > Equus > Equus quagga. Next base: position 56,679,982 of record NC_060267.1, read on the forward strand.
TATGTAAGAATTTAAAAAAAGGGTGATTTTAAAGCTCTTTTCCATCAAGCTTTGGTAGCGATAACTAGTCTGTACAGGCTAAGGGTATATATATTTCTAGGAAGGCCAAAATGAATGTTCCTATAGATTAGATACTGTACTTACTCTATTGGACTATAACAGACACATTCACCAATGCCTACTCTTTGAGCTGTCATTTTTTTGTAGACACCTTAATTTAGCTATATCAGCTTGCTAACGCTCTTATGACATATAGATTTCTAAATTTAGGGCTGGATTCAACCTGACAGCTTTCCAAAAAGACTAGCAAAATCACGTGTTGATCAAATTAAGCTAAATTTATTACTTACTGCAGTAAGAGTGAACATGGCCCTAAAGAGTCCTAGTAGTGTTTTAGAAAGGAGACATTGACAGTTATTTATAGGGTTTTGGGCTCTGGGTTCTAGTGGTTTAAGGCAGGTCTTTCAACACAAGTCACGTTGGCATTGGGCACAGTTTGTGATATGATAGTTTAGGATTGGTGGAGAGAGTCTCGATGATTAAATATTTGTTTGATAAGCTAGCAGGTTTGTTTAGTTGAGCAATTTATTGTACTAAGGGTCTGGTTGAGGAATCTGTTGTTTTGGGGACGTTCCTAAAGCTATTTAATGGTTTGTATCCTTACCTTCTTGGGCAAGAATTTCCTGGAACAAATGATAAAGTCATGTTGATATAGGAGCCTTGGATCTTAGTCCTCATAATTAAGCTTGTGAATTCAGGTCTCAGTTCTCGGTAACATCTGTAAAGGTAGACAAATTTTCACCCAAGATTTATTGCCCCTAGCCCTGGGTATTTTGTCATTTCTTTAACCTTTATCTTCTCACTGTGGATGGTATTATGATTGTGGATCTCTGTGGTACTGTGTTGACTTCAATTAGTATTTAAATATATAATTTATGTCTTGCTATACTCCTGTAAATGCGTCCTAAGTTTCAGCTGCACTGAACTAGTCTCTTTTCCTCAAAATGAAACTTTTGCTTTCCCCTTTTGACTATTCTCTTTTATTTCATCTTTCCGAAGTTCTATTCCTCATCCAACCTTCCCTGAGCTCTATGCTTCCTAGCTTTAAGCTAGCTATACCTTATTTCTATTATACTCATTTATTCAGCCCATTAGTAGGTTGTAAGCCCATGGAAGACAGAGACTATATTTTTCTCATCTTTTAAAAAATCTTTTTAGGGGACCTGCCCTGTGGCTGAGTGGTTAAGTTCACATGCTCCACTTTGGCGTCTTGGGGTCTCGCCAGTTCAGATCCTGGGTGTGGACATGGTACTGCTCATCAAGCCATGCTGAGGTAGTGTCCCACATAGAACAACCAGAGGCACTCACAACTAGAATATACAACTGTGTACTGGGGGGCTTTGGGGAGAAGAAGGAGGAGGAAGGAAAAAAAACAGATTGGCAACAGATGTCAGCTTAGTTGCCAATCTTTAAAAAAAAATCCTTTTAATGAATTTTTTTTTTTGAGGAAGATTAGCCCTGAGCTAACATCCACTGCCAATCCTCCTCTTTTTGCTGAGGAAGACTGGCCCTGAGTCCGTGCCCATGTTCCTCTACTTTATATGTGTGGGACGCCTGCCACAGCATGGGTTGCCAAGCGGTGCCATGTCCGAGCCCAGGATCTGAACCAACGAACCCCAGGCCGCCAAAGTGGAATGTGCGAACTTACCACTGTGCCACCAGCCCGGCCCCTAACAAATACTTTTTAAACTGAATTACTCTGTTGAATTGAGTTGGGCTAAAACAGATAAATGCCCAGTAGATTCACAAATTATTTTCATATTAGACTGATCTTAAAGGCTATTCATCTTTATCATTATCGTTGTGTATCTTTCCAAAGGAAAAATATACTCTTGAGAATTGTCATTTTAGGATGCGCTTTGGATAGATCATCATATCAGATATCATTGTATTTTGAAATATAACCAGCTTTAACATAGTCTTCTCAAGATGGACTTCACTGAGTGTAGGAGGAGAAAACATCTAAAAATGACTTTGTACTTCCTTCAGAGCATTGACCTCTCTGTAAGTGTAATATAGTGATTTATTCATTGAAAGCCTTCAGGAATTAAATTTTATGCCTTTATTTTAGGGACCTTTGGTTTTAATTGTTAGTCTTTCACGATGTTCTGTTTCTCTTCATAATTTGTTTTGATGAGGGTCAGAGATATGACAACAGAGGCAGAACATAGCATGTATTTAACACTTGTATGTGATCATCTTAATACAGTGCAGTTACTGTTGAAAGAGAGATCTTTGGATACTATGGTTTAGTGGTCGCTGGATGAGAAGTTGAAAGTAATCTTGACTCATGACAAGGTAGTTCTTTAGAGTTAATATTGGAATACAGAGACTATTTTATATATAGTGCCCAGCATAGGCTTACCAAATCATCATTTTGTGGCATAGCTATCAACTTGCCTGTGTACCCTAGAGAAAGCGTTTTTTTATCCTGTGTTCTAGCCAGTGTTTGACTCTACCCCTTTATTCCTACTTGTTATCCCATGTCTAACCCAGGGAGTTGTAGTTACCACCACCCACTCCCTGTAGATCCCTAATTAACAGCTCCATAATGCTGGAACACATTAAATAGCTAATTATGGTCTAGTATGTTAGACATTGGATTTTTTTTGGACGTATTTCTGAGTATTGTGTTACAGGAGGGTGGGAATTGGGGATAATCCTTGATAAATCAACAGACATGTTGATACTTTGCACTTCTGAAGGAAACATTCTTTGATAAAAATGTAGACATTTTGCTGACGTGTCAGGATGGATGGAAGTATTTATCTCTACTGGATATGTATTTCTGACCACTGATCGCATTCTGCCTCATAACCACCAGAGATGGAATTATTACTGTTGGTGGTATCTATTAACAAAAAAATGACTAAAAAAACTAAAAAACATCTTAGAAGTGTAATCTACAGTGAAATTCTTGCCTTACATGTGGGCTTGCATTCTCTTGGATTGAGATTAGCTTTTTTGGAAGAACCATTTGGGGTAGAAAGGGAAGTTCTAAAAGATGAGCAGATGAATACAGGCAGCTGTAAAGCTTTGCAAGTTTCCGGTATGCATGAGTTTCAGTTATCATGGATTAGTTAAATAATACCAGTCCCTCAACAATATGATTCAACTTCCAGTTACCGTGGCGTATTTACTGTGAATAATTGCATAAAGTACAAACTTCTCTGCTAGCTCTTCAGTGCATAGATCACTGTGCAAATAATAGACGTGCATCATGATTAGTAGCCAGTCACATCACGTCTTTGGAAAGGCTGTCAGGGACTGATTGGCTATGGTGCATCTGTTATTCATTTAATGTACAAGAGTACCAAGTGTATAGTTGGGTTGCTTTCCAGTGATAAACCCATCTGACCTTTTACAGAAATGAAGAGAGAATTGGCTAACAAAAATTGAAGTGAAGCAAAGAAATGAAAATGATAATGCTGAAAGTGAAAGTCAAATCAAACACAAATGGAGTTACAGACGCAATAGCTGACTGTGGGAGTGTTGACACTGCCACCATTGAAGAGTTTAGAGATGCAGCCAGAGGAGCTTAGTGAAGGCAGACTTGTCAATGTCAGTGAGTAAAATGACAAAAAGAATGAGGATGTCCAGAGAAGTGATGCAGGCAAAAAAGTCTAAGGGACTCTTAAAGATATTTCATGACGTTGAAAGCACAAAGAATAAAATGTTGAAAGCTGATCCAAACTTAGAAAGGAGTATGACAGTTTGCCAAAGCAGAGAAAAGATGCTCACTCTGTGTTGTAAGTTATACAAGAAGGCGGCAAGCACTATTCAAATTACTATTGGTACTTTTTTTTTTTTTTTTTTTTACAAATTAACAATTCTCAATGTTTCTGTTTTAAAATAGAGCATACTAAATAAATACTAGTTTTACTATTTTTTTAAAATTTCCATGTACATTTAAAACTGACAGTTTTTAATGTTTTGACAATTTCTTTAAGGTCATGGAATAGTCATTTTCCCCATTGTTTATTAAGATTGCTTTACCTGATTTTGGCTTGCACAGTCATTTTTGCTATCTGCACTACCATGCGAAACAAGATCTGCCTCTGTGTGTTGTGGCCTTTTGGCCAAATGTCTGTTACCCACAAAATTAGGCAGTTTCATATCTAGAAAATAATTGAATGGAAAGAATAGAGCATGAACTTTGAAACTATATGGACCTGAGTTGAACTTCTCACTCAGATGTTTTCTAAGCGTTTGACCTTGAAGAAATCATTTAAGCTCAGATTCCTCATCTGTAAAATGGTAGCTGCTCAAGTAATACTTTTTAAATTTTTTGAATGCCTACTATTTTGCCTTGGTGTTACTAGTAACTATTTAATAGTAAGTAGCTCATATTATTAGCATCTTTCACAGTGGAGCATCTGATAAAATATTTTTTTCTCTGATGTGAACACATAATACGGGACCATGGCATATATAATTTGGGATGTAAAGTCCCTGTCTCTCATCATTTCTTTAGAGCCGAGTTTCTTGACCACAATTCACATTTGGCCAGATAGTTCTTTGTTGTGGGGAGCTGTCCTTTGCATTGTAGGATTTTAACAGCATCTTGGGCCTTACCTACTAGATGCCAGTAGCATTCCCTCGACTTGTGACAAGTAAAAATGACTCCAGATATTGCCAGATGTCTGAGGGGAGGATAGAGGACTGAGGAGAAGGCAAAATTACCCCTAGTTGAGAAGAACTGCTTTAGACTTTTTAAGTATTTTCTTAATTTGTTTCTTTCCTTTCCTGTTTCTCTTCTTCATTTGTGGCCTTCTCTCTGTTGCCAAAGTGATAGTTTCTAAATTCAAATTTAGTAATGCTCAGCTTGGCCTGATCTCACATAATTTAAATGCTTAGCTTTGCCTACAAGATAAAGCCTAAAGCCCCTTAGTATCAAAAGCCTTTAAAGAGCTGTTCCTACCTAACTGCACCTCCATTCCTCCCCCTCCTGTTTTTTTTAAAAGCATTTTATTGAGGGATGATTTACACAAAATCATTTTATTGAGGAATAATTTAACACAGTAAAATACCCAAATCTTAAATATCTAGTACGATGATGCTACATATGTATGACTACCACACGAATCAAGATTCAGGTTCTGTTGCTTCGGAAACGTCTGTCATGCCCTTGTCCAGTTAGCCCCCTCCCCACCTCACACCCATTCCCACAGGTGACCGTGTTCTGGCCTCTACTGCAATAGATTTGTTTTGCTTGTTGCTGAACTTAATAGAAATGGAATCCTACAGCACACACTCTCTTTATGATGTCTTCTTTCACTCAGCGTGTTTTTGTTACTTAGCCATATTGTTTTGCATGTCAGCAGTTCTTGTTTATTACTAAGTAGTATTCTGTCATATAAATATATCACACTTGTTTATCTGTTTTCTTACTGATAGACAATAGGGTTGTTTTTGGTTTTTGACTATTATGAGTAATGCTGCTGTGGGTCTCTTTACCTTCTTTTTAAATTATTTTTTTATTGTGGTAAAATATTTAACAGAAAATTTGCCATTCTAACTGTTTTTAAGTGTACAGTTAAGTGGCACTAATTACAGTCACAATATTTTGCAGCCATTACCATTATTTCCAGAAATTTTCATCATCCCAAACAGAAACTATACCTATCAAGGAATAACTCCCCATTCCCTCCTCCTCCCAGCCTCGTCCTTGGTAACCTCTAATCTACACTCTGTCTCTATGAATTTGCCTGTTGTAGATATTTCATATAAATGGAATTGTACAGTGTTTGCCCTATTGTATGTGGCGCATTTTACTTAGCTTAGTGTTCTCAAGGTTCATCCACGTGGTAGCATGTATCTGAACTTCATTCCTTTTTATGACTGAGTCATATTCTATTGTATGTATATGCCACATTTTGTTTGTTATTCATCTGTTGATGGACATTTGGATTGTTTCTGTACTCACCTTTTTTAGCCTCACGTCACATTTACTTTTTGCTGCAGCCATGCTAAACTACATATTCTTTGTGTCATGCTTTTTCTTTCCTCTCTGTTTTTGGATACATGCTATTACCTTTACCTGTCATGCCTTTCCCCTGTCATATCTGTTGAACTCTTACACATTTTTCAGGGCTTAGTTCAGATGTTACCTTTCTGGAAAACTTCCCACCAGTGCCAAAGTTCACTGTTTTCCCTTTTCTCTTTGCATCAGACCTTTCTCATCCTGTTCATTAGCTCATTGCTGTAGTTACTTGCTTACGTGCATGTCTCCTCCACTAGATCGTGATGCCTACTGTAATGTTCTCAGTACCTAGCCCATCATTAGAATGATAAAGACCGTCGTTTATTTATCGCCTTCTGAGTCCTAGGCCCTGTGATAGTTTCTTTTTGTTCATTACCTTTGATCCTTAAAACAGATCTGCAGTATAGGTACAGTATTGTTAAAATCATTTACAGATAAGGAAACTGATGCTTAGAGAGGTTGTATGTAATCTTGTGAAAGATTACAGAATTTATCAGTAGTCAAGTTTTGTCTGGCTTGAATCTCACTCTTAATCCATTATGGAAAGCCACCTTTTCCTAAAAAATATTTGACTAAATGAATAAACAGTGTTTTTGGCCCCTAATTTGTGATCAACCCAGACCATATATGCTGCATTCTGAATGTACTTCTCTTTTCTTTCAATAAACCTGTATTAGCACTGCTGAAGACACAAAGCTGTTCCTTCCCCAACAGCAGTGTCATTGTCCCTTTTTCGTCTCTATGATTCGGACGCTGAACCATTCATCTCTCCTTCCTGTAGACGTCTGTAGTGGTGAGTGCCTACTGAGAGAGGCACCCTATCCTCATTTTTCCTTATCTGAGTCTTTAAGATTAACTATGTGAGATCTCCTTTCTTTTGCCAGTGAGGCTGGCTTACCTTTTCCTATCAGCAGTCTTCTATGGATCCAAAGGCACTTTTAGCCTTATATTCAAAATTGATTGTAAGAAATCTCTTTGATATTTCAGATTGCAACTTAATCAGGTTTTACTTATGATAGTACTGGAAACGTTTAACAGTGGTTCTGTTTTATGTACTTATTTGTAGTTTTATTGGAAACTGCTGACATTTCTTCATATAAGAATCAAGATTGAATCCTGTTTCTGTTTCTCTTTGTGAAGAATCAGATACATGTTGAACATACATAAATATTTGACCTATTTTATATTTTATATGTAAGTTTATATTTTATACTTTAAAATCAGTCTGCTAATCATTTCAAGTTGTCTATTTTCAGTTTTCATATAGTTGATTTTTAATGGAATTTTATCATTTTTTTTATGTTTACTTAGAGACGGTCTTTTTAAATTTTTTGTTGAAAATCTTTTAAAGCATTAGTTAATTTAGCCACTATGTAAGTGTATTAAATATTGCACAGAGCTGTTTTGGGAGCCATGGGGGAGAAGACAAACATCAACACTTAAAATTTATTTTCGGAAATGATACACTAAAAAAGTAAAATTTTATCAAACATTAATTAGGGGCCAGCTGGGTGGCTCAGCAGTTAAATGCGTGCGTTCTGCTTCGGCAGCCCAGGGTTTGCCAGTTTGAATCCCGGGTGCAGACATGGCACTGCTCGGCAAGCCATGCTGTGGCAGGCATCCCAGATATAAAGTAGAGGAAGATGGGCACGGATGTTAGCTCAGGGCCCGTCCTCCTTGGCAAAAAGAGGAGGTTTGGCAGGAGTTAGCTCAGGGCTAATCTTCCTGGAAAAAAAAAAATTAAACAGTGTAAGTCAGTCAAACAAGAGCTGTAATCAGATTATTAGTCATCAAATAAGGGGTATAGAGTTTAAGTGCTAAAGAATTTCAGAAGAGGAGGCAGTTGTTAGGGTTAGGTAGGGCATACATTCTCTGGTGAAATTGCTGCTTGTTTGGAGGGAGTGAAAAACAATGGTTTGTAGGCCTCCAAAGAGCCACAGTACATAAACAGACAGATAGTATATCTGTGTTAATTCAAATTTCATAGGGATGGGAGAAAGCAATCTGAAAATGCTCCTGGGAAGGCAGTGGGGAAAGTGGCAGCCATGAGGGAAAGGCTGAGAAACACTAGGCTAGGGTAGTTAAGAAAGAGTTTTACACAAGAAATGTGATAGGCTGGGCATTGCAGGGTAGATAGGTAAATTTAGGTAAGTGAAGAAGGGAGGGTGTTTTATTGGTAAGAATAGTAGAGAAGCAGATTTGAGAGAGTTCTTTTGGAGAACATAATTTTTTAAAACTTGAAATTGGGTGTGTAATATATTTTGCATGCTGCTTATAGTCTCTAGTTTTCTTGAAAAGTGAAGAATAGGAAAATAAAATGTTAGGATTTGTTTTTAAACTTGCTCAGATTCAAGTGTGACAGGTTAGCTATGGCCTTTGCATGTTCCTCCTTACTAGTTAGTTTTCTGATGGGAGGCAGAGGATCAGTTCCTTTCTTCAGGCAGGCACGTTAGCAGTAGTTTATCTACTAGACTCTTAGATGTGGAATTACAGCTCTCTTAGGCTGTCCTTTTTCAAAGAATTACAGAATCAAGAAGTTTAGAGAGTGGAGAAGATTGTAGAGACTGTTTAGTTTACACTCCTCCTTTTAGAGGAAATGAGGAGAAAATTGAGGCTCAGAAAGCTTTAGAAGCTGTAGAAAGTTCCGTAGCTGTTAGTGGTAGAACCAGGCTTACTATGTGGGTCTCCTGACTTCTAGTCCATTGCCCTTCTCGCAATATCTGTCTGTCTAAACTAGTATGAAACTTGATCTGGAAACAGAAATTTTAATTTTAGTGATTTATCCCTTAAGGTCTAACCAGATTGTCATTTATTCCTCCATTTCCCCAGACAAGTTGATTGTTTCCTCAAGAATGTGGGAAGACAATGGGTGTTGGATTTTTACTTTTCCACTTTACTAGTTTTAACTAAACTTTGGCAATTTATTTAACCCCTTTGCCTAATGTTCTTTATATGTTAAGTGGGGATAAGAATACTTATCTAATAAGGTGATCATCAGGATTAAGTTAGATGGCCTGTATAAAGTCCTTTCCTTTATGCTTGACGTATCTTAAGAATTTTGTAGGGGCCGGCCCCATGACCTAGTGGTTAAGTTTGGCGTGCTCCCTCTCAGCAGCCTGGGTTCACAGGTTTGGATCCCGAGTGCAGACATACACCACTCATCACCCATGCTGTGGTGGTGACCCACATGCGAAATAGAGAAAGATTAGCACAGATGTTGGCTTGGGGCTAATCTTCTTCAAGCAAAAAAAAAAGAGAAGGATTAGCAACAGATGTTCGCTCAGGGCAAATTTTCCTCAGGAAAAAAAAAAGAAAGAATTTAGTAAGTATTCTTTGCTCCTTTCCTTCTTTTCCCCTAGAGCACTTCCCACATTGTATTATGATTGATTATTTTATATGTACCAGGTGGGGATCTTGGAGATTATCTCCTTAGTAATTTCACACCTTTATATATATAATATTATGTGGTCTGTGAATATGATTCTTAAAACAAGAAACAAACCATTCAGGCCACCCCAGGAATTTGCTACTGAAACAAACATAGGAGTACTGTTGTAGCTCATTTGTCTGTCAGAGAAGAATTAAGTAACTTTTCTTTATTTTTAATACTCATAATTCTATAATAAACTGACTTTACTTATCAGAGGCCTTGTTTTGACCTTAGAGAATTTCATTATAATTCTTGCAGGAAAGTGTATGATTGTTTCATTTGACTCCTGGTCTCTGTTGTTGACTCTTTCTGTGATTGCCTTACAGAGCTCTGAGGAACATGAGTGCAATGGTGAAGCTTCTCAGGAAGATGAAGGTTTTATGGGCATGTCCCCTCTCTTACAAGCCCATCATGCTATGGAAAGAATGGAAGAGTTTGTTTGTAAGGTAAGAAGGCACTTTCTTGTCATTTCCATGCTATATATTTAACCCTTCCCAAACAGAAACCTTTAAGGAGAGTGGTAGTACTGTAACCTTTGGTTTGCTTTGTGGATGGATAGTTTGTGGCAAAATGGAGACAGAGCAATCTCATGACTTTAACCCTCTTCAAAACACATTCATTTGCCTGCAGCAGCTGTGATAAAATTTTGATAAAACTAGAATATCCAGCTGGGAAACAAGTCTTTCTTGATCTAGGTTAACAGAGTAGATGTCTTGTTGATAGTTCATATAAGACAGGATGAACAAAATTGGGGGTGGTTGGTGCCTGGAGGTACTACAGTGCCATCTCAAGCCCCTGGAATCTGTTCTGCTGTTGGTGATGGCGTACGCGCTCCTCTTTCTAAGGATTCTGTGGGTGATCACACTACTCTTCAGATAGAAATTTCCCAGTTTTCATGCACATCTAGTGTGCTAAATATCTAGTGTGCTAAACTGAAGAGTTTAGCTGGTACACTTTTTGTCTGTAAGGTTTTTCTTCCAATTCATTATCTGATTCATTAGGACCTATTGTGGGGATTTTTTTTTTCCCATCTCCCTAAAATGCTAAGGGTTGTTTTCTTAGAGAAAGTAGTCAGGTGGAGCCAGCCTGGTGGCACAGTGGTTAAGTTCACGCACTCCGCTTCAGCAGCCTCGAGTTCGCGGGTTTGCATCCCGGGTGCGGACCTACACACCTATCATCAAGCCATGCTGTGGTAGCATCCCTGTACAAAGTAAAGGAAGATTGGCACAGATGTTAGCTCAGTGACAGTCTTCCTCAAGCAAAAAGAGGAAGATTGGCAACAGATGTTAGCTCAGAGCCAGTCTTCCTCACCAAAATAAAAAGTAAGAAATAAAAGAGAATAGTCAGGGACACTGGCAAATTTATTGTCACTTGATTAATCTGATCAGTAGGGGTCCTGGCAAGTATGATCTAAAGTCACCATAAGTCAATCTGTCTATGTGTGTATGTGTATATAAATTCATTTGTTAAACATTTCTGGAGAACACTTGATCATTTAGAGAGAAATTTTTGTGACTCTTAGTTTTGTCATGGGTTTTATGAAACCAAGACTTTTTATGCACATGGTTTTAGATCCTGAAAACTAAATTTAGGTTTTCCTACATTCACAGTGACACTAGAAATAACTGGGGCAAGCTGACTTAGAATATTATACTTTGGACCAGAGGCTGAGAAGAGAACATTGTAATCTGAATATAGACATCGCTTCTGAGATAAAAGGACGGGTGAGGAGTGGTGGAGGAGAGGTATAAACATCTGTGGGTCTACTTAGAGCCCAGGAAACTTTTTAGTGTTTGAAAGTTGGTGAAGAAAAAGCCAAGCAAAACAATAGATCCATTCTAGTGATCACTGTTCCAGGAGAATTAGCATAAAGGGATACATCAAATTTGATGTTAGATCTCTCAAAAGTTGAATATTTAGTGTCTGGGCCATTAGGGATTTTTAATATTTATAGATCAATGGGGTACTGTAGCTAATTTAACTGCCTTTTTGTTCTCCTTTAATGAAAGTAAAAAATAAAGCAAATGAGACTTTCAATTTAATGGCTAATGGCAGAGTAAATGGGGCATTTGTTTGCTCCAAACTGATTTACTGAAGAAAAAAGAGTGGGCAAAAAAACTATTACCATTCCCTTATCATCCCCTAGCAATTTGTCTGAGAGCAAAGTGAAGAGGCTTCCTTGTTACAACGTGTTCTCCAGGGTTGTCCCACCCTGGTATGGCAGTGCAACTGACCATAATTGAAAACTGGCTATATCTAGTGACGCGAGGATTCGTTTTCTTGGATTGGTAGCAAGTAAACAGAGACAGTTTAAAAAGAAGTGTCCTGTGACCTTGCTGGTGTACTTTCCCTTTTGGAAAAGCTTTTCTTATAGGAATAGGGGAAATAAAATTACTTAGTCTTTATAGAGTATACAGATTTGATCTTGGTCTCTCTTTTTTTCTAGCCTATAATTGTTGTTGTTTTACCAGCATAGCCAGGCTCGTGTGGGAATGGGAGGTGTACTGTGGGTAGTTTTTTTTTTTTAATTATGTTTTGTGTATTGTATGGTCTAATACAAACCTAACGGGTCAGTGACAAGGTGTTTGATTTAGGCAGTGTCTTTATCTTTGGCCAAGCTGTGCTCCTCTTCTTTTTTCCCAGGGGGTTTGCATTGGCATTTGGCTTGACTCTAAGTTGAGAATGAGAATGCAGTGTCTCTTGAACATAACACTAATTGCAGTATAATTATGAAAGTACAACTCCTTGGCTCAGTTTTTAGAGTAGTAGAATGTTTGTTTAAAAACAATGGGGAAAAATCACTCTGACATTATATGCATATATAACTAATAAGAAATTCCACATATTCTTTCTGACTATAAAAAGGGAGCATTTAACTGTTTTGGCTGTGTGTGGTAACACAGTGGCACTTTTGATATGGTCATGGTGGAGCTGTTGGTACATTGTGAACTACCTTGAGGATGTAAGGATTAATTTCTGTCTTCCTCTCCCTTTAGAAAATAAAGTTCTCCCAAAGTAAAACAGAGTGGCAGCATCTTATAAGGCTAATCCCAACAATAACTATCTTTTCCCAAGTTGAAATTAGAAGAAATTCGTTATCTTGGTGTGTCTCTCTTTCTCTCCAGAAAGTCCTATGGAAGATCTCAAACAGCTGATTTTACAAGTGGTAGTACTATTATCAATAGACATTAAAAATCTAGATTAACTTTTTGGTATTATTTTATTGTATTGTATGTTGGGAACAAGCATGGAATGGCCAGATTAGCACCAGTAACCACAGGTCTCAAGTTTTGAGTTGAAAGGTTGTGAGAGGAAGGGGGCAGGGCAGAGAGTGAGTTAGTTTTAATAGAGTATTAAGAGGGCCACTTCTGCTCTTAAATTGTTAGTCCCCACTTCCTTTGGAGTTACACAGAGGATCAGTTGTTTTACAAATGTCAATAAGGAAGGATTAAGGAGAGCAGAAAACAGGAAAGTGTTGTGGAGCAAAAGGAATGGGCATAGTAACTGGCAAATAAGTGACAATCTTTCTGCATAGTAGACAGAGAGCCAAGCCTTGTTGTTTGTCACAAGATCCCGGGGGGGGGGGGGGGTGGGGGTGGGATCGTTGTCTGAAGCTGAAGCCTGTAGGTAGACCATGTTCCTGGCATTTTTCCTTACATCTTTCTAGCTAGCAGAAGCAAGTTAGTTTAGGATTAAGTGATCCTGTGATGTGAGCTCTCTGGGTTGAGAGGCGTAAAAGAACAGAGTGCAGAGGTTGACAGACTTTTTAAGGAGGAAATACCAAACTCCTGCTCCCTTTTCTTTTAGGGTCTGATGGGGAAGGGAAGAAAAAGGGGAGAAAGGGAGGATGAAGGGACTGGGAAGGCAGTTAAGGCTGAGCTGCTTTGCCATCTCTCCAGCATGAGGAGGGTGGATTAGTCATTAACTCTCAGACAGATAATAGCCTCTGGGGATGGTCAGGGTGGGTGCTAGGATTTGCTGACTTACTTATGAAGTGCTTTGGGTCATTTCATTTGATTCTCATAGCTTCCTTATGAAACAGTCAAAGCACTGTTATCCTCATTTTATGAGTGAGAAAACTTAGGCTTGGCAGTTTTGTGACTAATTAAAGCTTATTCAACTAGTTAATGGTAGAGATCCAAGATTTCTGACTCCTATGCACTTTCTTTTCTACTTCGTCATATTTGCTGTAGTAAGAAGAGAAGGGAGAGGGAGAGATTTTAGCAGAAGGCGTTAAAGTGTGATTCTGTATGCTTTTTACACCAACAGGAATATTAAGTATAAAAATGATCATATTTAATATCACAGGGCTTTTCAGAGAGAAAATCTGTTGTGGAGGATGAAGGAGGGGAATCTGTATGGGTGGGACTTTGGACCGCTCATCCTACCTTTAGCCAGACTAAAACAAAGCTTGAAACCGCTCTTTTAGGGCATGTTCTTTAAGTTCATTTACTCTTTCCTTTTCCTGAGAAATGTCCCCATTTAAAAAAAACTTAGAATATAGGACATTATACATTTTAAATGTATTTTTCTTTCTAAAAATAAGTTATTTTTATCATTGTAAGACACTGTGGTAAGAGAGTTGTATGAGGCCAGTCTTGGTAAATTGACATTCTTCTTCTTCCAGGTTTGGGAAGGTCGATGGCGAGTAATCCCTCATGATGTACTACCAGACTGGCTCAAGGATAACGACTTCCTTTTACATGGACACCGGCCCCCTATGCCTTCTTTCCGGGCCTGTTTTAAGAGCATTTTCAGAATACACACAGAGACAGGCAACATCTGGACCCATCTCTTAGGTGTGTAATATCAATGGTGTAATGAATTGGTGATTCACTTTATTCCCTTTTTTCATGTATTTGAGAGTAAGGGCAGAACTTAAAAAATGTATTTGGGATTTGATATTTTGTTCTCTTGATTTCTAATGATGCAATTTCGCACTGGTTTACTCTGTGATTATCCTAGCTTGCACTATGATTCTATTACAGCTAAGTCATATTTTTCTCTACTAGATTTTCAGTGTCCTTGAACTAGGCTAAAGAAAAGATGCCATATAAAATGTGGTATAATATTTAAATGAGTACTGAGAGGATGGTCGTTATTTAGTAGGAGTAAGCTGGTTTTTCAGTCATTACTTAGAATATCTACAATTAAATTTTGATTTAGCTTGAAGTAGAATGCGATCTATAATATAATTTTCCATCACGATTGTATATCAAAGAAAGAATACACTGAGGGGAAGAATAGTCTTCTCAACAAATGATATTGGGGAAAACTAACTACATGTAAAAAACTGAAGTTGGACCCCTACCTCACACCATATACAAAAATTAACTCAAAATGGATCAAAGCCTAAACATAAGAACTAAAACTATAAAGCCATTGGGAGAAAACATAGATGTAAATCTTTGTGACTTTGGATTACATGACAGTTTCTTAGAATTAACCCCTAAAGCACAACCAACCAATGGAAAAGTAGCTAAATTGGGTTTCACCAAAATTAAAAAGTTCTGTATGTCAAAGGACATTATCAAGAAAGTGAAAAGATAACTCACAGAATGGTAGAAAATATTTCCAAATCCTATATCTGATAAGAGGCTAGTAAAGAACTCTTAGAAATAGGCAGTAAAAAGACAACCCAATTTAAAAAATGGGAAAAGTATCTGAACAGACATTTCCCTAAAGAAGATCTATAAATGGCCAATAAACACATGAAAAGATGCTCATCATTAGTCATTTTGGGAAATGCAATGAGATACCGCTTCACACTCACTAGAATGGCAATAATCAAGAAAATAACAAGTCTCGGCAAGGATGTGGAAAAATTAGAACTCTCGCACATTGTTGGTAGGAATGTAAAATGGTACCCCTATGAAAAACAGCTTGACAGTTCCTCAGAAAGTTAGATTTATCCGCAGTTCTGCTCCTTAGATATATATACTCAAGAGACTTGAGAACATGTTCACACAAAAACATGTATATGAATGTGTTCAGCAACATTATTCATAGTAGCTAAAAAGTAGAAACAACTCAGATATCTATTAACTGATGAATGGATAAATAAAATATGGTATATCCATACAGTGAAATATTATTTGGCCATAAAAAGGGTTGAAGTATTGATACATGCTACAACATGGTGAGCCTTGAAAATATTATGCTAAGTGGAAGAAGCCAGACACAAAAGGCCACATATTATTGTATGATCCATATACAGTAGTCTCTCCCCCTTATTCATGGTTTAAGTTTCTGTGGTTTCCGTTACCTGCTGTCAAGCATGGTCTGGAAGCAGATGATACTCCTTCTGACTATTGTCAGAAGGTCAGCCAGTAGCCTAATATCGCAATGCCTGCATCATTCACCTCATTTCTTCTTACCATGTAGGCATTTTATCATCTCACATCATCACAGGAAGAAGGATAGAGGGAGACCACATTCACGTAACTTTTATTAAAGTATACTTGTTAATAATTGTTCTATTTAATTTTTAGTTGTTGTTAATCTCTTACTGTGGCTAATTGATAAATTAAACTTTATCATAGGTATGTATGTATAGGAAAAAACACAGTATACATAGAGTTCGTACTATCCATGATTTCAGTCATCCACTGGGGTCTTGGAACTTATTGCCCATGTATAAGGGGGGACTACTGTACATGGAGTGCCCAGAATGGTAAAATCCATAGAGACAGAAAGTAGATTAGTGGTTGTTGAGGGCTAGGGGATAGTGGAGAATGGAAGGTGTCTGTAATAGGTGTAGGGCTTCTTTTGGAGGTGATGAAAATATTCTGGATTAAATAGTGGTGATGGTTACACAGCCTTTTGAATACACTGAATAGTTTCTGGCCTTACCCATTTGGCTTGTATTTCTTACTTTGGTTTTCACTGTGCCCCCAAGTTCCTGCCTGCTAGTATAGTGAGAGTAGAATAGAGAATCAAATCAAGTTCATTGCTGACTTCCAATTCAGGGTAAATGTTTTATTAAATGGATCAAACAGAATCACTTAGCAGATGTCTAACTTCTTAATTTCTGTGCCTTCCTTCTGTTAAGTGGCCCTTCTATAAGCAAATAAAAATATGTTATCTTACTGTGAAGCACAGTTTAAAAACCAGTTATGAAATAGCCTGAATAGGCATTTTACTGTCCTTAATTCTTGAAGTTTTGGGCCAACTGGTGAGGACCAGAGAAGCATAATGTTCCTTGACAGTTGTCGGTGGAGGAAAGCTGTACTTGTTGGCACAGTTTGGAGGTATTGGAACTCATTGCAAAAGCAAATGCAGAATGGGACCTTTGAAAGCTGGGCTTCAACATAATGTGCCAAAAACTTTATAAAGGAAATTTCTTACTAGATGTAGAGGTAGAAGTGGACTGATTTAGTCTTCTAAGGAGTAGCAGCATTGCCTGGTTTCTTTTTGGATTATACTCTTGGATAAATAAGTTATTCTGTATATCAGTTTATGAAGCTGAGGACTATATGATACCAGCAATGTTTGCAGTATATGAGAATTTTGGGTAAGCTTTGGTTATTTGGCAAATTTTTCTCATGGAACTTTCAATTCAAACATCGTTCTCATTGTGAAGGATTGAAAACATAACGTATAACACTGTTTCTTCAGAAGGATGATCTCTTCTCTCCCCTGTGCTCTCTTCTTAGGTTGTGTGTTCTTCCTGTGCCTCGGGATCTTCTATATGTTTCGCCCGAACATCTCTTTTGTGGCCCCTCTGCAAGAGAAGGTGGTCTTTGGATTATTCTTCTTGGGGGCCATTCTCTGCCTTTCTTTTTCATGGCTCTTCCACACAGTCTACTGCCACTCAGAAGGGGTCTCCCGAATCTTCTCTAAGTAAGTATCGTTAAAGACCATTTTTTTTTAAGATTTTATTTTTCCTTTTTCTCCCCAAAGCCCCCCGGAACATAGTTGTGTATTTTTAGTTGTGGCTCTCTCTAGTTGTGGCATGTGGGACGCCGCCTCAGCATGGCTTGGTGAGTGGTGCCATGTCCGCACCCAGGATCCAAACTGGTGAAACCCTGGGCCGCCGAAGCAGAGTGACAAACTTAACCACTCACCCACGGGGCCGGCCCCGTTTAAAGACCATATTTTGATCAGTGATTTAAGAGTCAGTGGGTTAGGGAAAAACATCCAGCAGAGTTGGCAGAATTCTTGATACCATCTGATGGGAACTTTCTTTAAAAATTAAAGCAAGCATCCCAGTTTGCCTCTTAGCTGTTATTGCTACCTCATGTCATGGGGGATTAATTAGAACCTATAGTGGGCAATAATTATTAACATTAAATGGATTTTTTTTCCCTATCTTAGGCTGGATTACTCTGGTATTGCTCTTCTGATTATGGGAAGTTTCGTTCCTTGGCTTTATTATTCTTTCTACTGTAACCCACAACCTTGCTTCATCTACTTGATTGTCATCTGTGTGCTGGGCATCGCAGCCATTATAGTCTCTCAGTGGGACATGTTTGCCACCCCTCAGTATCGAGGAGTAAGAGCAGGTAAGAGCACATGGATGTTTTCCGCTGGACATTCACTTATTTACCAGTCATTTATTATTAAAGGTCTGCCATTTGCCAAGCATTATGCTATGTACTTGTGATGCAGAGATGAATAAATCACAGTTCCTATTCTTGAGGGGCTTTTAATGTACTGTTGTTCATTAGTTATCTTAAACTGTTAGAGTGGAGGGGCAGTGGTGAGCTGTATGAGCTGATGAGTATTTTGGGCAGTGTAGTTTACTTGAGTTTATGGTCATACCCTGTCCGTAAGGCAGTGGCTCTGTAAACTTTGTAAAATGAACAAGATTCTTCTTACTCTCTCAGCTTGGCGTGTACTTTTTGTAGTGATTGGGTTTTGTGTTGTCATTTTTTGTTTTGTATTTTTATTTTAAAATGTGTAATCTGCTTAGGTGAATAAGACTTCATACTGGTTGTGTTCTACTACAGTGGGCACCATACATCTCTTCTGATATAGATAGAGAGGCTCTTTATTGTTAGGATAATGCCTGTTTAACTGGAGAGCCTGTGAAAAGCCAAAAGCCTCTGGGGGCCTAGGTTGAGCCTTCCTGTAGGAGTATGGTGTTAACAGAGACATGTTTTGTCTCCCACTGGACTGGCAACTCCTTGTGGCCAGGGCTGTGTCTTCAATTTTCTCTCCCCAGCAACAAACGCAGTGCCTACTGAGAATGAACAAGAAGTATTAAAAGGAATATTTTTCCTTTCAACCTTGTTTTAAAAAAAGCCATTTAGTATTAAAATCTAAGCCATGGTTCATCTGCGGTTACCTAAAAGATTACAGGTTAGAATTAACTTCATGTTAATGACCACTATTATAACACTACCCTCTTCCCTTTTTAAGTGTTTATATGAGCACATGAGCAGTGGTCAGGGTTGACTTTCAGTAGTGTATTGAACTGTGGTGTTAAGCCTGCCTGAGCGCGTGAGATAAGAACATCTTTGCTGAGTAGAGCTGAACATCCTGCTATTTATACACATCAGAAGAACCAAGTTCCCGAGCCTTTGCCTTAGACAATGATAAGCAAGACCATTAGCAGCCTTTGCTTAGCATGTAGCGGAAAAGAATAAGTGAAAGCACAGGATCGTGATGATGTTTCTTTAGTGAGGAGTAGAGGTAGGCAGTAGTTTTTATTTAGGTCTGCTTGATTCCTTTCTTTTGTGAGATGAACATTGCCGTTCTCCCTTCCTCTTGTAAATGCCCATTTTATTTATGAGTATGCATACGTGCATAGATATATTGTTGCATACCAGGAGCTTATTTGGTAATGTCCAAAGCAAATAATAGGTTCCTTGTCTTTTGAGAAAGCTTACCAAATGACAGTTTGTTTTGCAAAGGTCATTCTTAACTCTTTGTGTTAAAATGCAGGAGCAGTTACTGGCTGCTGTGCTAAGTTCCTGTGGTGCTTTGGTTGACAACAGATTTCAAAGTGGTTTTAGATCAGTTACCTCCAAACTTTTTTGATCATGACATTTTCTCTTACACCCCTAAACACATGTATATACGCATAAATTCACATATATATAAATTAGAAAACTTTTACAAACTAGTTCTTAACCCTCCACTTGTGACACAGTCTGGTATTTTTTATTTTACTCTAGTTCATTAAAAAAAATGCTGATCCAGACTCACTTCGTTGATCTTATAACCTAGGTGATATCTAGAAGTTTGAAAACCACTGCTGTAGATGATTCTGAAGGCAGTAGGGTTGTGGTGTCGTGATTCTGATAGACTTCTGTACCTGATTGGTACTTTTGGAAGCTTGTCTCTCTCTCATTCCACCCCACTCCCACCCTAGGAATGTCTGTTGCTTCAGAGGGAAGATAAAATATGTAAAATTACTCTGTATCGTAATCTGTATATTGAGGCAGCATGTAGGGACGTTTAAACAAACTCCTAAGGCTGCCTATTCCTAAAACGCTTAGCAACATAATTCTAAGTCCTTCGAGGACTACTGACTTGTTAAGCTAAGCCTCTCTCAGCAGGAGAATCCTTGTGATTATAAATAGCTCCATCTTTTAGAACATAGCTGTGCTTTCTTGTGTAGCAGTATCCCAGAGTTTGAAGAACCTTCTTTTTCCTTTCAAACAAGAAGCTAATGTTTCATCCTATTTTAATGATTCAGTTTACAGAATTACCAGTACTGTGCTGTAATAGTGAATTCTTCCTTATTTCTCATGCATTTTTACTTAATCTTTTCTTGTGATTCATAGGAGTGTTTTTGGGCCTAGGCCTGAGTGGAATCATTCCTACTTTGCACTATGTCATCTCGGAGGGATTCCTGAAGGCTGCTACCATAGGACAGATCGGCTGGTTGATGCTGATGGCCAGCCTCTATATCACGGGAGCTGCCCTGTATGCTGCCCGCATCCCTGAGCGCTTCTTTCCTGGCAAGTGTGACATCTGGGTAAGTATGATCAGGAGTAGTTAATGTGGATACATATATGCCTGTTAGAGGGTTACTGGCAGACTGGGAAGTGAAATAATTGAAAAAGTTTTAGACTCAAAATTGAGAGAGCTGTACTCTAGTCCTAACTCTCCTTCATTAGTTCTGTTTCTCTGGACAATCAGCACAATAATAACTAGTATTTATTGAGCGCTTACTAGGTGCCCGGTGCAGTACTGAGTGAACACTTCACACAGATTACCTCATTTAATGCATTGGCCCTAGGAGGTGTAACACCTGTTATTAAGGTTTCATTTTACAGATTAGGAAATGAGGCTTAGAGAGATTAGGTAACTTGTCTAACGTGCCTGGCTGTTAAGTAGTAGGAGTGGAATTTGCATCAAGCTTGGCTGATATCAAGAGTCTGTGCTCCTGTATGCTGCACTGTACAGGCAAGGCATCTAGTCATGCTTTGTCTCGGTTTCCTCGTTTATGAAATTAGGGTAATAGACCAGATTTTTACCAGAGTCCTTTTTGATACCAAAATTCAGTGATTTGTAATGAGAAATTGAGTACTTCTGGTTGGACGAGGACGTAGAGATAACTGGATTGTGATTAATGGTAAGAGAAGGGGAAAAGAAAATATAAGGGGGCCGGTAGATGAAAATTTGATAACTGAAGATGGCCTGAAACATTTTTAATAGTACACTGTTGGAGTGTGGTTTGAAGTGAAGTGTGACCTTTACAATTCTGTTCCTTAGCCTGTTGCTGATTATTGTAGACTAAGCTGATTATGTAGTCCCTTTAAAGTTTAGTTTAGCTATCTGTAACATGAAGATATTGTAAATTTAGGCAATCTTTTGAGCTTCAGATTGACTAATTTATCTTTCTGAGATTGCCTCATCATAATTTTGACATTGATGTGGAGAGCTTTTTACTTTTCCCCCCTTTTTGGGAGAACGAATCCCCTTTGGTTTCCTAGGAAACATCTTTTGGGACATGATTTTCAGATCCTCCTTGTTTACATTTCTAAAATCACTGTCTTTCCCTTGATAAATGCTGTTTTGCCACTGTACTTGTTCATTTTGAAACTATAATGAGAGAAAAGTGTAATTTTTGAAAATGATGTTTGGTGCACTGAGCAATTGATAACCCCTTTTAAGATACGAACTAGCAATCAACAGAACAGATTAAATCAGAAATAATAACACATGCCTGTAGACCAGCTTCTGACTTGAGAAGGAAGTGAAAAAAGCCCTGCTTTCCTAGTCTTTTGATAGAGTATGTTGTTCATGTAATTCCAGAGTCATAGAGCTGAAGGAAACTCTAGCCCCCATGTTTTAACCTTCCACCCAATCCTGGAAGTCCCTTCAGTGTTTCTAACAGAGAGCAACATTTAAATGACCATAGCTTTAGTGCTTTAGTCCACATCAAAAACGACCATCAGCAATGAGGAAAGGCAGCCCTATGTCTAACCATGGCCCACTGCTAGGCATCAGGGAATCCGTGGGGCTTTTGTGGTCTGTCGGCAAGAGAGTCTGTGTATGTCATTTGCCCCTGGGTTCACCAGATACTCCAGCACATTTCCAGGTTAAGAACTTACTGGCAGCACCTTGATTTCTTTGGGGGCAGCCAACCTTGCATTCAGCAGAATGTGATATGCCTAATAGATGTTCCCAGATCTGTGGACGCCTCAAATTTGAACTCTGTCACATCCATTCCCTGCCTCTGCTCAGCATAAACGATCTTAAGAATCTTTAGTGTTCTTTTAGTAATGTATGGCTTTCTCTACCCCTCTCCCTTTTTCTTTGCCTCCAGTTTCACTCTCATCAGCTGTTTCACATCTTTGTGGTTGCTGGCGCTTTCGTTCACTTCCATGGTGTCTCAAACCTCCAGGAGTTCCGTTTCATGATTGGCGGAGGCTGCAGTGAAGAGGATGCACTGTGATACCTACTCGTAGCCAGGGACTGTGTGACCCTGAACCAGGGCCGGCAGCGCCTGCTGGCCTCCCTTACTGGCCATTGATGTCAGTGCCAGAGGAGCCCCAAAACTTTGACAGCCTCATGGGCTTTGTGACGCCCCAGGGGCTCCACGTGGTACACAACTGAGAAGAGAAAAACAAAAATAAATCATACCTCAAAGGATGGAGTGCATCAATTTGGAGAAAAGGAGAAATGGCCCAAACCCTGACTTATTCTTGGGATCTACCAATTGAGAACTCTGTAAGACCCTTGGCAAACTGGCTTCTGATCCGTATCATATTTCTTTGTAGAAGATGGGGAAACAGTTTACAGGCAGTTTGTTCTTCTCCCTTTCTCTCTCCTTAAAACAATAATACAAACCAATTTAGGTGAACATTTATATCCTATTAAGAGGTGGGAGTGTGATTTTAGATGCTCTTTTGGGAGAACAAAGAAATTAATGTAAATAAGATTTCTAATTTACTGTTTAAATAAGAATTTATATAAATGTTTAAAATATAGGGGTAGGGGAGGGAGGGAGAATTTTTGTATAGAATGAAACATGCAAGTACCACACACTGTTTCAATTTTGCACAAAGTGACTATAGGAGGATCAGGTGATAGCCCCAGAATGTATAATGCCTTGGTGCACCAAGGTGCCTTCTAAAGGCTGACATTCCTTGGACCCTGGTGGGGCAGAGAGTACAGCCCCCGCCCAGTGATCACATGGCCACTCTCATGCCCGAGAGCCTTTGGGATCCTCAGGTTGAAGGAAGTGGCGTGTGTTTTCCCAGTGGAAGCAGCACCTGAACGGCTACCAGGATATGTTAGATAAAGGCTCTAGGTAAGGGGTCATTTGAGAGACTCACTTGTTACCTGCTCTGATAGTGAACCTTTCGAAGGAGCAGAGCCACCGACTTGGGAAAGTCAGTTATGTTGCAAAGGGGTGGTGGAGACAGTAGGAGGAGCTCTGGAAATGTTAGCACATGTGCTGATCTGAGTACTTCCTGGCATCCTGTTCACAAGTTTGTTATGATTTTTATCTGATTGTAGGGATGTGAGAGTTTTCCATATCCTTCATATGGAGCTCTGGAACTTTCCCTCTGTTAGAATCACTGCCCTATGTACCCTTCTTCCTCCTGGGAATAAAGATTGATCTTTCCCTGGCATCACAGCTCTTGACATGGAGCCAGCCGCAGAAGAGATCCTGACTTGTCCAGGGGTCTCCTGAGCTCATTTCATAGGTTAGGAGAACACTTCCTTTGGATTAGGAAAGATGAGTTTCACCTCTGGTACACTGTCTTGGTAAGTCTAGGTGTGAGCAATACCTCAGCTCTCATTGGACGAGAAAGCCAGGAGAAATCTTGTAAAGCAGGGTCCAGTACCCACCATGGAGTTGTCAGCATTCCTTGAACCCCAGTTTTTAGGGATAGCGTAGTGGGAAGTTTTAAAAGGAAATTGTATGTTATTGCCAGGGAGTCTGGTAGAATCCTTAAAGCTCTATGTTTAAAGACCTGCTAGAAGTGAAAAAAAAAGATTGCTCATGTCGCAGAGGTGTGTCCGTTTATGGTGTCAGGGAGAGTGGTGAGGGGGATCTGGTTGATAGAATTCCGAGCTTGGCTCATAGGTGAATCAGCAAAATAGCAGTGGATTCTTAGGCTACTTACTGTCATCTAAGACTTCAGGTGATTAAATTACATCCTGGGGATTGGGAATATTAGGATTAAACATCAAGGCCCTAAGCTTGGGAACTGACTTTCTCAAGTGGGTGTTTGAGAATATGGGACGGGTCTCCTATTTATTCGGTATAGAGTTTTCTTGGTTATTTTTCTCCCTTCTCTCCCCTTCCAGTCTCAGCAAAAGCTGGGAACCAGGAAGAAAGAATCTGTCGTAGAACTTGGAAAGAACTTAAGAGGATTTTGGTTCTGGATGAGGTCACTGCCCCGGGTGCTAGGTGGACCCAGCAAAAGACTCAGTGGCTGAACTACTGTAGTGCCTGACAGAGTAACGAACAGTATTACTCCCTTTGAGAAAACACAGTCAGCTGGACAGTGGCCATCTGAAAGGATGCTCACTTAGTTTCTTGGAAACAACAGCACATATCAGAAGCCAGACTTGCTCTTTGGTCATGCACTTTGGGACACAGGGTATAAGATGCAGCCCTGTAACACTACCAACAGAAGTGGCAGTCTCTGGGCCCAGTCACCACCCCACACCCAAAGGAGGAGCTGAATCTGGTTCAACATAGCACAAACCCTTAGGAAAAATGAAAATAGCAATGATGTATAATCCAGTAAAAATCTTCCTTTTTAGAGTGTGTGTGTGCGCGTGCCTGTGTGCGTGTGCCCGTTTGTGTGTGTTGTCTATGTGCAGCTCACTACCAACAGCCTCACTGTGCACTTGGTCTGACAGTGCTCGCTGAGAACTCTCACCAGGCTGGCGCCTGAACGCCTTACTCTCAGCACTCAGAGGCTTGCTTGCTCTGTGCAGATTTTTAATTTCCTTTTTTGGCCCCAGGCTGGTTAGGTGGTTAGGACCTCCACAGCTTCATTCTTTCACCATTAAATAGTGGCCTTTTTCAGTATTTCCCCCTTTCCCTTTATAAATTGCTGAAGCCACAAAGCACATTTTTGGGGATCATACAAGCTTGGGGTTCCAGAAAGGCATCTGTGTGACGGTTCCATTCACCATGAAATTTCCCTACTTGCTGTATTCTCAACTTCTAATAAAAAGAACCAAATGGAATATGAACTTTTGTTGTGTATTTTTTTACTGTCTCAGTTTACCTCCCAATAGCTTTTGGCACTTCTTACTTGAAGCTTAAGAAATTCTCAAAAACTTCCCAATCTGAAGGCACAAATCAGAGTGCTTATGCCCAATTCACTCTTCCCAACCTTCCTTATGCTTTCATCATAACTGGGACCAGGGTTAGAATGGAGGGGAGAGCTAACTCCAAAAGGCGGTTCCTAATTTACTATTAGGTGTGTAAAAATAATAAAAATAATGTAATGAACACCATATGCAAAGGGATGTGTTAAAGGACTCTTGATATCTCATATAATCATAACCACCACGCTATGAACTGATCAGTATTATTTCACTCTCATTTCATGGATGAGGAAACAAGCTTAGAAGGGCAAAATCGGACTCTTGCCAGCACTCTAAGAAGAAAATTCAGATTAAATTGCCTCATTATATTGACTTAAAGGTTTTGGGGTTTGTTAACCCTTGTATGTGATTTAAGGAAGGAGAAGAGTCCCAGTCCTTTTGCCTTAGGTAAATTTAGTTTTTCCAGGGGAATTTCCAGTATTTGGATAATACGTCCGTTCTGATTTCTCATTTTTAAGGATAGGTAGAACTTTAGGGTTTCCCTATAACTTATCCAGGTATAGACCACTGGATTGCATTCACTCAATGAAGAATAAGCTGAGACATACAAATAACCCACTGGGTTTTTTCTAGTTTTTTGCTAAAAGCTGTCTATGTGCTCCCTTTCTCAGGTGATGTCTGTGGATATTGGAAATAAATGAGGACAAGTTTGAATTTTGACTTTATAAAATGCTAGGGCTCTGGGTGCTCTAGAGAAGCCTTTGGGTGATGTTGCTTTAAAATTATTCCAGAAAAAATATCCTTGTCTCAAGCATATTTTGCTTCAGTTATAGCACATTCTGTATTTTCCTTCCCTCAGTGTGCATGGACTGTTGACCCCCACTCCCTGTGTCCTAATGTATGAAGCTTTCTGCCTTCAACTATTGGACTTGGTGAAAACAAGGTCAGTGTGGCTCTTGTAACCTCTGCTTGTGACGGCACAGAGCGGGGATCGGGGAAGCCCAGGAAGCAGGGACTCCAGCTGGGGGATGCCCACCTACCATCCCTGGGCCGCTATGCTGACCTAGAAAGAGTGAGGTTCAGAGCTCAGTTCTGCCACTTGCCAGGTGACAAAGGCCAGAAGTCATTTATTTCCCTAGCCTCTGCATTCTCACCTGTTAAAATGGGGCTTATAAAATAGCCTTTGCATCTTTCACTGAGATGCTGTGGCTCTTACAGATCAACATTTCTCAAACTTTCCATAGTGATTGGCGTTTCTGCCAAACTCTTGCTCTAAATCCTCCCTTTTGTGGTCTGCAACCCTCTCTCCCAAATGTACTTTTCTGACTTTAAGATATGTCCACTCTCTTGCCCTCCTGAACCAAAACTTCACTTAGCATTATGCAGTGATTGTTGAAACATTTTAACCTGAAAGTACTTCTATTAAAACAAAATTATTAGGTGGATTTAGTAGTTAATATATTCCCCTGGTAGCCTTGAGTTCTTGGTTATCCAAAGGCTTGCAACATTTATAAGAAAAGGAATTTCAAGATTCTGTCTCCCAGAATCTTGTCATTTATTAAATGACCTTCATTTTAACTTTGCTTCTCTGAAATCAAGATGATGGCTCTTTAGTTTGAGCCAGGCTGCCACCTGCTGTCCTTTGGTGGTTCTGTTAAAAGTAGAAAGAGGAAGAATAGTTCTGACCTCTGAATCAAAGGAATATTCTGCTCTCCCAGGTAAAGAACAAGGTTAGTTTGTCAGAAATGGTTTTTCCTTCCATTGGTTCTGAAAGGGATTTCCAGATTTTATAGTTCACTCCTGGCCATGCAGAGGCAGAGGGATGAAACAGACACAACAAGGCTGGGAGCTGCCCCAGCACTTCCTAAGCTTGGTTTGTAAATTATGTGATCAAGCTGGTTGATAAGTTTGCCTGCAAATGTTCTCTCTGGTTGGGTGGGGAAGAGCCTTTTCAAAAGACAACACTGGATTCCTGTCCTAGAGAGACAAGCAGGCGGTGTTCAGGAGTCAGTAGTTAAGGTCAGATGCTGTTGGAGGCCAGAACATTTATCAGTGCCTCAGAAAGGCACGTGGGTGGCCATGGGCCCTTGCAGGGAAGGGCTGGAGCACCTGTTAAGAAGTGCCCTGCTGCCCTGCCTGCCAACGATGAGGTCTTTTGAGCTATGGCAGGCAGAGGGGCTGGGGAAACAGCTCCCCGCTGCTCTCTCACTCACCTGTGACCTTGCTGTTGCTCTGGCATCCAGACTGTAAGTTCTTTGTCCCTCCTCCATGAAACAAGTTCAAATGATGACAGTAGTTAATGTGTCATTAGTGCTTTCTAGATGCCAGACAGTTTCAGGCACGTTATAGGAATATCACATTCAAACCTCATAATACTCTTCCAATGATTTGGAGCCAATTTTGTAACTGTGCTTCAGTTTCCTGGTCTATAATGTGGGGTTGATAATAGTACCTACTTCAGAGGGTTGTTGTGAGGATTCAGGAAGTTAATGCCTGTTATTGACTTGGTCCGTGTAAACCTTAGCTCTTCCTAGCGTTACTGTGCTGCTTAAGCTGGCTGAGTCAATCCCTTCTCTCCTCTGAGGCTCGACTTCTTCAGCTGGAAACAGTCTGTTACTGCTTCCCTCACAGGGTTGTTGTGAGACTTAAATGGTAATGAAAGTAACATCGTATAATCGATGCTGTAAGGCGCTTTACAGATATCATAATGAGTGTGTTTTACAGAGCTGGCCTACTCTAGAGAGAAGTCGGGCCATTTGCTGGTGGGAAACTTGTACTGTGAGGTGTGAAGGGCTAGACGGGTCCCCGAGGCCCTGCACACCATCCACGCTTATCATGGGGCTTGGCTGGACCTCCTCAGTGGTTAAGCTTAAAGATCTGGGGTCACCCCAGAATGTCTACACAGTTCTGCCTTCACAGTGGAGATGGCCGTCTCTCAGGAGCCAGGTCTGAGGGGGAGGGAGGAGGCAGTCCCAGGGCCTCGAGACCCTGGGGGAGGTGTGAATGTGGATAGTGAGTTCCCAGATATAGCTCTCTTTCTGGTGGACTCTGCTTTGGAAATTGGAATGTTCTCAAACGTTCCAACCCCAGGGACAAAATCAGGTGCTCGTTTTGTAGATTAGTGGCCAGAAAAGGACCACCATGCGACCTAGACCTCCCTGGGCATCTGGAACCAGCCCTCAGGAGACCCGTCACCATACCACTGTGAAGGACCGCCCTTCCCAGGGACCTCTCTGCTTGGCTGCAGCTATTCCTCCCACCGCCCCTGGACTTGCATCATCTTCCAGTGCAGCGGCTGGATGTTTCATTCTCTTGGCTTTTTCTTAGAGACATGCAAAAGTTCCTTTAACTTAGGGCTTTACAAAGATGTTTTTAGAAGGTTTTTAATAGCAACAGTTTGCAGACATCACATACAGCCATGTTGATGTAAAAGGATTTAATACCTTTTCCTATTCTGGGTCTTTCCCATTACTATTCACTTTCTTGCCTTTTTCTCCTCACTCTCTCTCACACACACACAGTTAGATCTCTGAGCAGCAGCTAGGAAACTGAGCTGCCTCCACCATGCATCTCACTTTGAGGAAGCTCTGTTTCAGGGGGGCACATGTTCTTGCCTTCACCTCACTTCTGCCCTTGGCCTCATTCTACTGCTCCCTCTTAGTACCTTTAAGTCCTCGGATTCAACTGAATGAACAGGTTCCTTAGAAACAGCTGACCCTTTCTTTGGCTGGGTCTGGACTTCTGGAGAATAGATGCAACTAAATTCTTTTGTCTTGGTCCAAGTTGAGCTCATGCTGGACTCCCGAAGAGGAGGTAGGAAGGATGGGAGGATGCCCATTGATACTTGGGGTGGATGGTACCAGGAACCCTGGAAGGTCTTGGGGAAGTGGTTTCTGGTTTCATCCAGCAATCTCAGGAGGCAGTGACCATTAGCCCAAGAAAGAGATGAGCATTGACCCACATGTAACCCAACTGTAGTGAGCTGAATCCCACATCAGTTGCTGACTCTTTAGAATGTCTCTGGATGGATCACCTTGTCAAAACAGGAGTCAGACTGGGTGGGTGTCACCACAGCAGCTGGGGTGGTAGCACCCAGGCACACAGAGGCAGCAGGAGCAGGGTGAATGAAGCTGAGGTGTCTGAAGTGCCGCCACAGTCCTGGGCATTCTCCTGCGAACCCAGAGCAGAGATGAGGGGCAGCATTCAAGATAAGGTAACCATCCCAGCCAGAGGAGGTAAGGAGTAGGGAGGAAGGTCTCTGGGACCAATAAGGGCCCAAACTCTGGGGAAATGGGTAAGTCCCAGAAAGTGAAGCTCTGCCACCTTTCCTCTACCCTCACCTTTTAGGGGAAAGTAGAGGCTGTACACTCAGCTCAAGAGCCGGGCTCAAGCCTCTGCTTGCCCTCCATCTTGGAGTGCGTGTGAGGTCATCCTCTTAAAATGACTTCAGGAAAGCCATTGACTCTGGGAGCACTTTGATGTGAGTTACTTGTGGCAGCCATATCCAGCAACAATGATACTGGGTATAAAGCGCCCAGTTCAGGGCCTGCCGCGTGGTGGGGGCTCACCATTAGTAATATGCACATAAGGTTTCCTCCTATTTGCTCAGATCATTCAAAGTGAAGCGCAGCTGCAATGAGGACAATAGGAGGAAGCTGTGTTTTAATTCACTGAGGGCCCAAACCCTGGGAAACGTGGACCTCTTTATAGAGGCACCCTGGGATCCGGGTTGCCTTGGTACTTGAATGACACGGGGGCCTAAACGTGAATGCGTGTGTTTGGATATGTTCCAAGGAGGTGCACAAGTACTGCTGCCTTCATAAGTGTCCAGACGCATCATATCTGCCAGTGCACAGACAGTCACAGAGCTGAGGACCCAGGATGAAGGCCAAGGCCCACTCCTCACCCCGCCGAGTCCCTACCTCTGGATGGAAGGCGTGGCAGGAACCTGGTCGCCGGCGGAGCTTCTGGGAACGCATCCTGTCACACTTGACAGAGGCGTTATGTGCAGAATTCACTGTTAAGGCGAATGAATACCTCACAACAGGAAGTGATTCTGGAGACTTAAGTTCTGGAAGAACCTACCCTGGTGGGACCTGCTGCCTTGCAAGTGGCTTCTGGGGTCAGGAGGCAGCACCAAGGGGCCTGGGAGAAGGATTGGAGAACAAATAATGATGTGGGGGAGGGTGGGCTGGTGGGGGTGAGGAAGGCAGGCCTCTGTCTCAAAATCTGAGCCCCTCAATGACATCCCCTCCATGTCCACCCAGCCCTCCCCCCGTCCTCTGGAGGACTGGAAGGATATATTTGACTTCGGTAGCCTCCTGCAGGATGAGCGGGAAGATGCTACAGTCACAGGTGGTGTCTGTCACCAGGAGGAGAAGGTTGCTATTGGGAATCTGTTGCATCACAAAGATCCTGCAGTAAAGAGAGAGGTGGGTTCGTGGAACTTCTCCATGGCGGGCTTGACACTGGGCTTCTAGGGAAAGAACTTCTGGACACTTACTAGTGTGGAGTTGGGGTGGCAGGGGAAGGAATG
Source organism: Equus quagga (assembly GCF_021613505.1). Classification (NCBI taxonomy): domain Eukaryota; kingdom Metazoa; phylum Chordata; class Mammalia; order Perissodactyla; family Equidae; genus Equus; species Equus quagga. Next base: position 56,710,687 of record NC_060267.1, read on the forward strand.
AGGCTGGTCAGATTAGGGGCAAGTAGAGGAACAATCCTGGGCAACTGACTCATCCTATTGGCTTATTTTACCCACAAGCCTTTGCAGTTGCACTGCTCCTTTCCTAGCAGAATGGAGAAGGCAAGGAAGACCAAACCAGGACTTTTTTTTGGTGAGGAAGATTGGCCCTGAGCTAACATCTATGGCAGTCTTCCTCTATTTTATGTGGGATGTTGCCACAGCATGGCTTGATGAGCGGTGCTAGGTCCGCACCTGGGATCCGGACCTGCGAACCCCAGGCCGCCAAAGTGGAGTGTGCAAACTTAACCGCTATGCCACCAGGCCGGCCCCCAAACCAGGACATTTTTAAGAGTGAAAGGAGTTGTTATTAATATATGCAGGGACAACTGGCATAAATCAAGACTGTCTCAAGCAAATAGGGAGGTGTGGTTATCCCTGCTTTGGGCAACTGCCGTGGGGGCAGTGGGGGCAGGCCACGTGGGGAACATGCAATGCTCAGGCTTGGCCACAAGGTGGCACAGTGCCCCTGCGCACTGCCCAGGAGTCCTGTGGAAGAGCCAGGCAGTAAGGGGTTAGCATGGGAAGCCTGTCAGGCACAAGGCCCGGTGCATTACATAACAGCAGCTGCCGCCCACTGAGCATCTCCTCCAGGAGGCATGATTTTACACACACACACATACACACATGTACACAAGCACAGGTGTATGTTTAACCTTCCCCACACCATATGAAGTTGGTATTATTCCCTTCTTGTAGATGAGAAAACAGGCTAGAAGGGGTTAAATAACTTCCCCAAGGTTACACAGCTAGGAAGCAGCAGAGCCTGTTTTTAACTCAGATCAGTCTATTCTAAAGTCTTTGCTTTACAACACACCATTTAGTTTACCCTCACAAGAAGGATTTAAGGTAAGTGTGCAAATAACAATAGCCCCAAGAAAACCACTGTTGTGAGGTTAGTGTCCTCCCAACACCGCACACTAGTGTAAGAGGTGGAAAGCTGGCTCTGTCTGATGGCAAGGGCAGAGGCCTCAGGAGCTCAGGGCCATCCTGGGAAGGCCCTGGTGAATGGCAGGGCTGGCCAGGGGACACCCCAGAGGAGGCCACTGCCTCCCGGCCCAGGACAGAACTCCCGGTGGGGAGGTCCCCGAGTTGGGGGTGGGAGTCAGCAGGAGAGGACTTTTAGTCTGGCCTCCCTGGCTCCCTGTCCCAGGGCTTGGCAGAGCTGGCCGGATCTAGCGGGAGAAGGCCTGAGTCTGAGCTGGGACCCCACACAGGCTCCAGGCCTAGGAGTAGAGATGCCAGGGGTGGTCTGACAATGCTAGGAACCCTCCTCCACCCCACCCACTGCTGAGGCCATGCTCGAGCTCTCCTGCTTCTCTGCGTGGACAGGTTTCTAAGGGAGAGCTGACTTGTTTCTTTCTTAAATCTACCGTTGCCTTCCGAGGGCTTGCCTGATGGAATGGAGCTGCTGAGGGCTGGCCTCTGCCTAAGCGGGTGTGAGACAGACACCGAACTGTGGGATCATTTTTTCTGTCTGGGGTGGCTTTGGGGCCTGAGGTGGGGGTGGATCTGCTGACACAGGATCTGGCCTCAGGACCACCTCTCCCTAGTTCCCTGCCCAGCACACCCGCCATCCACTGTCCCCAGCTGGCCAGCTCACTTCATACCCTCTGCCTCAGCCTGTGTTTCCTCCACTGAGGAAAGTCTGAAACAAAGCCCTTTCACTGAGAGCCCCCCCTTTCTCCCCACTTTAAACACGGCTCCCTGTCAGTGACAAAGCCCCACCCCAAGGCTGAGGACAGGCAGAGCTGCCTCGGGTCTTACTTCTGGCAGGCCCCACACTCGATGACCCCGTTGGTCTCCCGGATGGCCATCTGGTGCACAAACACGGGGTACTCCGTGTCACAGGGCTGCAGCGTGTCCTGTTTCTTGTGCTTGTGGGCTATGGGGAGACAGAGGCACAGATGGGAGAAAGAGCATCACGGGAATTGGAAGGGCCTTAGAAGTCCGTGCCCGTGAGGATCTCAGCTTCAACACTTCCGGGGTGGGTGTGGGCACTACCAGTGAAGCACCTTCTAGTCTTTTGCAGATGGCTCCTTTGTCAGAAAGTTTTCAGGACTTGTAAAGGAGGGGTGGGGTGAGAGAAGGACAGGGAAGGGAAAGGAGCAGAGTGCACCACAGTGGAAGGGGCAGCAGCTTGGGCTTCAGAGGCCTTGGGTATCAGTGGTGTGTGATGGACACTGTCACCCAGTGACCTTGGGAAAGCCACTTCCTTCCACCCTCTGCAAGCTGGGGAGGGGCAGGTGTCAGCACCGATATGCAGGGTCTGAGAGGAGAGCAGAGGCAGTGGGAATGCCAAGGGCTGGCTTGGGGGAGACATCAGCCCCTTAATCCTCTCGCCCTCCCCTTCACTGTGGACAGGTGACGTTTCTCAAGTCGAGTGAGGGTGCCTGAGCTGGAGGCGCTGCTGTTTCCTCCTCTGTGAGGAGACCTGGGGGCAGCTCATCTCACGTGTCCCAACCCCTGGACCACATCACCATTTTCCTCTTGGAATCGTAAACATTCTCACCCGAGGAGACAGCTGGCCTGTTTTATTTTCCCTGGGGTATAACTATACTTGTGTGAGATGAGATCTGGGCTACCCACTAAGAATGGGGCTTTAAATTGGGAGAGGGCCTCTGGGTCAGGGGTGTCCCAGGATGAAGAGAGCGCAGCCCTTCTTGGATGCATCCTGGGATGGAGAGCTGAGGACAGGCCCTTTGCAGCTCTGTGGCTCCCACCAACCCACTGGGGGCTCCTCAGTGGATGCTACTTACAGTGATGGAAGACAGCTTTGGCTGTCCAGGACATGAGGCCCAGCAGAGGGTGGGCATGATGTCACATGAGGTCATGATGTCACAGGGTGTTGATGTCACATGGAATGAATGATGTCACATGGAGCAGTGGTATCCCGAGATGGTATGATGTCACACACACAGATGCAGGGAGCCAGGAGTAAAGGGAAGGTGATGAGAGAAGGCCAAGCAGGGTGAGATATGAGCAATGAACTCTCCAGAGTCCCCCATCCCCTCTGTCATCCACCCAGAGGTGACAGGTGTCCAATTAGCTGACTGAAATGGCATTGATAGTAAACCCTCAGTTATGCAGTCGCGTCTACTCACCCTCAGCACCCCTGTCCACATGCCAGGAACCCCAGGCGCTCCACTCCAGCAGGAACCTGTCAGACACAGAACTGAATCTCGGAGTCCTGCTTGCCCTCCCCACCCAGGTCCCTGAGCGGGCTGGAGTGCCAGAGCCCCCAGATGGTGCCCGCTCCAGCCCCTCTCATCCAGGATACCCTCTGCCCTGCTGGAGGCTCCTGGATGAGCAGAGAGGGCTCCCTGGCAGCAGGGTGTAGGGAGGAGGTGCCATCTGTGCATGGCCAGTTCCACTCGGGGATCTTGCCTGCCTCCTCCTGGGTTGTGGGGACCTCAGGCAGCTCGTGCTCAAAGGGCTCCCTCATAAGCCACACCTGTGTGAGCCCCTCCCCAGCTCTGCCCCAGCCCCCAGCTTCAGCCCCTCACTCACAGCAGGAGCTCATTCACCAGCCACCTGGTAGCAGTCAGGAGGGCGGAGACGGGCTGGCAAGGAAAGGACACACCATTAATCCCAAGGCCTGGGTGACAGTGCTCCCCTTGGCATCAACATTACATACTACAACCCCCACGGCTCCCTGCTCCTGCTGCCACTACCTCCCACCCCTTCCCAGCAGGGGAGGGTTGGAAAGCTGAGTTATCTGGGAAATTCCTACTGCAGGGCAAACGCCTGGGGGTTGGACAATACCCATCGAGAAGGCCGGTCAAGCCCTCATGTGCATGAGGCACTCCGCGACATTTCTAGGATCCCTGATGACTTGTGTGACAGCACCAAGAGGTGAGGTTAGGAACAAAGCAAGAGAGGGGCTACAGTCTACTTTCTCTACCAGAGGCCCTGTTATTTCATGAGCTGCCAGAACAATTCCCCTGAAGCCCTAAAGATAACACCTCTGGACCTAGGGTGGGAGAAGGCCAAGTGCAGAGAGCAGGGAGGCAGGAAGAAGTCAGAGAGGGCCAGATGGCCAGAGGCTGGGTGAGAACAGGGACCAAGTGACCTCATTTTAGGACAGCAGGGGGCTTGCCGTCTGGTGGAAGAAAGGTCTGGGGTGACACTCACACTGACCAGGGGCCGGGCAGTGCTGGGATGGTGATTCTGGAGCTTGCACATGGCCTGGTAGTCATACATGGTCACTCTGAAAATCAGAAACAGGAAACAGCGAGTCCAGACTATCCCCTGTGCCCTGCCCCTGCCCCTGCCCCAGGGGAAGTGTGCAGCAGGGTCTCATTCACGGGGACTCGCGGGGGCGTGAGTTAGGACGGGCAGGTCAGCAGACGGCAGGTGCTGAGAACTACATTTCTGCACTTTGCTCCAGGGGCCCACACGACTGAGGCCCCTCTCCACCTCACGTCAAGTCCCTGGCTTCAGAAAGGTTGCTTTTGGAGCTCTTTGGGGCTTTCGCTGGGGGTTTTTGAGGTCAGGATTCCGAGATCTGTCCGGACCATTTAGCATCAGATCCTGCCTTTTCTGTGTGTATTCAGACAGGGGAGAAGCGTGTCCCACTTACTGGCTGAACACCCCCATGCTGAGCAGCTGGGTCATAAGGGCACCATCCACCTCCCCCAGAAATCTTCCCACCTGTGAGGGCGAGAGGGAGGGAGAGAGAGCAGTGGAGCGAGGACTTGCACACTTCCCGCCTCAGCCCAGGGCTCATTTCTGAGCTCCAGACTTCAGCTGCCAATTGGGTTTTCCCAGCAGAAGCCCTTCAACATAATCAAGCTGAACCCATTCCACCATCCCTCCTTTAACCTGCTCCCTGCCACACTCTCTCTCAGAGCTTTTTAAACTGTTATAATCCATTAGTTGGCTATGAAATCAGTCAAGGGGTGGCAATCAGATTTTTTTAAGGGTCCAGAATTCCTTTGAACAATTCAGTGAGAACCGTGCAGTAAGGTTAAACAGGGTTTTCTGAAACTTGATTTGTTGTATGTGTCGTGTGTTCGGGAGTGTGTGTGGGCGAGCGCTGGATCCGATCTAAACTGCATTTCTTTCTGTGGGTTGTGGTCGAAGGTTCAGAAGCAGCGCTCCGTCTCCTGCAGATCCTCATCGCTCCGCCGGGGAGGCTGGGGCCCCGGAGCCGCCTTTGATTCCCCCCACCCACTATATCCAAGTATCAGTGTGCCCTGTGGGTTTGCCATGCACCATTCCCACTCCATGACAGTGACTTAACCCGAGCCCTCGTCCCCTCAGCTGCCCACTCCACCCTCCTGAGGGCTCTCCCAGTCCGCATGCACTGCTGCCAGAATAGTCTTCCTCAAACACAGCTGGGATCCAGTCACTCTCTTCTTTGTTCCCTAAAGAACAAAACATGACCCCTAGGGCCACGAGCCGGGCAGTCTCCTCCGAGTCCCTCCGCTTCTCAGCCTCAGGCCCGCGCCAGCCTCAGCCTCACTCCCACGCTGTCCTCCCTGCTTGCCCTGGCCTCTTCTTCTGCGCTTTCTCCATAGCAGAGCAGAAAGAGCTTCAATTTAGGTGTTGGATTTTGATTCAAATCCTGGCTCCGCCACTGCCTGCTGTGTGGCCGAGGGCCGGTTGTTAGAATGATTAGGGATAGCACATGCCAGATGCTTGCCACACAGTAGGTATTTGGTCAGTGGAGGCCAGGAAGACAAGGAGCCGCTCTCGGCCTTGGCTCTCCCCACCTAGATTACCCTTCCTCAGTCCTCACTCCAAGGAGCTTTCCTGCTCACCATCCTCCGAGAAGTCTTTCTTTTCTCACCTTTCCAGTCAGAATTAATGCCTCCTTCCTCTGCCTCTGAAACTGACAGGCCAATGACAAAAGCACACAGCAGAGAATCGAGAGTTGGAGCCACGAGATATTCATCATGAGATATTGCCTGAGCTCTGCTCTCTGCCCGGAAGGCCATCTGTCCTGACTGGGAGGCCTGAAGAGGGCAGTGGACAGCACAGGGGGCAGCAGGGAGGAGCTGAGGGCATTCCAGGGACAGACGGGCAAGCGGGAAGGGGAGAGGCATCCATCCTGCCTGTTGTCCACGGTGCAGCCCTGAAGCCCCCTGAAGTCCGTCAGCTCCAGCCATCCCTCTCAGCTGGGGCCGGCTTTTTGCCATTCCAGTTATGCGTGTGTGCGTTCCTGCATTCCCAGACAGCGAGATCCTGGCGGGCAGAAATCCCCCCCGCTGCTCCCCAGAGACCACACGGGTCCAGCCCATGGTTGCGATTCCGTGCATATTTGCTGAAGGCACATGTGAGCAGCGCACGAGGGAATGAACGAACGCTCCGAGTACTCTGCTCCCTGGGAAAAGTGCAGGGGGGAACTGAAGCTCCTGATGCGGCTGGCCCGGATTGCCACGAGGCTGTCCCCTTCTCTTTCCTATTCTAGGCTTATTCACCAACAACGCTGTTGTTCAGACACTTGATTCTGAGAAGGGAGGTCCCTGACAGGAAGACAAACTCCCGGACACTGGAAAAAATGTATGCTTCGCTGTGCATGCACGGCTTGATTTTCTAGGATGTGTCACTTTGGCAGAGACGCCCCATCCCCACTTCTTCAGTGAGGCAACTCTGACTTTCACTATAGTAGCAGTGTGCTCAGCTACAAGACTACATTTCCTAGACTCCCCAGCAGCTGGGGCCAGCCAATGAAATGTGAGAAAAGTCACTGGGTGGGACTTCCGGGACTCTTTTTAAAGGGAGATGACTGCAGGAGGGGGACCTCATTCATAGCTGTTGCCCTCCCCTTTCTTCTTGTCTGGAAAGTGGACAAGGAGGCAGGAGTTCCTATAGCCATGTTGTGGTCCTGAGGATGGGGACATCTGGTGACCGTCATACCAACCAGGCCTGGACTGGCTTCATCCATTCTTTTATGTGAGAGATTAAACCTTTAATTTGTTTAGGACACTTCAGTGGGGACTTCAGTCCTGACAGTAGAACACAGTTGCTAGCTGATAGTTTCACTGGAACTTTATCAGAGTGAATCAGTGCCTCAAATAGGTAAATTGATCAGTTCTTGACCCTGCAGAGCCAAGGTCCAAACACTCAACCTCGGGTACCCTGTCAGTTCAGGACCCCCAGATGGAACGCGAGGTGGCACCCAAAGCCCAGCCCAGCACGGGCACTGGAGCCTGCAGGCAGCCACGGCACCACCAGGGGCTGCAGCTCTACCTGCCATCCAGCTTGCTGTCGCCAGGGCAGGGCTCTGCCTTCGCTGTGGGTGACCCACAAACAAGCAATGGTCCACTGGGCTGCCTGAGCTCTGGGGCTGGATGAAAGGGGCCTGAGCTCCCTGAGTTTCCAGCCTGTGATGAGGCGGGAGTGAGGTGGGGTCCCGCCGAGGAGTCAGGAGCAGGAAGCAGCTGGGCAGGAGCAGTGAAGAAAGCAGAATTGATGAGCATCCTGCTGGCCAGGCGGCAGCCCCTGGGCATGGCTAATTTGCATGCCTGGTTGAGGCTGCTGTCCCCAGAGAGGAGGGGGACCAGAGGGTGGGTGGGGGCGCTCCTGACTCTGGTGACGGAATGGAGCAAATATCACACGGCCTCCTTACCTAGGGACAGCCTCAGTTTCTTCTCTAAAAATGGGGTAACGCATCTTCTTGAGGGGTGTGAGGATTAAATGAGGTACCTGAGTAAACTCACTGTGGGTGGCTCCTAGGGGGACCTGTTGCCTTCCATTCCTTCCTAGTGTGCAGCATCACTTGACTGCTCTGAACTGCCCAGTGTATTGACAAGAGCCTTTGGCCCCACGGGGGGTCAGCAAGAGCGTGGGGGAGTGGGCACGCGCACGGTGCTCTGGGGAGAGGCACCGGGTCCGGTGAAGGCAGCGGAGGGCTGCTGCCAGAGCCCAGGGGGCAGGGACATGCTGAGGCAGGCTGGGAGGACTGGGGGCTGGAGGAGCCAGGTCAGGAGCCCGTGCAGCAGGGCGCACGGAGGTTTCTCCTGCACCCCCCACACAGCACGGGGAGCAACGAGGGGAGGCCGCCGTGCTGAGTGGGAGAGGAGACAAAGGCTTGGGCAGGGGTACAAGGAGGCAGGGAGGTGAAGGAGGGCGGAAGGAGACAGTAGCTGAGGCTCGAGCGCAGACCAGAGGACCTGTGAGGGCAGAAAGCGTTGCCCTCATCTGAGGGCCTTGCCAGCCCTGGCTCTGCAGGCTGGGCGGGGAGCGGGGAGCTAGGGCGGGTGCTGTGCCCTCTGAGAGATCCAAGTCCCTCAGGGAAAGTTGCCTGGGTGGGGAGTCTGATTTTCTGGGCTCCACTCCCTCTTTGAGGTCCGTTTTGAAGCTCCCATGTGTGGGAGCTACCCACAGGCAAATGACGGGACCTAGAGTCCCCGGATCCAGGGTGAGGGAGCCACTGTAAACGTTACAAAGACCCAGGGAGCTGTTGTCACTATTCTGGCCCCAGCCATCTGCTCTCTTTCTAGGCCCCAGATAGAAGGCTGTAATCCTGTCGTTTGTAGTTCTTTATTCTAAGAATGAGGCCCAGGCTGGAAGAGAGGCCCAGTGGGGCCAAACGCCTGACAAGCAGGCCTGGAACACCCACCAGGATCAGGAGAGAGCCAAGCCCCTTCCTCGGGCAGGCTGCAGACGGGGCCCTGGGGCTCCTGCACTGGACAGTTGGCTGAGCAGGGGCCTTGCTGAGGAAGGGCTGGGAAGGACTTTGGGAAGAATCTTTGGATCTGGATCTGTGACAGGTTTCCCTCCCCAGGACCCTGGATGGACCTCGGCAGGGACAAGTAGCCTGGACCTTCTGACACATTAGCCCAGTGGAGCAAGCGCATCCAGACTAATAGCCACTGACACTAAGGCCCAGGCAGTGGTCCTCAGAGTTCCTCACACATCAGACTCACAGGAGGGCTTCTTACAGCACAGATGGGGGGCCCCACCCCCAGAGTTTCTGATTCCCTAGGTCTGGTGTGGGGCCTGACAACTTGCATTTCTATCAAGCTCCCAGATGCTGCTGTTGCTGCTACTGGCTCCCCCACCACGCTCTGAGGCCTAGGGATAAAAGGGGGGGGGGGGGGGGGAGGAATGAAGGGGTTGGGGGAGTGGCCAGGTCACGTTGCCCTTGATAGCACTTGGGTGTGCTGGGGGAGGGGGCAGGTTTGGGTAGGTGGGTAGGAGTTTGTGGTGGGATGACTCTGAAGGAGTTCACACGGGCCCCAGCCTCTTTATAGTCGTGCCCTTCCAGAAGCCCTGCCCCTTGAGCATGGACTGAGCCTGGTAACTTGCTTCTCGTGAACAGAATGTGGTCAGAGTGATGGGAAGTCTCTCCTGAGATCAGATTCTCAAGACTGTGCCTCCCGTCTTGCTCTCACGCTCTCGCTGGGCCTTCCTGGCTTGCTCACTTGGATGAAGCGAGCAGCCCTGGAGGGAGCTGTCCTGTGGAGAGGCCCATGTGGCACCTGAGTCCTGCCAGCACCCATGGGAGTGAGCTTGGACACTGACCTCTCTCTAGTCAGCCACGAAGTGACTGCAGCCCTGGCTGATACCTTAAGTGAGAGACCCAGAATCACCCAGCGAGGCCACACACAGATTCCTCACCCACAGAAGCTGTGAGATGGTAAGTCTTGTGGTTTTAAGCCACCACTTTTTGGGGTAATTTGTTACGCAGCAATGGATACCTACTACAGAGTTGTTGAATGAATGAGTTAAAAAAAAAATAAAGCCAAAATGGATGGACGGACAGCTGAAATAGCAGCATTAGCACCAGGCTTCCTACCACCCAGCCTTCCACCCACCTTCCATGCCAGTGCCCGCTGCTTCCAGGCCTTGCTTTCAGGCTGGTTCAATTCCCCACAGTTATTAGTGTCTCCTGAGGATCAGGCACCGTGTGGGGGCTGCTTATACCGCTGGTGTCTCTGGTCTGGCTGTCATTCCCTGTGTGCCTCTCATAACCTGACGCAGCTCAGGTCGTGGGGTCAGAGGTCAGAGTGAGGAGGAGAGCTGAGCCTCGGCCCCAGCCTTGCAGCTCAGCTCCTGGAGGCCTAGGTCCTGATTCTGAAAGATGGACCAAGTGTAGCAAAGTGAATGAACTCTTCCCTGGTCCGCAGTAGGGGCTCGGTGGGAGAATGGCTGTCCAGGAGCCAGGACTTGCAGCCTCCACGCCCTCCAGAGAAGGCCAGTCTCCCTGGGGCCACCAGCCCTGCCCCACGCATTCTGGAGTCCCAGCAAAACCAGTGCTCTCCCAGCTTGGTTTCCCTCAGCACGAGTCTTTCCTGGATATCCCTCGCTCGCTATTGCTGCTCTCCACCTATATTTCTAGGTTCGAAGTCTGGCTTTTCTGTAGCTGTGAGTTTTGGGGTTAATAACCTAAACTTGCAGAGTCTCAGTTTGTTCCCTGGCATAAAAATGAGACTAAGAGCATCAGCAGGGATGATGAGGGAAGGCCCGCCTCCCTGGGCGCCTTGCGGTGTGAGGGCGGGGCGCAGGGGTGTGTTGGGGGCCAGGGGAACTTCAGGCTCTGCAGGAGTCCCTGGGAGGCCCTGACCCTATTATGAAGATTAAATTTTATTTCCTTTACATAAGATGAGGGATGGCTTTTAAAACTACACACCATGCAAAAAGATAATATAATAGTTGAGAAAATAAGGGTAAATAAGCTAAGTTTTTAAAAACCATATTTATAAAATATGTCTCTGAGTAACTGTTTGTTACCATATATTATCCATATTTGTACCAAGTGACATCACGGCTGTGAAGACACGTGAGCAAATGTGGTCTGGGTGGAAGAGGACCAGAGTGGCCCTAATGGGTTATGCACAGGGCCCCTTGGGGGACTGCCTCTCCTGAAGTGGCCCCGAGCCGGTTGGTTTCCCTCCTGGGCCCACTCCCTGCAAGGCTGGCCCAGCTGCCTTGAGCAGGAGTCAGCCAACAAGGGCCCTGGGGCCAAATCTGGCTCACCAGGGACTGATGTCAGCCCCTGAGCTAAGAGTGCTTTTCTACTTTGAAATGGTTGGGAAAAAATCAAAAGATTAATACTATTTCATGACTCATGAAAATTATATGAAATTGAAATTTTGAAACTGAGAATGAAGGAGTTAAAATTTCCCTGGATTAGGGTGACACTCTGCCTCGTACCCACAAGGTTAACATGGGAAAGAAAATAACCCAAGTTTCTGAGCTTGCCTTGTAGTTTGGGGCTCAGCAAATACAAAATTATGATTGTTCTTTCTCTAATAGCTTTCTGAGCACATGCAGAGGCCGGGGGCATCCATGAGCCTGAGGGAGAGTTAGGTGTGCCGTCAGCTATGAGGTGAGAAAGGAGTGCCTCCATTCTTTTATTTCCCCTCTAGCAAAGGGAGGGCCAAGCTTGGTGGGTTAGAGTAGAGTTTTCCACAAGGCATGTCCAGACAGGAAGAGGACACACAGTGAGGAAGGCCTGGCCCTTCTGGGCCCCACGAAGGTGGGAGGGGACGGTGCTCTGGTCTGAGTGCCTCACCCGAATTCACATGTTGACACCTCACCCACATGGCGACCGTAAGGGGGGTGATCAGGCCATGCAAGCAAAGCCCTCAGGAACGGGATTTGTGTCCTTATAAAAGAGACTCCAGAGAGCTCCCTGGTCCCCTCCACCACGTGAGGACACAAGGAGAAGTCTGTGACCTGGAAGAGGGCCCTCACCCGAGCATGATGCCACCCTGATCTCAGACACCTGGCCTCCAGCCCACAAGGAATAAATTCCCGTTGTTTAGAAGCTGCCCCGTCTGTGGTATTTTCTTATAGCAGCCTGAGTGGCCCAAGCGAGGGCGGGTGAAGGCAACAGAAGGGAGTGAGACGATGAACAGTGGGAGGGTGCTTAGGACTCTGGGAGGCCCCCCAAAGGCCAGGCCAGAGGGCAGCACAGCACAGCACCGAAAACATGGGTCCCTGAGATGCAGCTCTGCCCAGCCTCTCCTCATCGTGTGGACAATTTCCCCACCAACCACAGGAGAAGACCAGTTAGTTACCAACAAATAAGGAAGTAACATTGTCTCTGCTCATCTGAGTTGAAATGTGTCTGAATTTTGTAACCTTGCTAGGATGACTCTGGTTTCAAGGAGAAACTCCATTTTCTTCAGGCCTTTTACTCCGATTGGCTCTAACCCAGGATTGCTTCCTGGGGCCGTCAGCCCTTTCTTTGACTGACATGGCTGTTGGGTGACTAGACTCCTCCCTAATTCCATTTCCCCAAGACCTTACCTCCTGGGACATCTCTGAGATCAGAATGAACCCATTGTTGTCGATGACAAAGCAGTCCAGGTCCTGGGAAGAAACCCAGAAAGGAGGGAGGTCATGGCCAGGCCCGACCACTGACCCCTGGGTCTCCTGCCTGTCCTGATGGTTTGGGAAGGCAGGTCTCGATGTCCAGTGGAAAGGTACCCTCTGTGGAGCCCAGCACTGCAGGGGAGGAGGGGAGCTGGCCCATCGAGAGCACATGGGTCGAAGGGCCCACGGTTCCCGCTTCCACGCTCTTCACACGCGGAGGAACTTACATTGTCCTGGCAGCTCTTTGGGCAAGGCCCATCCACAGGGCTACACTGGAAGGAAGAGGAGAAACTGTGAATTGTGTAGCCTGTGTGAATGTGTGGGAGATATGTGGTTGTCAGCGTGTCTGAGTGTTGAGTGTGTGGTACATCTGCATTGTGTATTTCTGTGTAGGGAATGGTGGATGTGTGTTTATGGTATACTTGTGTGTGCACGTGTGTGCAGTGTATATATGTTTGATGTGTGTCTGAGTATGGCATATGTGGCGTGTGTGTGGTATGCCTGTGTTGTATGTGTAGGTATTTGTGTGGTGCGTGATGTGTGTATGGGTGCATGTATTGTATGTATGTGGGGTGTGTGTCAGTGGGGTCAGGTCACTGAGAAGCAGGACCCTTGCTGGCTGGCAGCAGCCCAAGCACACAGGATCAGCCTCCTCGGAGGGAGCCACGGCCCCTGCAGCCCATGGGGGAGGGGAGGAGGTCAGTGCATCGCTGGAAGCCTCGTGGGGTGGCTTCATGAGGCCTCTCCGGAGGCTCCTGTTCTTTGTCATCCTGCATGATGACTCCAGGTTCCAGGGCTGGTGCCCCTCCCCTCCCATGCCTTCCGTCTTCATTCTATGGTTCCCTAAACCTGCTCAAAGTGAGGACGCAACAACAAGTGAACGGGGGCCACGGAACAGCGGAGGCTTAGTGCCGTGGGGACAGATTTGGGGCTGGAGGCCCTTGTGGAGGATGGTGAGGATACCCAGGAAGCCAGGAACAGCTGAGTTGGAGGGCACCGGGGGAGCAGAGGCGGGAAAGGAAGAGGCGGAATGGGAAGGACTATGGCAAGGCAGAGCTCTCGGTGGCCCGGACCGCAGTCATGGCTTGGATCTTGGCTGGAGGGACCTGTGGGGCAGGGCGGGTGGGGCTGTGTGGTGGCTTTAGGGCAGCAGAGATGGAGTGAAATGCAGAGGGGACACTGTGTCCTGCCTTTTGCCCCTAGGTCTGAGCTGAGAGAGAGTACTGGAGTAAGGAGGCAGCAAAGGCATGGGGAACCAAGAAAGGAGAGAAGGAAGGAAGGGACCCAGGAGAGCTGACTGAGAGCCCAGGAGGCTGGCTGAGAGGCAGTGGGGCAGCCCCTCCTCCCCCGGAGATGCTGGCGTGTCCTCCAGCCCTGACCTGGCCCGGCACCATCGCACCCACCTGCTGTGTCGCTGCCCAGAACGTGCGCTGCAGGAACTCCAGCCTCATTTGGACGCCCACCGCTGCAAGGAAGTGGGAAGAGGGCAGCAAGACCATGTGTTTTTGGGGAGAGGGTGGTGGGAGGGAAGAGACAATGAGAGAGAAAAATAGATTCAAGTTAGAGAGAGGAGGTGCATCAGCAGGAACTGAGGGGAGAGAGAGCACCCGGGCAGAGAGCGGATGGGGAGCTGAGTCAGACGGCAGCCTGTGAACTGAGGTTCCGGGAGGGGGAGACTGATGGCTTCTGTCTCTCCACAGCAAACAGCACCAGGAAATGCCCCAAGAGGAAGGTAAGGCCCAGGTTCCAGAGAACAGTGAGGACGCCATATCCTCGGATGTCGGGACGTCAAGGCAGGTGCCCTGGGGAGACCATTCTCCCCTGTCCCACAGAAGGAAAACAGAGGCGGAGAGGCAGAGACATTTGTTCAAGGTCGCATGACCCAAGCGGTGGCTGAGACTGGAACTTAGGCCACTGCAGGCTGGGCCACTCATGGGGCTTCCTAGATGTTAAGCCTGACATAACAACCTCTCTTGCACCCAATTCCTGCTCAAGGTCTCCCCTACTTTGTAAGAAGGCTCTTTCCTTCCTGAAAGTCACGATCAGATTTACCCACGTTTGCAGGTAAGTTCCAGAAAACTAGAGACGCTACCAGCCCACAAAAACTACTCTTTTGATGACGCCACTTACAAGGGCCACCCATGCTTCTTTGGTTCCCAAATAGGCTTGGAGAACCCAAGATGGTGCTCACATGCTAAGAGAAATCTGGAGCTAAAGAATAGAAAGAAAAGGCAGGTTATATTGAAAAGAAAAAGCATGAAAATACCAGGCTGACGTCCTACTGTCTGGTGTAATAATGTCGCAAAGGTGTTGAGTGCCAGGCACCCTTACATCCATGAGCTTATTGCATCCTCACAGCAGATGGGCTCTGTTACTTTATTCGGACGTCACGGCTGAGGAAATGAGGCCTCACAGAGATTACATGTCTGGCCGAAGTCCTCTAGCCCCTAACTACAGAACCAGGACGCACAGGGTCTGTCTCTAAGGCTCTTCACCTCTCTGTTCTCTAGGCCTGAAGGAAGGAGCCGAGAGGCATGGACAGCACTTCCCTCTGGGGCTTCTGTTCCCTCCTCTGGAAAGTGGAGATGGATCTGGGTCCCTAGCCACTATGCCACGTTCATGAGACATTCAACCGTCACCTCAGTGACCATCCATTGGAGAGATTTTCCCTCACAATCATTCTGACTTCCTGAGATGCAACTGGTTCTTCTAAAAGAGACTAGAGTTCCAGTCTGGCACAGAGACACGGAATTGTATGCTTTTGTTTTTTCAATTTGGAACGATCCCAGAAAAGTTTGATGAGGGAAAAAAAAGAGAGACCAGGGCAGAGTCAGGGGGCCAGAGTTCTAGCCATGGGTCTGTCAGGGCTGTGATCTTTGAATGTGTTTCCTCAGTTGCAAAATGTTTCCTGATTACATTTTCCCTAGAAAGGCAGAATGAATGTAAGACCGTGGGGGCTCGGATGAGATAATGCGTGAGAATATCATTCTAGACTAGAGTCTTGGCTCTCAAATTTTAGCGTGCATCAGGATCACCTGGAAGGTTTGTTGGAACCCAGTCCCCAGAGTTTCTCATTCATAGGTCTGTGCAGGGCCTGAGAATTTGCATTTCTAAAGTGCTCCCAGGTGATGCTGATGCTGCTGGTCCAGGGACCATATTTTGGGAACCGCTGATGGAAAGCGTCGCTGTCTGATTGAGCTTTCTGAGATGATGGAGCTGTTCTAGATTTGCACTGTCCCATACAGTAGCCACTAGTTACACGGGGCCATTAGGCCCTTGAACTGTGGCTAGTGTGACCGAGGACCTGAATTTTAAATTTTTAATTTAATTTTAATTAATTCAAATTTAAGTAGCTATACATGGCTGGTGGCCACCATATTGGACTACAGAATTCTAGAGCTCATCTGAATTTACAGACAAAGAAACCAAGGCCCTAAGAGACCCATCCCTCCCTTGGCATCTTACAGCAATTCTATGGCTGGAGCTCTGCCTGGCCTTCTTGAATAGGTCCTACAATATGGGGACATTTGAGTTCTCTGGGGGCTTTGCTGCTTCAGTGTCCAGGTAGTTGAAAGGAGTGGGTGGGAAGGGGACAGGTAGAGCCACTTCTAGAGTCATGACAAAGACGAGAGACAGACTCAGCGCGTGATCATGGTCGGGGCATGTGCTGGGGGTCCAGCGCTGGCTGCCACACCCCTCTCCTCCCTCTCGCATTTCTCTCTAGAGAGGCTGCAGGTGGCCCTCCAGTCTCTCCCCCTTACTCTTCCTTTTAAAACCACCCTCGAGGGCCCGGCCCCCTGGCCGAGTGGTTAAGTTTGTGCGCTCTGCTTCTGCGGCCCAGGGTTTCGCTGGTTCGGATCCCGGGCACGAACGGCTCATCAGGCTGCGCTGAGGTGGCATCCCACATGCCACAACTAGAGGGACCCACAACTAAAATATACAAGTATGTACTGGGGGCACTTGGGAAGAAAAAGCAGAAAAAACAGAAGATTGGCAACAGTTGTTAGCTCAGGTGCCAATCTTTAAAAAATAAATAAATAAAGCCACCCTTGATAGTCAACTTAGACAGATTTCTTTCACCTGTAGAAAACGGCTGCGTGGAAGAGAGGAACCTTCTGGAAACTGTCAGAGAGTAGTCACATCAATGCTTAGAATGATCAAGTCTTTGGGATTTAAGAGTTTATTCACCCCTGTCTTTAGCCTCCATTGTCAATGAGCTCCCAGAATAGCCCCAAAGCCAGGCTGCCCCTCCGCTTGATTGCTCAGCATCAAGTCTCGTAGAATCGTGGGCTCTCCGAGCTGGAAGAAATTCTCTGATTCTAACACAGGGAGTCTTGAGAGGGTGGAAGTTAACTCTTCTCTAGTGAAACAGGTTTTGGAGGCTCTTGGGTGAAAATGGGAGCAGCGGGGCACAAAGCAGACTCTCTGCTGCCAAGTTCCATCTCATGGCTGGACTAGAAGTCCTGCAAGGCAAGGCCTGGGTGCTTTACGTTCTGGGGATCCTCTGCAAACTTAGGAGATTCCAGCTGCCTACTGACAGCTCCATTGTGTCACCAATAGGCATTTCAAACTTCCCATGTTCAAAACCTGATTCTGGACTTTCTTCCCCAAACTTGACCCTCCTTGAGACTTCCCCATTTAGGGGCACATTTTCTACCTAATTGCTATAATTTTCCCTCATCCCATCCAAGTTCTACAGACCTTATTCCAAAACTTCATAAATCTGCCCATTTCTCTACCTCCACTGCTACCACCCTGGGCCAAATCAGCATCCCTCTCGCCTGGATATGCCATAGGGCCCTACGCAGTCTCATAACCACCAGAGTGACCCTTCTAAAGATCAGATCATGTCACTCCCTTGCCTAAAACCTTCCAGTGCCTTCCCACTGCTCTTGGAACAAAATCTCAACTCCTTAGTAATCTGGCCTATAAGACTCCAGAGCAGCTGGCCCTGCTGATCTCCCTGATTTCAACCTGAATCACTTTCTGCTTCAATCATGCTAAGGCTGGTCCCCGCCCGAGGGCATCTGCATCAGCTGTCCTCCTTCCTGGAATGACCTTTCCCTAGACCTTTACATGGCTGGCTCCTTCTTACCGTCAGATCTCAGCCCAAATGTCATCTCCCAGCCCTGACCCCGGATAGAGCAGTCCTCGCCTTTGCCGTGCATTCTCTAGCTCATCACTCTTTTTATTTTCTAAGCAACAAGATTTATTTGTCTTATCCTCCTTTATTGTCTGTCTCACCCCATTAGAATGGGGGCTGACAGTAGGCAAGGAGGTTGAGTTCTGATCTCTAGCACCTAGAATAGTACCTAGCACATAGTGGGCCCCAATAAATATTTTTTGAGCTAAATAAATAAATACTCGTGACTTCCATTGAGTCAGCCACTTGACTGGGAGGCAAATTCTGCAAGATCTCTCTGTCCCTTCCCTCCAGGATTCGAGACCTGGCTGTACTCGCTTCTCCCATACGGAGCCCTGCCCTCCTACAGATGCTCGACTTGAGAGCCTAGAGATTCAGCTGTGCTCTGATTCCCTCGAAGACCTAGGAGGGAATCCACTAAGAAACGGGGAACCTAGGTGAGACACAAAGAAGAACTTCCTCATGGTAAGAGCTGTTGGACGCTGAGAACAGGGCTGGTGTAGAATGGGGAGGGCAGTGAGGAGCGTGGGGGCACCTTTCACAACAAATTGACTGTGTTCTGCCGCGTCTTTAATCATTTCGAACCCTTCTCTTCAACTCCTGCCTCACAACCCAAATTGTGCTTTTCCACCCCAGACACAAAGAGAGCCCAGCCTTCACTCCTGGGACACCCGCCGGGGCTGCCCTCGGATCCCCATTCGCCGGCTATTGTCAGAGCCTCGCTGGACCTCCAGCTGTGGGGAGCATGAGGCTGGCCGCACCCCCTACAGCACCTCCTGTAAGCCTGTGTGCGCAGGAGATGGTACCTCACGCTACCATGTGTGCTGACAGGCTCAGAACTCGGGAGGAAGAGAAATCCATCAAAGGGGCCCCAGGAATGTGAGGCCCCTGGCCTCTCGGGCTTTTCCTCTGGGGGTTATCAAGAGACCTCCCCCTCATGTCTGTGCATGGTGGGTCCTTGTTTTAGATCCTGGCCTTGGTCCCCAGGGGACTTGCCACAATCTGATGGAGGAGGAGAAATCTCAGATCCCCTTCCTCCTGTTGGCCCCCTCCCTCTCACCCAGCCTCCCTCCGCTGGGCTTCCTCCTGCCCTCCCTCTCTCACCTGCCTCTCCACAATGACCTTCCTCCAAAGCAGGGTTTCTTTAAGATCTCCTCGGCTGGCAGACAACCTAACAAAGAGCCTCAATAAGGCCACAGGAGGCAGACGGCTCATCAAGATGTACCTCTCTGCTCTGCGTCCCGGCTGTCACCTCCGTGCTGCTTTGTCGTCCCAGACAGCAAAACAAAACAGCTGTGCATGCACACTCACATGCACACACACAGAGAAATGGTCCCTGTAGGGGGCCACGCTCCCAAGGGCTCAGAAACTCCAGCTTTTACTCCCCAGCTCTCATCTGTACGTTGTCCTTCCTCCTTCTCCACCTTGACACGCAGCCTGGACACCGTGTGTTTAACTGGACGCAGAGCTGCCAGGCTAGGAGGGCCGTCTTTCATTACAAAGGCCAGGGGACTGGTGGGTGCTTAGGGAACGGCTGGGTCACAGGGCGCCAGTGACGGAAGGGGCCCTGATCTCCATCATTCCACCTCCTCATCTACAGGACAGCAACCCAAGGCCGGGGCCGTTGAGTTAATTAACTAGCTGGCAGCTAGTTAATGAGCAACGGAGTCCAGAATCTGGGTGCCCTGATGCCTAGGCTTGGGCTCTTTCTGCCCTTCCCGTCCTCACTCAGCTGACAAGCAGGCACTGGGGTGTGGGGAGGCAGGGCCCTCTTCCGGGACAGCTTGCCGTATAGGAAAGGAGGGGAACCATACCACCGAGAGCTGCCATACACGTTCTGTGATAAGAACCACAAGAGTGGCCCCCAAAAGGGCCATAGATCAGAAAAGGAGACGGTCAAGTCCATGGCCTAGCCAGGGAAACTGCATAAAGGAGGGGGCTTTCTGGTTGAGTTTTAAGCAGGGGGACACTACCCATGGGTGAGGAGAGTGCTCCGGACTCAGGGAAGGGCCTGCTTTCCTGGAGCTGGGGAAGCAGAAGTGTGTTTAGGGGCAGCTGAGCACTGAGCTTGAAGGGTAGGATGCAAGTGGCATCTGTGTAGGGTGAGAGGCAGGGAGTTCCCGGGAGGTAAGATGCTCTCTCCTCCTGGGACAGCAGACCAAGCCCTCCGCTGCTGTGTCGCCCAGCAGAGCAGACAGAAAGGAGGGTGTAGGAGCATCCTGCCAGGGAAGTCCTGAGTCAAGGGGGTTTCTCAGTCCACACCCCGGGTCCTGACGATGAATCCCCTGAGGTAAGCAGACGAAATGGAAGAGGGACACTGGGGTACCCGTGACATACTGCCAACACGCCACGCCTTCTGTTTGTCAGGCAGGTTTTAAGAGATGCAAGGAAGGGTCATTTAGGGGTCAGTGCTCCAGGCCGGGGCTCCTCCTCTGCCTCAGTCCTGGCTTCCTTGTCTTCGGATCAGATACTGGCCAACTCTTGGAATATCAATTTCTCCAGCTACTTTGTCCTGACTCGTTAGTAAAGAGGCCTCTGAGCTCTTGAATACCAGTCTCTTCCCTTTGCATTCCACCCCCCCCCCCATATAGATAAGAGCAAGGAGCTCCAGAAGCCGAGCCTGGTGAGGTGGGGGTTCCTCCAGGGCTCCCCCCAGGGCACTACAGACAACCCGTCAACCAGCTCCAGCAGGCCCCCAGGTGCCCAGCCTGCGCAGCCTGGCATTTCGCTCCCCTAAATAGCCCTGGTCTGGGGTCACTGAGCCTCAGTGACCTCTGCGTGACCATGTGACAGTAGCTGTGTGTGGCTCAGGGCCCCTTTCTGGAGGACTGCCAGGCAGATGGGCCCCCTCTACACCCTTCCAATTACCCTCTTGGGAATAAATCCCTCTGACAAAGGGCAGGCTCAGTTTTCCCTCCTCCACAGGCAGGACAGGAGATGCTGCCCCATGTATCTCTGAAAGGAGACAGACCCAGCTTCCCAGGGGCCCTCTCTGCCCTCTGGGTCCTGCCCCTCTTTTCCCAAAGGGAAGGGGACACGCGGGAGAGAGACAGAGGAGGGGCCACAGCAGGGCAGGGGGAGCTGGGGGAGCTGGGGAAGGAAGACGGAGGTGCCTGTAACACGGCTTCCCTCCCTGGAGTTGGAGGCGATTAAGCCACAGGCGCCTTTTTCCACCGGAATGTGAGCATTTCAAGGGTGACGCTGCCCTCCAGGCCGGCCGCGAGCGCGCTGGTGTGTGTGCCTGTGTGCGCGCCTCCGCCTGCGTGCGCTACTGTCGCTGTCATCACAGATGTACCCCCAGCTGTCGCTCCACTGCTCCGTCTCTTTGCTCGCGCACACGCGCGCTCTCTCCTCCTTTCCCCTTTATCCCCTCTCCTATCTGTCTCCCTCTGTCCCTCCCTCTTTCCTTCTCAGTTTGTTATTGACCCAGCAGCCCCGTCCCCTGGCAGCGCGGCAGCGGCAGGCATTCCATCTCCCCGTGCTGTATGCTGCATGCCAGCTCCCTGCTCCCAGTGGACCGGGGGTCTCAGTGCCCACTGCACTCTGCTTGGCAGTGCTGTCTGGATTGCTCCAGGAATCCCAGGAGGGGCTCACTGGACGGTTCAGAGCTACTTGATTTAAGGAGCTTGCGGTCAGGGCGAAGAAAGGTGAGTGCTGTGCACTGGAGGGAAGGAATGAAGGGCTAGTGAGGGTGCGGGGGGCTGGGCATGGGGACCGGGGGCTCATCTTTGCTGGATCTCTTTGCCCTGCACAGAGAGCTGCTGTTGTCTCCTGTGTGGGGGCAACTGCTGGGGCTGGGGAGGCGCTCAGGACTGGACATCTGAGCAGCCCAAAGACACAGGACACAGGAAACTCTGACCTCACAGTGTTGGGGACATGAACTGGGATTCTGCTGGGGAGGGGGTAGCTAGGGAAGGAAGCGGAGAGGAGGACAGTGCCAGTGCCAGATGACAGGCCTGGGTGGCATAGAAACCAGTCCCTGCAGCATGGGAGAGCCAGCCAAGAGCCCTGTGCCGTCTGCGTGCCCGGCTCAGCACAGACAGCCTGAGGAACTTGGGTGCTGCGGGAAAGCGGGTGCTGGTGACAGGGCTGGTACAGAGGATGGCTTGGGATGGAGGTGGCAGGCTGCAGGACTGTGCTGTCTGAGGCATGGGAGTAGACCTTGGGGTCCCAGCTTCTTTACAGGATGCCCTCAGCGTGGGGTTGCTGGTCTTCAGGTGGCTGTCCTTGGACAAGTGTGCAGAGGAGCCTTCCCAGCTGGACATGGGTCCATGCAGCCTGGGGCGAAGCTCCCTGGTGGGGGCGTGGCTGGGAGCGGCGCAGAGAGAAGAGCCTTGCAGCTCTTCCTTGGCAAGCCTGAGGCCTGCTCCCAGCCCACTTGGGCTAGGGGTGGGGAGTGGGGGAACCAGGCTTGTGAGAACTCGCTCAGGGGGTCCCCCAGCTACACACTGGTCCTCTATCTATAAATGAGTCAGGAAGCCTTGGTAGGGGTTGTGGACTCAGGTTAAGGGGAGCAGGTGGGATGCAGCCAGGTCATGCCTACCTGGCTTCCTGACCTAGTGGGGCATGGACACCCCAAGCTGGAGCAGGACAGTTGCTCTTAGCAGCCCCGAGGCCCATTCTGACAATGCTGGAGAGAGGGCAGTGTGACCAGGAGCCCGACCTCCCAGCTCAGTTCCATTCGGCTGCTCTGTCTTCTCCCTAAGCTGAGCTGTCCTTGTTTCCAGGGGTGGTTGGTGGTGAGGCTGGCACCTGGCTGTCAGGATGTGTTGGGCATCGCCTTGGTGTAACTCAGATTGACACCCGGCAGCTTAGATAACTACATCAGCTGGGGGAGGGGAGGGGAGCTGAGCACGTGGAGATGGGCGGGGGAAGTCCAGCCTGGAGGGAAACCCACAGCAGCTTCCCACCCCACCTTCCCACTGGCACAGGCTCTGGCACTGCCAAAAAAGGGAGACCAGGAAAGCCAGCCCGGGGGTGGCAGGAGGAGGAGGGAGATTTCTTAAGCTACCGCTCTGGTTTCTTCAGGGTTTGGCTGGAAGCCGTGTCTGGGGCCCAGGATGAGCAAACCCTGTCTCCATTTCCCAGGCACCGAAGCTGAGGGGCCATGTCAGGGTCGCTTTGGGTGGAGTGGGCAGCTCAGGGAGGCAGCAGGGGTGGGGTTTTATGTAAGGGTTGGGTGTCTGAGCAGCTCCGGGGCCAGGAGGGGAGGAAGGAGTTCTGGCAGAGGCAGTTCCCCACCTCCTTTGCCCAGAACAGGCCTCCTCGCCCCCACCTGCCTGGGCCTCCACCCTGAGCTCAGATCCTCCGCCTCAGTGAGCAGGCTTAGCTCGTTCACATCGGAGGGAGAGCGGCTCCTGGGAGGAGTGACGCAGGGGGCTTCTCTGTGCCACTTCCCGGAGGGTCTCTTTGGGATTGGGAATATTTGACAAGGAAATGGGAGTGCAGGAGGCTGGGGGTGAGAATGGGGCATGCGTTTAAAAAAGAAGCAGGAGGGTTTGTCTGTTCCAAGTACAAATATAGAGGTTTGGAAAGCCGGCTTCCGTGCTGCCTGGGCAGTGTGTGTCATGGGGGGACGGGCAGGGAAGAGATGGAGAATGTTTCCTGGAAGGCCTGGATGGCCAGGCCGGTGGCAGCAGGGGGAGAGCCCAGCCTAGACAGCTATGCCAGTCCCCCACAGTCCCCACCACATGGAGCTCGGCTGGGCTGCCCCCTGTCCAGGTCCCTCTCCCCACTGCTGGGGGGTAGGACACTGTCCTTGCAGCCCCAAGAAGTGGCCCCAATCCTGGCGCTGCCTCTCTGCAGCCTGTGGCCTTTGCCTCTCTGCAGAGTGGAGAGGGTGCGGGGGAGCCTGGGGAGGCCCTTTTTGCTTCGAAGTCCTGTGAGTCTCTGATGCTGAGGGGTGCAGAGGCCTGGTCTTGAGTCAGGGACACTGGACTAAAGGGAGATACCAGGGCAGGGTGTGCACGGCAGGGCCAGCATTGTGTCCCAGGGGTCAGGCACCCCCAGGTCAAGGCACAATGGGCTTCAACTGGCTGTGAGGCTTGGACACATGAGTTGGGGCATGGACATGACAGAGAAGTGTCAGAGGAAGGGCATGGAATCAGGCCCGTGGTGGGTCTGTTGGAGGTTTCTAGCTGGAAACCGAGCGATCCAGCTTGGAGGGTGAGCCTCCATTTGTAGGAGGAACGGAAGGGGCAGAAGGGCTCCAGGCCACCCTGACCTGAGGGCTTGCAGGGAATGAGAGCCTGGCAGACTGCTCCTCGCCCTGGGGCTGAGGGAGGCTCTCCCCCAGGGGAGCAGCTCCCATCCCCTGGGTCTCTGTCGTGCCCACTCAGCTCAGCAGGAGCACACGGAGCCTTCTGCTCCTATCGCTGCCTCCTGTTCCATCACTACCTCCCACCCCCGGCTTCCCCGGAGCTCGCATCCCACCCTCCTCACCTTAGCACCCAGCTGCCACCAGAAGGGTTTCTAGAAAGCCCTTTTCACTCCCCTGATAAGATCTTGGCCTCCTGGGACCTTCTCGCACTGCATCTGTGATATTACTGGAAAGAGGGGTGCTTGGGAGGGGAGACCTGGCTTGTTTCTTCATCAGTAGGAGGGGGATAAGGACACCTGTCTTCTCAGATCCAGCGAGATAATGGCTGAGGAAATGCTGCATTAACTGTGAAGGGATGTGCAAAGGAAAGGTTGCATCTCTCTTTTTGACAGACCTAGAAGCCTACAAAGGCAGCTGAGTTAGTAGCTTTGTCTCCAGACCACTTGGGTCCAAAGCTGCATTCTTCCATGGCCTGACCTGAGGCAAGTTACTTAATTTCCTGTGCCTCAGTTTCCTCCATCTGCAAAATGGTGTTAATAATAATACTAACCTCAGAGAGAGGTTATGAAGACTGAGAACATGGCACAGGTGTTTGTGGCTGTGATAACTGTTTCTCCGCTTAGAGCCTCCTGAAGGTGGTGCTGCTGTCAGTGTCCTCACCCTCTGCCCAGGTCCTGCCATCCCAGGTGGTGCCTGCCTCCAGAGACTGACCAGCAGGGCCTCCTGCAGGTCCAGGGTCTGCGGGAGAGAAGTGATCTTGCCCAGTGCTTCTCAGATGTGAATGTGTTATATGAATTGCCTGGGGATCTTGTTAAAATGCAGATTCTGATTCAGTTCGCCTGGGCTGGGGCCCAGAGATTCCGCGTTTCTGAGAAGTTCCCAGATGAGGCCTGTGTTGCTGGTCCGTGGACCATAATTTGAGTAGCAAAGAGCTAGGGCACGGAGCCCTCTGTTTCTGGTTGTTGGGGGTGCTCCTCACCTGACTGCTGTTAGCCCCTCAGCCCCATCCTCCAATCCTGATTCTCTCAGCAGCCAGTGAAGGAGGCCCAGGGACCCTGTTGGGGCCCACCCCTTTTCTCCCTGTCCCTGTCCCTCGGCCTGGGACAAAAAGCCCCATGAAGACTGGGAGCAGGGCCAGCATCCAGAGCCATGAGGCTGTGGGACTTGGAGACAGGAGATCTTTCTGTCAGGAGCCCCCCAACACTTTTTTGTCCCCTATTCTCGACCCTGGGTGGGGACATCCCTCCCAGACGGTGTTAATTTATTCCAACAGCCAGCCAGTGCCTGCTGCTGCAGTTGCTCTCCCAGCTTCCTAATGTAGGTCACCCGCTCTCCTAATGAAGCTGGACGCTTCTGGGGGCATGAAGGGGGCTTCTGGTTGGAGGTGGGCTGGTGGGCAGAGGGCCAAGGAGCTAGGACGTGGTGGGCTCGAACCCCACATCCCCATAAGGGTGCCCAAGGAGGCAGGGTCAGGTCCCCAGGGAGCACAGGCTACATTCCCATGGGTGTGCAGGGCGTTGTTGTCATTGTATGCCTCCAGAGATACCAGGGCCAATAATGTCCTGCCACCAAGGCAAGATGATGCCTTTGGGTTTGCATCATGGCGACTTGCCTGATCTGTTTTGTTCAAGTGACATGGTTCAAGGCTGGGAAGGGGCATCAGGACCCACACTCAAGGCCATTTTCCCCACTGACTGGTGCTTGTGATCAACCCCTGGGATCACTACATAGGGGTGACACTGAGGCTGGGGAAGGTTGGTGGGGTGGAAAAGAGGAGCCTACTTGAAAGAGAGGAGGAGGCTCGGGTGGAAATAGGGCCTGGGCTTGGGGGCAAGGGATTCTCTGCCACCTGCCTCCCGATAGGAAGCTAGAAAGAAGAGGAGCGGAAGCCAGGATTCGGCCTCCAGGCCCAGGACGAGTCTGAGTATAGAAAAATGTCCTGGGTTAGGGACTGCTCTGTAGGGTTTTCTCCAGACCTTCCTTCTAGGCTGGAGTGTCCCCATGCATCTGTCTCCTGGGGGCATTGGGACCTGCCGGGCATGTCACTCTGCTGCCTGAGTGTTGGCATCTGAGGAGGAGTGCTGGAGGGCTGTCGGCAGGGCGTGCGTGTGCGCACACATGTGTGCGTGTGTGTGTAAGCACGTGCCTAGCTGCATGCTCTCTGTCGGGGTGTGTTTGCACCACGTGCTGTTTTGGGAGCTCCAAGCACGTGTCTGGGAGCCTGTTTGTGCACCTTGCTCTGTGCACACATAAATGTCTCCCCACAGGTGCCATTGCTGGGTGACAGTCACCAGGGAGTGGATGAGCAGCTGGCTCAGAAGACTGCAACCCCTTCCCTGACCTTCCGTGTGACCTTGGCAAGTTGGTCTTTGTCTCTGTGCCTTGGGTAGCTGCTGACCTGCCTAAATCTGTGTGAGTGCTGTGAGTTCTGACGTGAGGGCTCCTGCTGGAGTAAGAGACTGTTCTGAGAGTCTGGGCCGAAGGGATACAGGGAGGGTGAACACTGTCCTCTGTGGTAGAGGTCTGTGACGGCTGCGTGTGTGTGCATGCCCCACAATGAGCATCACGTGAAGGTGCCCAGGCCTGGCTCGGGCTCAGGAATGCTGCCGTGTGCTCAGGAACAGAGAAAAGACCCATGTGTGAGGTCAGCGGGACCAGGAGAGAGATGTTACATAGGCCTGCTGTAAGCTGCGGGCACTCCCACGGAGGAAGGAACTGAGGTTTCCTCCTGTCTTTCACGGCTGCCGTCCAGCCTGGGCAGTCACCTGCATTAGCTTCTAAGGCGGCGTGTACTAAATACAGCAAATGTCAACTCTCTCCCCTTAACTAGATTGATCCTCAGAAATTCCACCCTCTAAGTACTATGGTTCTCACTTTTATAGATAAGAAAACTGAGGCCCAGAGAGTTTACGTGGTTTGTTTAAGGTTGCACAGCTAGGGAGTGGTAAGACAGCATTTTGAACCCAGAGTCCTTCCCGACAGACTGGGCATCTGAGGCAGGAGCCTGCTGGGGCCTGGCCCTGGGTCACAGCTGGAGAGTGACCCTGATTGCTCTGAGGGTCTCCTCCACGCCTTGGCCCAGGGCCTCAGGCACCACCCAGAAGGCAGTGTGGGGACCAGGCTGCTCCCCATACCCCAAGTCTGTGCCCCCTTCTGCGGCTCTTTCTGCCAGTCCCTACGAGGCCTTCACAACCTGGAGCCATCCGGAGGAGAAGCAGGGAGAGGAAAGAGAAAGCCAAGAGCAACAGACAGCGCCCTCCCTCCTGAGCAGGCTGCCCTTGCCGGGAGCACAGTGGAAGGTCCCTGGGGGCTGCTGTGTTCTAACTGGGCTCTGTGCCCCTGCTGTAACCAAGGGTGGGGGGAGAGGGAGGCAACGAGAGACACCAAGAGCTGCAGCAGGACCCCAAATGCCTGAGGGAGCCCCACTTCACAGAGGCTGAGATTTCAGAGCTGAACACACTAGCTTTCCAGCAGCTCCTTCCACCTCCTCAGCTGTCTGCTCAGCTCTGCCACCAGCTCTTCAGGCTCCCAGACTTAAACAGGCCTGGGGTGGTGGGGGGTGCTGGGGGGAGAGGGCAACCAAGAATCACCCAGGGACGAATGTGGCAACCAAGGAAGGTCGGACTCTGGGAGCCAGCCTGGAGCAGGGGGCTGATGGCTACCGTGCCCTCTGGGAGCTGGAGGGGCTGCGCCATCGTCAGTTTCCCCCAACCCCCCATCCCATTCCCTGCCTTGTCCTGTGCCAGCTGCAGTGGAAGCCATGACACTCCCCTTTCCTACCCCTCCGGTGGGGTAGGGCTGCGACAGGAGAGGCTGTGGCTTCTGTCTAAGGGCCCTTGGCCATATCTGGAAGGAACTGGAACCAGAGGAGGGCCCGTGTCCACTTACGAGTCATTGGGTGGGGCAGGGCAGGTCCTCAAGACCCTAGAAAGGACGAGGCCCCCCTCTGAGCCCGCTAGAAGAGCAAGCTGCTCTCTGCACCCCCGGCCTGCTTGCAGCCCTCCTGCTCCGCACTCACCCTCTCCTCCGTGTCCCTGTCTCCTGCGTGGGCAGCTGCTGCAGCATGAACCCCTTGAGCTGATGAGTCTTATGAACCGGAGGGCCGAAGTCGGAGCCTTGCAACTCACCTCTCAGGAGAAGGTGGAGGGGAAGCAGGGAGCCACCCAGCAGCGAGAGCGGGGCCTGGGCCTCGCACCCCACTGGCCAGCGGACTCTGCGGAGGGCCTGGTCTCTGCCGCCTCGGGGGCCATGGTAAGAGCAGCAGTGGGACTGGGGGACAGTGTTGCTGTGGCCTCAGTGCTGATAGGAGACGCATCGTCAATTTCCCCTCCTGTGACGTGGGGGAAGCCCAGACACAGAGGAGCCATATCGCTCCAAAAACGTCTTAGAGATCAACACAACAGGGAGGCAACAAGAGGAGGTGGGGGGGGGGGGGGGGGGGGGGGGGGGGGCACGGGAGAGGCCGTGGCAGCAATTCCTGCATCCACAGCCCAGAGCTCAGCACTGTGCCCCAGGCCAGGGGCTCCTCTACACCACCCCAGGCCCCGCAGGAAGTTGAGGGTTTCCTGGCTTCTCTGTCGCCTCATTCCTCTTCTCCCCCCACACCCAGGGAATCATAGCTGAGAACAGAAGAGGAAATGCTGAGGAGTGTAAAGAGACACCAGGGCCCTCTCCCTAACCCCTGGGCTGGAACAGGGCCTCGAATGCCTGCTTCCGCTCAGCGCGCATGCTGTCTCTCTCCCTCGCTCTCTCTCAGGACTGACAGGTAGCACATACCAAGGGGCTCCTCTCTCCCGAGAGGTGCAGGCCGTGAGAGCCGTGGCATTCACCATGCTGGCCCCGGGCAGTGGCCCCGAGCAGAAGACCAGGCTGGCCGTGCAGTGGAGGCACATCTCCTGTGAGTACAGCGGATGGGGGTCAGGGCGGTGGGGAGGGCACAGCGTGAGCGAAGCCTCCGGGTCTGCGGGAAGGCCTAAGACAGAGCTGCCCGGGATGCCTAAGGCCTGGTTCTGGGAAACCAGGGCTTACCCGCTATAGTCCTGCCCACGGGACTGGCACCTGTGGCAGCTGCTGAGAGCTTTAGTGGTTAGATTGGGAGCTGGAGGCCATGGCAGGCGGTTGTGTCTCCCTAGGTAGGGCTGTTCTTGTCCCTAGGAGGTTTGCCCCCACCCCCAGCAGTCCCAGCTCCTGCAAGCCCTGTTGCTCAAAATCCCCTCTTGTCTCACCTCGACCTTCGGCAAGGTGAACCTGAGACCTCCTTATGCACAGTCTTCCCAAATCTGAAATGGAGGGAACTGGTGTGCCCTTGGGATGCGGTGCTGGAAGAGACCTTAGGGATTCGGTCCAACTCCTTCTTCTGCATATGGGGAAACTGAGCCCTCTGTTTCCTGTAAGGAAACCTATAAGTTGCTAGGGTGAAAGAAGCCCTGAGAATTTTCTTTATATGAGATAAAGGGATGAGGTCAGTAAGGACTGGTTTGCCCAAGGCTACACGGTAAGAGTAAGAAATGGTCCAGAGGGACATGATTCTGCCTGACTTCTCCCTGCCACAGTCAGCTCTGTGAGACAGCTGCCCCACAACATAAGCAGCCTGAATTATTCACCACATGAGAGTGGCTGATCCCAGAGCAACTCAGATCCCCTTTCAACCTCATTCTAGAATCACTCAACACCTCGCAATACAGGATGATGTTTTCTTGTCACTAGAGCTTTGATGCCACCCTGAATTTCTCAGGGGTGGGGGCACTGGCTTCCAGCTATGTTGTCCCTTTTGCAGGAAGCTGGATGGGTTGAATTTTCTTCCAGGCAAAGTGAAGTCTGAAGAATGTTGATTTTTAAGTGGCGTGGCGGGGGTAGTGGGGCAGGCTGACCTGGCAACAGACGGGCTCAGAGGGTGAGAGAGTGAGGGACAGCAGCGGCCACCCCACGTGGTCAGGAATGGCCTCCAATTGGCTTCCATGGCCATGCCTGTGCTCATTTCCCCTTGAGAACAAAGAGGCCCAGGTGTCAGCCTTGCAGTGTGTCTCAGCTGTCATCGATCCTCCAGACAGAGGAGGGGTACAGTGCCATCCTGTCCCTTCAGGCTCTGTCCTTTGGGACACCAGACAACCAGACACCGATCAGACAGAGACTCAAGACTATCCCATCCGGGCACCAGGTGGGAGTGGCTGCTGCCTCTCCGGGTGGGGCCAACGGGGCCATGAGCTGGGTCTGAACTTCCCCAATACTCCTCCAGCTGGGTCTTTCCTCTGGGCTTGGGGGCGTTGAACTATTTTGAGCTCATCCCTTTTCCCTTTCACAGTGAGCAGACTTCTCTGATACTCAGCAGGACAGTAAAGGGGGGTTTTGAGGTCACTCTGAGAAAGGGCCCCTGGACAATGAAATGAGCTGCTCTGTCATGATTGTTCTGAGGGCTGCTACCCCCAGCCCCTCCACAGGCTGGGCCCTGTGCTTGCTACTTAGAGGGGTCCTGGGCAGAGGGTCCTGGAAAGGAATGCTGTTAACGGATCCATCCTGCAGCCACGCCTAGCAACAGGAGCCCCGGCTAAGGGCATGGATGGCTTTAGAATTAGAACAAATATGGAACTTGTCTTGGGCCCCGTGATTTGCAGTGGCTCGTGCCCAGGTATTCTCCAACATGGAAGTGGAATTGTGCATCTTATCCTCATCATTTCCACAGTGGTCTCTGGAGGGGGACCCCAAGGGGGCCTGGGCTCCCAGTCCTCACACTAAGTTACTGGCCCCATCTTGGAGATCTGACGTGAGGTTCATACAGCTCTGACAGTGCTCAGGAGGTCACAGGAGGCAGGGGTAGGTGTGCCTCTCTGTGCTCTCCCCCCGTCATGCATGGCACGTCTCAGCCTGATGCAGCTCCAGGCCGAGGGTCGGGGTGAGAGGGGAAGGAAGCAGCAGCATGGCCATTTTCTTTTGGAAAGAGACTTTCTCCTGGCAGTGACACTGGGAGAGGAACACGGGAGCAGGTTTCTCTGACATCCTTACATCCTTTATTTTGTTAACACATCTGGTGTCAGTGGGGCCCAAGCTCCCATAGGAGATGAACTGTGGGAGGCCCCACGAGCTGAGGCATCTTTGTGGACCAGCACTGCTTGTCCTCTGGACTCAGGCCTGCCATTCTGTAGGATCATACTCCACTAAAGTGATTTCTTTGTCAGAGGTGCTGAGAGGCAAGGAGCCCTGCTGACCGTGTGTGATGTCAATATAGAAGCGTTTCAGGTTAATTATCTTCTTATGTGGTCAGTAAATGTTTGTGCATTGATTGTGGCTTGAGCCAAAGGAGATAAAGCCAAGAGGCCATTATGGCATGAACTAGAAAGGTGGGGATAGAAGCGGGAGGTGGTTACCCTCAGCCTGTTGCTTTCTTTCCACCTGTCTGCCCTCCTACCCCCATCCCTCCAGGGATCACCTGCTGGGTCACCCTGTATGCTGTGGAGGCCCTCCCTGCCTGCCCTTTCTCCTGTAAATGTGACAGCCGCAGCCTGGAGGTAGATTGTAGTGGGCTAGGCCTCACCATGGTGCCCCCGGACTTGCCTGCTGCCACCCGAACCCTCTTGCTCTTGAACAACAAGCTGAGTGTCCTGCCAAGCTGGGCGTTCGCTAATCTATCCAGCCTGCAGCGGCTGGACCTATCCAACAACTTCCTGGACCAGCTGCCCAGCTCCATTTTCGGGGACCTGACAAATCTGACGGAGCTGCAGCTGCGCAATAACAGCATCAGGACCCTGGACAGGGACCTGCTGCAGCACTGCCCCCGGCTCCGCCACCTGGACCTGTCCATCAACGGCCTGGCCCAGCTGCCCCCTGGCCTCTTCGATGGGCTCCCGGCGCTGCGCTCCTTATCACTTCGCTCCAACCGCCTGCAGAACCTGGACCGGCTGACATTTGAACCCCTAGTGAGCCTGCAGCTGCTGCAGGTTGGGGACAACCCCTGGGAGTGTGACTGTAGCCTGCGTGATTTCAAGCACTGGATGGAGTGGTTCTCCTACCGAGGTGAGCACAGTCAGCCCTGCTTGGGTGTGAGGAATTGGGAGGACCATCTGGGCCCAACACATTTCCTAGAGGCTGGGCTCTGACTCCGGGCTGAGCTCGGGGGGAGAAGGCGGGCCCTACCTCTCCACCAGCTGGGCTGGAAGAATCCTGGCCTCGCCTCCAAACGATGGGGGTGGGGGGTGGGTAGGGGCGGCTCTCTCTCCTCCCCACTGCTCTCCTTTTGCCTCTTTGCGCCCTCCCTGCTCTCCGCCTCCTTTCTCGGCAGTTTTTCTCTCATACTGACTCACAGTAACTTCATCTCGCTTTTGTAGGTTTCATGAGGGAACTTAGAGACATGGTATCATTTTTCTTTCCTTCCCACCAGGTATGCCTCTGGGCTGCCCTGGCACGGTAGAAGGAAGAAGAAACCCGCCCTTGCTCTTCGGAATCATACAGCGATCTTTTAAATATCCACTGTTTCAGGAGGGTAGAACAGAGTTTAAATCTACAGATAAAACAAAATTTTCATTTTGATGATGATCTCAATTCCCTCTTCCCAGAAGTTTTGTTAGCAAAGCTTTTCATAAGCAGTCAAATAGCTTTGGTTTTACTCTCTGTCCCTTTCCCCTTTCATTAACCTGGGGGAAGTTCTACAATGACCTATGACGGGATTAAATGAAATGGATGGAAAAGGAGGAAAACGAAGTAAGCATAGTGGTTAAAAGGGCCAGATCTGGGTTTGACTCGTGGCTCTGCCAGTTACTAGCTGTGTGATCTTGAGAAAGTTGATTAGCCTCTCTGTGGCAGTGCCCTCATCTGTAAAATAGGGAGAACACTAATATCTACCTCATAGAATCATTATGAAGAGTAAATAGATCATACATGTAGAGTGTCTTGAGAAGTACTCAGCGTAAAGTAAGTCCTCAAACTTCTTCATTTATTTGTTCCTTTGCTAGTGGTAGTCATAATATTAAATGGACGTAATAAGACACAATTTGGTAGACGCTCAATGACTATTTGCTGAATGAATGAATCAGTGGGAACAGAATGCTAATGCTTTTCATCAGTCTTGCTCCTTTTGTTTCATATCCGGCCACAATCTCAATTATCTGGATGACATTCTCATGTGTTAGTTAATTAAAAATATTTTACAAACTATAAAGTGCCACAAAACAGTCACTATGATAATTTCTCCCAGTTTTTGAGTGGGGAAATACTAATACTTGTATAGTCTCCAGTTTACAAATATCTCTTCATGTACGTTATCTATTTTAACGCTTACAGCAGCTAACTGAGATAGTCCTTCTTATTTTACAGCCAAGAAAAGCAAGACTCATACACAATTAAATAAGTTAAATAATCTGCACAAGATGACACAGCCAGGATTCCGCCTCAGGTCTCTGGAGCAGGAAGATGGGGTTGCCCCATCTCAGCACCAGCTCCTGCCTCCACGAAGCGGCCCTGGACGCTCTGACTGGACGTTAGGTCACCTAGGCGGTCAGGGCACAGGGGCCTAGAGGCCAAGCATCTTCAGACCAGACCAACGTGT
The DNA here is from genome assembly GCF_021613505.1 of Equus quagga. NCBI lineage: Eukaryota > Metazoa > Chordata > Mammalia > Perissodactyla > Equidae > Equus > Equus quagga. The sequence goes on from NC_060267.1 coordinate 56,744,014, forward strand.
TGTCCCTGAGGACTGTCCTTGCCCTTTTACACACTTATCAGGAACTAAATTCTCAGCACAAAAGGGCATAGAATGGAAATGTATATTTTCAGAACTTTCCAATAGTAGAGTTGTTTTCAACCTTGCACTCCTTCAAAAAGAAAAAAATCCTGGGATGTTTTCATCAGCATCTCAGGAAAAGAGTGATGTCTATTGTATGAGGAGACTTGCGGCAGCTGGGCCAGGAGGGGGAACTGGCAGAGACGGAGCGGCAGGAGCTGAGTGCACCCAGCAGGGGTCTATTGCCCGCATCTCGATTTCACTGGAAGCGGACACAGGGCCAGTATCCGACTGTGACCCTCTAGGGGACGTCTAGGCAGCCTATTCTCCGTAGCACCCCCCCGTGTTCTGCATCTACTTCCCCCCACGGTCGAGTCCACCTTCACCATGGCCGTGGTGAGCCTGTGCACCTTGCTGCCCACACCCCTCATCAGCACTGGCCCCCTCTCCTTTGCCCTCACGAGTCTTTAGGATTCCCTCCCAAGATGCCTCTATACTCAGAGATGCTGTGGTTGGGGTGCCGATGGGGCCACTGGATTGCTCTTAGAGAGGAAAAGAAAAACATTCTCGCCCAACCTCTTTCCTCCCTATTCCCAGGAGGTACTCTTAGGCAATCAAAAGGTCCTGCGTGGAGGAGTGGGGGCTGTGCAACAGATGTGACTTGTGTTCTTTTTGTGAGACGGAAGAACCCCGGAGGCGTGAGATGCTGTGCTGAGAATGGTGCCCCGGGTTCACAGAGAGGGGGAGCAGGCAGACCGAGGGTCAAGGAGCGGGGCAGAGCCGTAGTCTGAGCAGGGCTCTTGGCTCTCTCTCTGCGCTGACAGCTCCTTCCCGAGCCTCCACCTATCAGCACTGTCTCCCTCGTGTGGCTCAGTTTGACTCTGGAGAGAGCAGGCTTGACTGAAATGGTTGTGTACTTCTCTATAAAATGGCAATAATGACAATATCCATCTTATATGGCTTCTGCATGGATTAGGTGACGTGAGATATGCGCCTCACCTACCGGGGTACTTGGCTCAATAAATGCTAGTCTCCCTCCTCCCTTCCTCTCCCATCCACGTGATTCCAGGACTGTCTGCATTGCTGATAGAAACTAGACCTTCTGGGCCTTCTGTTTCAGAGACCTGGGGGTGGGGAGAGGGAGTCCAGGTTCTGGATGTGTGGTCAGCCCCTCCTTTTTTTCTCCCCTGGATACAGGGGGGCGCCTGGACCAGCTTGCCTGCACCCTACCCAAGGAGCTAAGGGGGAAGGACATGCGGGTCGTCCCCATGGAGATGTTCAACTACTGCTCCCAGTTGGAGGATGAGAATAGCTCAGCTGGGCTGGATATCCCTGGGCCACCCTGCACCAAGGCTAGCCCAGAACCTGCTAAGCCCAAGCCAGGGGCCGAGCCCGAGCCCGAGCCCAGCACAGCCTGCCCCCAGAAGCAGAGGTACCGGCCAGTGAGCGTGCGGCGGGCCATCGGCACGGTAATCATCGCAGGGGTCGTCTGCGGCATCGTCTGCATCATGATGGTGGTGGCTGCTGCCTATGGCTGCATCTACGCCTCTCTCATGGCCAAGTACCACCGGGAGCTCAAAAAGCGCCAGCCCCTGATGGGGGACCCAGAGGGAGAGCACGAAGACCAGAAGCAGATCTCTTCTGTGGCGTGAGAGCCCAGCCCCACCTGGCGCAGGTAGGAAGAGTGGGGAGAACACGACAGGGATCGCTTCCATTAGGGCTGGCCTGCCCCCTTCGCAGCCCCCACTTCCACCTTCCTCCCCAGCTCTGCAGCACACAAGCCACACAGTGTGGCTTACTCCATGGACTTCCAAGTCCCTGCAGAAGCCACACTGTGCTGAAGGTTCCCGCTGATGCTCGTCTCGGGGCCACCAAATCTTTGGCACACCTGGGGGATCTCCCTAAGCTCCTGGCCATAGGGCAGAAAGGATGTGTGTGCAAGCAGGGGCTTCTGCACTGAGCATTCCCCTGTTGCCTTCCTGCCCTGAGCGTAGTCCAGCTGGGGGACTCTCCCTGCCTCTTGCTCAACCCCACCTCGTCTGCATTTAGAGGGTGGGGAGGGAGTGATATGGCGGCCAGGGTCGATTTTGGTGACTCTCTTCTGAGCCAGGAAGATATTCTTAACCGCCCTTCAGTGTGACAGTTGTGTCCAGCTTTCACCTGCTGGTAGTAATGTGCAATCACACCAGCCAAGGTGTCCGGACCCAGCACTTAGAAACACAGCGCTGTGATTAGCACATACTGCCTGGGCTGAAGCCATTCTGTCCCGATATCTGCTACAGATCACACTGCTCCTGGAGTCACTAATCCACTCTCACAGACTCACAGCATCACCAGTGCAGTCACATTGATTGAAAATAATCACACCTCCCCCTGACACAGAGTCACATGGAGATAAGGGCATGGGAGCTGAGGAGCAGGGACGTGTGTCCCCTTGGATCACTAGCCCTCAGACCGCAGAGCCTTTCGCTGTGTACTGCAATCTTCTCAAGTCAACGGGAAGAAACCCAAACCCACAGCATAAAGGTTCCTTGGAGGTGCTCCGCAGTGCTGCTGCGGGATGCGCCTGCCCGTCACCATGGTAACCCTCTCACTCCTCCCCTGCTGGGTTTTCCAGGGACGCAGCCCGAGGCCTTGAAGCTGCAGCATGGGCGGATGGCAGCCTCCTGAGAACCCAGCCACCTACCACTGGGCGTTTCTTCCATGCTGCCTGAGGACATCGTCACTGCCAAGCCCCGTGGGGACAACCACCAGTTTCACTCCTATAACCTGCAACCCAAGAACCGTTGCTCTGTACCTCTCACCCCTCCATCTTCAGCATTTCCGGGCCTGTGACCCCGGGGCGGGGACTGGGTCATGCTCTGTGGTTGGTGGCATCTTGGGAATGCAGGTGGCCCTCACTGAAGCTCACTGCCTGCCAACATATCCCCAACAGACCCTGGGAACAGGGAAAGGATGCCGCATTCTGCTCCGAGCCTTCAGTAATGGGGGGCCCTTTCCCAAGGTTTTGTCTGCTCAGTCTGGCTTCCCAGGTTTTCTAATTGCACCTGGACTAGGGGCCAAACCAGACAGGGCCAGAGGTCCTGTCTGCTCTTTCCCTGTAACCTACACCAAAGGGACGGAGAGACCTGCGTGCAGGGCTGCACAAGGCGGCGGCTGAGAAGAGGGCTGAGCAAGCCTTCGGGGTCCCTAGTCTCCTTCTCTAGGGCTGCCCTCCTCGTGAGTCTGATCTCGGGTGACACGAAGTCTTCCTCCGCTGGACACGGGTTTTCCCGTGGCTTACAGAGGGTCAGGAGGCATCAGGCTGGTTTCTGGCTCTAAGTCAGGGGGCACAGGGGGCTTAGGAAGAGGCCACCAGAACACTGAGGCCAAGAGTCTGAGGGAAGGACAGAGCAGGACAGGGCAGGCCCAGCTCGCCTCGCAGCCCTCGACCCTTCCACCTCACAGAGGAGCACGTGGCTGAGGGCGTGAGGCGGGAGGGGGCAGACAGAGGGAGCCCCGGCACAGGCTGCTGAACCTGCCTCCCGAGGCGGGGCACAGTCTGCCTCTGTCGGCTTGCCGGCTGATACCAGACCCAGGGATTTCTTAAAGGGAATGGGGACGGGGTGGGTGTTGTCAATGGTGGTGTCTTCAGCCTGAGACAGAAGATTTTTAAAGGCAAAATTATATTTCTGGTTTGTTGTTTCAGAAGACCAATAAAGACTGTATTTTCCTATGTACTTCCTAGTTTCCTTGGGCGGGGAGGGGATGTGGGTGCTGGGAGAGTGGCTTCCTGCCACCTCGCCTCCCCAGTCAGCTGCTCGAAGTGCTGCCAGATGTCACCCCAATGCCCAGAGCTCCATAAGACAGACAAAGGACCTCCCTCCCGACACTTGCCGTGGGGCACCGCCGGGAGAGAAGAGGAGGGCCGAGTTCTGGATTCGCACGGTTCTGCAGCTGCAGCAGGCTCACCCACCTGCTGGCCTGACAGCACGGATACGCGAGCTTCAGGCTGGTGTCACGGGGAGCAGTGGGGCTCGTGGGGTGAAGAAGGGGAGCTGGAGCCCATCACTGCTCCAGGCCTTGGGCGCTCGTCCCCCCTGACGGGAAAGAACCCACCCTGGCAGTCACACACAGACGGGCCCGTGCGGGAGGAAGGCATGCGTTTGCCCAGAGGACCCCACTGTGCAATGGGAACTGCGGAGGGCTCCCTAAAAGCAGTCTGGGGAGCTCCTCTGCTGACCGGCTTTTATCAGCCTTGGTGAGGTTGGTGGGCTTTGCTGACAGGAAGGAGGAGCCCCGGTTAACCTATTACCATCGTGCACTTTCGAGATTGACCTTAGGAACAGGCAGATGACACTCGGCTTATGATCCTTCACAGGGCTCACGAGGTGAGGCATCAGAATTATGAACTGGAGGGCTGAGATGAGGGGACAGGAAAGGGGATGAGTGGCAGAGCAAGACCTCTGGGGTTGTTTGTCCGTCCCATGCCCGAGGGACCCACCCCTAGGCCGAGACTGGCCTCTGACTGACCAGGTCTGGACTGATGGTTCATTAGTCTTCAGAGACCAAGGTGAAATTTTCTCCTTTCCTGGAGCCTTCCTTTGGATGACACTCTAGTGAGCCAGGAGCAAACCCCAGGGAGACCTGAGCCATCAGGGTCCCCATTCCTGGAGTTCAGCCGGACTCCCGGCAGAACTGGGCTGTTCTCCTTTCCTAGGTGGTGATAATTGTGGGGTGCTGCCCTCCTGTAGCCCCAAGAGTTCTAGCAGACCTGAGAGACCACTGTTCCCTGAGCCCACTGCGGGAGCAGAGGGCAGGCCTCACCAGCCTGGCGCAGGCCTGGGGCGCACACAGATATGTTATTCAAGTCACTGTGCCATGGGCAGACACAGAGGTCTCATGGCCACGCCCATTTGCAGCATAGGAACTCGAAGGAGCAGCCCTCAGGCAGCTCCAGAGAGCAGGCCCACCGCACGAAGGCCTTCATACAGGGGCACACGCGTACTGCAAGACATGTGCTAGAGAAACACACTTGCAGATTAGAAATCTTGCATAAACTGCTGATAAATCACCTGCTTAGAGACTAAGATGATCCTTCTCATTCATCTGTCCTTCCACAAGAACTCGTGGCAATAGATACACACCTGCCTGGCCCGGAGCTACCCCTTAGCTGGTCCGAGTGTCCTTCTCCCATCTTCTCCCCTTTGCTCAGTGCGCAGATCACATGTGCGGCCTGCCCACCAGACACTGTGCTCACTCAGTCCTGGAGCTCACATGCACACAGTGCCACCACTGTCCAAGGGAAGCTGCTCCCAGGACAGCAAACAAGCTGCCTACCCACCTTGAGCTACAAGCCCCTGCTGGCTCCGGATCAGGGAGGCTGAGCCGTAGGCCAAGGAGAGGAGATTACAAAAAGAGACCAAAAAAAAAAAAAAAATTGAAGTATGAAGTCTCCAGCGGCTCATCCTTTTCCTGTCACATGCATGTGCCCCAGAGCATCAGAGCGGTTGTCTGCAGTGAGTTAAACCAGAGGCACCAGGACACAGTTTCTATGGCAACCCCTCATGGCTCCAATTCAGCTCTGAGTTAAAAATGATATCAAACAATTGGAGAGTGCAGGAGAGCGCAGCCAGCAGCCTGACCCCCGGCCCCTTCTCTTTCCTAGACTTTCAGGGGCACAGATGCTGAGAAGGCCCACGTCATGGAGAGGGCAGGACAGGTACAGACTCAGCTGGGACCACAGAACAGTCTCTAGGAAGCAAAGCCTGGGGTCAAACTTTGGCCTAGATGTGGGTCTGGAATTAGCATGCCACGGGCTAGGGAACAAAGGCAGCGGGGAGGGCATGGGTCCCCTCCAGAGCTGCATCCTGAAGGCAGCAAGGAGGCCAGTGCTTCCTGACGAAGGCATCTAGCCGTTAGACAGAGTCCTTCTCTCCTACCTCTCATCCCAGGGTGGAAAAGAAGCCCGTGAGCCTGGCTCAGGATGGCCCTGTGCCCTCCTTGAGGCAGGAAGACAGAGTCGGACAGTCTCTGCCTGACTCCAGCCTGCTTCTTCCATCCCCTTCGCCCGGAAGTCAGCCAGGAGGGAGAAGGCACCCTGGGCCTGCCTGCCCTGCCCCACGCCAGCTGTAGGCGTCCTGCCCTGGCTGGGGGCCCCTGGGCGAGCAAGACAGGGGCTGATTCAAGGATCCACCACGGCTGATGCCTGATGCCCACCGGATCGCACAACTTTTCAGGACACAGCCGGGTCTAAGACCTGGAAGCTGAGACCAGGATGAGGAGCGCTTCACTGCACAGGCCTGACACCTCCCAGACAGTGAGACACATGCCAAGGACTTTCGTAGGCTCCAAGAAGGTACAAAGTCAGGGGCAGCTCGTGAGGGTCACGGGATGCTCTCGTCACATTTGAGGCAGATTGCAATACAGAGTAGTGAAGCTGGGCCTTAGAGAGAGGTGATCCGGGTTCAAAGTCTAGCCTCATCGATTATTAGCTGCAGGACTTTGGGCAGATAACTATTCTGTGTCTCAGTTTCCTCATCTGTAAAATGGAGCCAAGAGTATTGGCGCCATCGGATCACCCAGAGAGCTAAATGGGAATGCACGCGGGAAGCAGTTCCCGAGGTGCCTGGCATGGACTGAACACACATACTGAGCTCTTACTTAGGGCCTGAGTCATAAGCTCAGTTCTCTCTTCACTGGGGCATGAGACCCATGGTGACGGAAGACGAAGGTAGCATGCAGAGGGGTGGAAAGGAGGTCTGGATTGTAGTCTCTGTCCTGTGTGACCTTGAGCAGAACTCTTAACCTCTCTGGGCTTCATTCACTCTCTTCATAAATTCTTTTAGGTCTAAGGTTTTAGGGTTTTATAAACACAGTGCCTTGGGAAGACTCCGTTCCTCCTTGGTCCCACATTTCACCTGGGAAAACTTACAGCTGGAGGACTGAGGCCCCTGCAGACCACAGGCAGGGCTCCTCCTGCTATTCCTGTGTGCATTCCTCCTGGCATTGACTCACTCCCGGGCTCAGCGACACAAAAGGCGGCCCCTACCTGCAGCGATGGCTGTCTTCTCGTCCACTGTCACGGCTACAGCTGTGCTCGCAGTTACTGCCACCGGCTCGCCTGGACTTTCTGAGGAAACAAAAGTTGCTGAGTCACTTTCTCAGCATCGGGGAGTGCGGTGGCTGGGGGAGGCCGAGAGGACCAGTGTAAGTGCCAGGGGAGGACGCCCCTTGGGTGGGTGGGCTTTGGGGACGTTGTCTCTGTGCTGTCAACTGCTGGTCTTGGCAGAGCGCCTCCCAAGTGTCAGGCGCTGCCCACCTTTCTGTGCAGCTCTGAACCTGCCAGATACAGACACCCAGGTCCCTGGACACCTGGACAACACAGTGCTGGCAGTGCCACCAGGACACTGTGAGTTTGCTCTTTGTCAAGGCAGCACATCTGTCTGCGGCTGCCAACCTTATGCTCAGGGACCTTGCTGTGACCCGTCCCACCCAGAAGACTTGTGTTTTGTCAAACGATCCTTTTGAGCAGAGAGGCTGCATTCCAGGACTTGGTGGTGGCTGACCCTGGGTTGTCCTTCATCTGTCACATGAGTCAGAGTGACACTGACAGCCCCTTCAGGAAGCCAGACACCAGGGCTGCATCAGGCACAGAAGGCTGGCTGGCGTCTGACACATCCAAGGCACACCATAAATCCTGATCATTGGTGGCCAACCCGACACAACCCACCATGACTTTTGCCTGCTGTCCAGCTGTTCACTGCCCTTCTGGGGCACTCTGCCAGGCTCCAGAAGGGCAAGGGGCTTGCTTGAGTTGCTTTTCCACCTCTTTTAGGAGAATCAGTCCCCTAGAGATGCAGAATTTGGACGGCAGTTTCAGCCCTACGTTAAAACAGAGCTTTCTGGCTCTGAGCTGGTGCAGGCTAGTATGTGACCTTGGGCTTCTTAATTTTCATCAGTCCATGGACCTGGATTAGATTTCAAAGCACTCTTGTCTACAGGTAAAGTTCCATTACTACAATTCCAAGAAAGGGGCAAGATTTTATCAGCACTATCTTGTTAGAACTTTACAGCGAATGTTGCTGGAATCAAACAGGTCATGAGAATCTCATGTGGAGATTACTACAGTGTCAGTTGTGATGGAACTTAAATTAACCACTGGTTTCCTGTATCCACTATTTAGCTAAGATTACCCATCACACCTCGCTGTAATCAAATATCTCACAGAAATCTAAATTAATCTGATTCTAGGAGAAAGGTTGTCCTTGACTCTAGGAATTTGCCACGATGAAGCTGCAAGGGACCACAACGGACACAGAAGTTGGCTTCCTGACCTTGCTTCTGGGAGCATCTAGAAGATACTGATGTGGCTGAGCCCCTGCAGTATTCTCCAGGCCCGCGGGCTGCCTGCTGGGAGAACTGCCATCGTACGTGTGCTCCAATGGACACAGGCTTGTAGGAAGCACCCAAGCGAAGGCCCTGATGATGCAGTTTCTGGGGACGTCAGGAATTTCAGCGCCTGGGTCACCTAGCAGCTACCTGGTGCAGCACTTGGGGTGGATGAGCACCCTTCCAAGTGCTGGGGTGGGGGCAGGGCCCAGGGGCTGGCCCAGGAAGGGGGGCTGTGAAAGCAGGAGTAACAGGCCTGAGCCACCTGGGCATTGGTGAGACTCTGCTCTGTGCTGGCGGGTTTTCAGGCACCGACTGCAAAAGACAGCATCGCGTGGGCAGAACTCAGCCCACCAGGCCCCAGGCAAAGGGCAAGAGTCAGCCTGGAGAGGCAGAGGGAAACCTCCACCCCTTGGAGCAGACTCCCGGCCTCCTCAGGGTCCCCCGACCCCGCCCTCATTAAAATGAAATTGTTATTTTCTTTCTTGGGGGAGAATGGGAGTGTGCAGAGGTGTCCACGTGTCTCTAAGCATATGCCTCAGCTAAGCCAGTAAGCGAGGGTGTGAACAGAGAGCCAGCTCCTGCCTCCCTACCCAGCCGTCCCCTGCTGGAGTTGCCAGCCTCCCTCTCTCTTTGTGGCTCAGTTCCCCACCCACCTGCCCTCCTACCTCACCGCCACAAAGAGCTCCCAAGCAGCCCACAGCCCCATCGCGGTAACGGGGAGGCAGGAAGGAGCCTGTCTCCGCGAGCAGGGGCAGGGACAGGGCCTCACCCCAGAGAACCTCCCCGCGATGCTGCAGGAGCCCCTCTGTGGGGAGCCCTTTGCACTATTATAGATGGTTCCCCAAAGGAAGAACCACCTTTCTGGCTCGGGGTGGGCAAGGTCGGCTGGCAAGGGTCCTTCACCCTGGCTTTGAGAACCTCCCTGGTGGGGTTTCGCTGGAATGACAGCACTTGCCTCTGCCCTCCCCTCCCTGCCCGACACTCAGTGCAGTAAAAACCCTGGACTTTGGTGGGCAGACCTTGGGTTTAGCCTGCCTCTGTGGCTCCCTAGCTGTGTGATCCTGGCCAGGCCACAGAACCTCTCTGACCCTCAGATTGCCCCCGTGTTAAGAAGAGGGGTAAGAAGAATACTTTTTTTTTTTTATCGAGGACTCTGGTTTATAACATTATATAGATTTCAGCTGTGCGTCATTATAATTCTACTTCTGTGTACACTACATTGTGTTTACCACCAAAAGCCTGGTTTCCATCCATCATCAGACAAATGACTCCCTTTACCCAAAGGGGTAAAGGTGCTTTCCCCTCACTCTCTTCCTCTCTGGTAACTACCAGTCTGTTCTCTGTATCTATGTGTGTTTGTGTATCTATCTTCCACATATGAGTGAAATCATATGGTATTTGTCTTTTTTTGTTTGACATTTTGCTTAGCATAATACCCTCAAGGTCCATCCAAGTTGTCGCAATTGGCAAGATTTCATCTTTTCTATGGCTGAGTAGTATTCCATTGTATATATGTACCACATCTTTATCTATTCATCTGTTGATGGGCACTTGGGTTGCTTCCAAGTCTTGGCTATTGTAAACAATGCTGCGATGAACAAGAAGGTGTGTACATCTTTGTGAATTAGTGTTTTTGTGTCTTTTGATAAATACCCAGAAGTGGCATAGCTAAATCATGGTAGTTCTAGTCTTAATTTTCTGAGGACTCTCCATACTGTTTTCCATAGTGGCTGCACCAATTTACATTCCTCCCAGCAGTGTGTGAGGGTTCCCTTTCTCCACATCCTCTCTAACACTTGTTATTTCTTGTGTTTTTAGTAATAGCCATTCTGGAGGACATGAGGTGATAGCTCATTGTAGTTTTGATTTGCATTTCCCTAATAATTAGTAATGTTGAACATCTTTTCATGTACCTGTTGGCCATCTGAATATCTTCTTTGGAAAAATGTCTATTCAGATCCTCTGCCCGTTTTTTAATCAAGTTGTTTTTTTTTTGTTGTTGAGTTGTATGAATTCTTTATATTTTTTGGATAATAACCCCTTATTGGATATATGATTTTCAAACATCTTCTCTCAGTTGGTAGGTTGTCTTTTTGTTTTGTTGGTGGTTTCCTTTGCTGTGCAGAGGCTTTTAGTTTGATGCAGTCCCATTTGTTTATTTTCGCTTTTGTTTTCCTTGCCTGAGGAAACATATTCCAAAAGTTACTGGTAAGACTGATGTCAAAGAGTGTACTGCCGATATTTTCTTCTAGGAGTTTTATGGTTTCAGGTCTTACATTCAAGTTTTTAATTCATTTTGAGTTAATTTTTGTGTATGGTGTAAAATAGTGAGTCAACATCCATTTATGATGAAAACTCTCCATAAATTGGGTGTAGAAGGAAAGTACCTCAACATAATAAAGGCCATATTTGACAAACCCACAGCCAACATCATACTCAATGGGCAAAAACTGAAAGCCATCCCTCTAAGAACAGGAACAAGACAAGGATGCCCACTCTCACCACTCCTATTCAACATAACATTGGAAGTGCTAGCCAGAGCAATTAGGCAAGAAAAAGAAATAAAAGGGATCCAAATTGGAAAGGAAGAAGTAAAACTGTCTCTATTTGCAGATGACATGATTTTATGTATAGAAATCCCTAAAGAATCCACCAAAAAACTATTAGAAATAATAAATGAATACAATAAAGTTGCAGGATACAAAATCAACATATAAAAATCAGTTGCATTTCTATACACTAACAACGAAGTGGCAGAAAGAGAAATCAAGAAAACAAGCCCATTTACAATCACAAAAAAAAGAATAAAATGCCTGGGAATAAATTTAACCAAGGGGATGAAAGACCTGTACACTAAAAGCTATAAGACATTACTGAAAGAAGTAGAAGACACAAAAGAGTGGAAAGATACTCCATGCTCATGGACTGGAAGAATTAACATATTTCAAATGTCCATATTACCTCAAGCAATATATGGATTCAGTGTAATCCCTATCAAAATCCCAATGACATTCAACCAACGAATCCTAAAATTTAGATGGAACAAAGAAAGACCCCGAATAGCTAAAGCAATCCTGAGAAAAAAGAACAAAGCTGGAGGCATCACACTCCCTGATTTCAAAATATCCTACGAAGCTACAGTAACCAATGGTACTTGCAGAGAAACAGACACACACACCAATGGAATAGAACTGAGAGCCCAGAGGTAAACCCACACATATATAGACAGCTAATTTTTTACAAATGAGCCAAGAACATACAATGGAGAAAGGAAATCTCTTCAATAAATGGTGTTGGGAAAACTGGACAGCCACGCACAAAAGAACGAAACATTTTCTTATGGGATTGTGCAGATTAAGTGAGTTATATGTGAAAAATGTTTTGTAAAGCATATTAGTGGTACATGGGGTGGAGGGAACAGGCGTGGGATGGAGAGCTGGGCTGAAGCACAAGGTGAAGAAGGCATCGAGAGGGCACAGAGGGGGACCCCGCCTTGCTGCCTGGAGCCCCAAGGAGGAGCCTCTGGGGCCTGGCCTCCCCAGCTGTCAGCTCAGGGCACTTCTCCATCAGGAAGCTTGAGGGCATTTTTGGTAGAAGTGGTGGCTGGAAGGGTTTTGGTGGAGGGACGTCTTGAAGGGGAAGTACAACTCTTCGTTCCAAGCTGACTCCCAGCCGGCCCCTCTCATTTCAGATGCTTCCTCTCCTGCCTGCTCTCCCTCCTCACTGGCTTACTCCCACCTGGATGTGGATACTTTCTACGCCCTCTTGCGCCACTGTTCTGGGGTCAGGCTCCCCCAGAGGTGACCTGGTGGCAAGCTAGCTCTGCCCCAAACTCTTAGACCCCTGGACAAGTCCCTCAGCCTGTCTGGACTGCAGTCTCTTCAATTGTAAACCAAGAGGGTGATTTACCCTCCAAGATCCCTGTCTGTTCTAAACATTTTGCAGTTTCATTGGTGCTCTGTTAAAGTCACTTAATCTTTTTGCCGGGGGGGATGTCCATTTTTCAGAGTTAGGCTGGGGGTTCGGAGTTAGGTGCCCGCAGCGCTGAAACCCTTCCTGATCTTTGGCCTAGTAGGGATTTGCTGGTGTGGTCCATGGGGCCCCATCCTGGCTCCCTGCTCCTACCCTTTGAACCCTTGGTGGCTTGCCAGCCAGGAGGTGCCCCATTAGTACCAGGCATTCCCGAGGAGCAGGCCAGAAGCTCAGGGTGTGGCTCCCGGGGGACTCCAGGTGGCTGGAGACTGGGCTGCTTTCTCTGTTTGGGAAGAGCCGAGGTGAGGCAGTGGACTCTAAGGACAGCAGACCTCGAGGCTATAAAGTCTATCGCTTTCATCTGGATGGTTTAAGGAACTTTCAAAGACACTCTGATGTTTAGAAATAGAAGAATCTTAGAGATCAACTCTTCCAATATCCTCCTATTTGGAATTTGGGCTAGAATCCAGCTCTTCTTGATTTTTGGGTCAAATCTCTTTCCTTTGTTCCATGTCAGAATTTTAAATGCCAACCTTGACTGCTGGCTGGGGAATAAAATGATCTGCCCGATATTCAGGGTAGAGACCAGCCATGTGGAAAGGCATAAGCGAGCCTGCTCGAGGTGCTCATGTGTGCAGGAGGGAAGGGAGGAAGGGAGCCCAGGGCTCTGGATGGTCTGTCCCATAACTCATTCCTGTTCCCCACTGAGAGTACAGCGGGAGGCAGGTGCCCTGGTCCTGCCCAGCCCCAGGGCGCAGGGGTGGCTTACCTGGTCCCTCTGCAGAGCGGAGGTTGAAGACAAAGCTGCCAGGAGGCTGCTCAGCAGCCTGGCGGTACCACAGAGGGAAGCGGTCCATGGTGAACACGCTGGCCTCATCTTCAGGAGTCAGGAACTTCCTACAAGGAGAAAGGTTTGGTACTTCCCCTCAAATCTGGGAACACGTTCATCTCTTTTTCTTTTTTACACAAGGTCGTCCTGCTGGGCCAAGAGAGCCATATTTCTCTGCTTTGGTAGAGTTGCAGATAGAAAATATTAGCCCCTAAACTGCTAGTGCCCCAGAAAATGATCTCCAGCCATTTTGCCTTTTCTAGACTCCAACGCTGCTGCAGCTGATGGCACATTAGTGGCTAGAAGAGGTATAGGGCCTATTGACGAAAGAATCCCCTCCATCTTCATGTAGACTCTTGCCTGTAGGGTGTATTTCTTTTGGATCTAGCCTGATTTCTTTTTGTCTGGCTCCTTGGGGTGACTGAGAGAGGAGACTGTAGTCACTGCACCAAGAGAGGGGCATAATCCCCCCCCGGGGTGGTTACCTCAGAGGTCAGCTCCTCTAGGTTTTAGAATGCATTCTGAGTTTTGTTTTTTTGAGCAGCTGTACCTTGCTAATTATGGTTTTGCGCTCCCTGAACACACAGCAGTCGCCAGAAGGGGGTGTCATCCAGAAGCAGAGTGGGAGGCAGGGAGAAGCTGGCAGGGGATTAAAAAAGTTACTTGTGGATAACCCACAAGGTGGAGAATGGAGGTTTGATTCTAAGAGTGTTTGGCTGACACTGATTCCAGAAGCAGACCTGCCTTGTTGCACGGTTCCTGGGCTGCAGGCACGTCCTGATCTAGGTGAAGGGAGCCCTCTGGAGCTGTGCACCACCCGTGCAGCCATTTGTGGTGGCTGTGTTCATTCTCAGGAAGGCCTGTCTGTGTCGAGATTGTTATACTACTAAAATAAAGGAGGGCAGATTTGTCTGTATTTTACCACTCAGACTTACTCATTCTAGGCAATGGCTTTAAGGACTTTAGTGCACAGAGTAATGCATCATTTTCTATTCTCTTCCATTCTTAGAGCCTTTTAGAGAGGGTGCGGGGGACACCGAGAACGCTTTCACCCTTCACAGGGCAGGTGTGTCTGCCTTGGCCAGACAGGACACAGATGTGTGATTTTCTGGTGGGGGTGGAAGTTGAAGGGGATGAGGACGGACGAGTGGGTGGTGAGCCAGGCAGGAAGGCCGTTCAAGGCCTTCAGGCGAATCCACAGCTGAGGCACTGGATCAGGCCTGTCCCCACCAGGGCCATGGAAAGGGTCAGTAAAACAGCGTGATTTCCTCTGTTTCCACCCCTCAGGGACCGAGGGGAGGTGGGGAGAGGGAAGAGCAACTTATTTTGTTTTCCTAGAAAGCCTCAGCTTTCTAGCAAGCATGGATCCATCACAGAGTCCTGGAAGCAGCTCAAAGATGGCGCCCCCTGGCTGAGCGTGCTTGGACTTAGCCAGAGGAGCACTGAGTGGGTGGGAGGCCAGGACGGCAGGGTCCAGTCCGCTCAGGAGCCCCCTGGCTGTTCTCCTCCAGGTGGCTCTTGGCCCCTACTGTTTGAGTCTCCTGGTTTGCAGAGTGGCAGGTGGCTCTGCTGCCCGCCCCCAGCACCCTTCTCTGGCTCCCTCCCTTAGCCACAGCACTCTCTGGCAGGAGGATACCTGGGTGGGCTGGTCCTTGGGTGTCACAGGATTCTTCCAGAATCAGGGCTTTGTTTAGAGCGAGATTTCTCAATCTCAGCACTACTGACATTTCGGCCTGACAATCATTGTAGGGGCTGTCCTGTGTGCTGGACGTTTGGCAGCATCCCCGGCCTCTACTCACCAGATGCCAGGAGCCAAACCCCCTTCCCTCAGTTGTGACGATCAAAAATGTCTCTAGACATTGCCAAATGTCCCTGGGGTAGGTGGCAAAATCTCCCGCAGTTGAGAACTGTTGGTTTAGGGCATGGGGAAAGTTGTTGACAAAAGGAGGGGACACGGCCAGAAGATTTAGCCTGTTACACAGAGACCAGTCACGGGGGAAAACAATTTCTGTGTGTCTCTCTGTGGGAGTGAATCCCTGATCAACTCTCCCAGCTTCAAGGTCTGGGCTGCTCTCCTCCCTGATGGGCTGTCATCCCTCCCCTCCTGGGGACACCTCCAGGGTTACTTTTCTGACTCTCCCAATCTGTAAACCTCACCCCATCACGCTTCCTGCCCTGCTGGAGTCCAAGTCTCTGCCCGCCCACAGGCCACAGGAACACGCCTGCAGACACCCCCTCCCCAGGGTGCCCAGCGGGACTCACTTGTCGGAGACCTTCTCGGAGCCCACGAACAAGCTGCTTCTGAGGAGGCCGGCCCGGGTGCCCAGGAAGGCCACGTCCACGCCGTGCTCCGATTCACTGTGGGGCAGACAGAGCAGGGATCATCAGCACCCAGGCAGTGCAGGCCAGGAAGAGGGCTCAGGGAGTCGGGGAAGGCCTGCAGGGTCTGCCGAGCCTGCCCTGGCAGCAGGCCCCTCGGACTCGGGCCGGATCTGGGCAGGCTGGCCCCCCGGGGCTGCACAGCGCGCTCACCGTCCGCCGGGAGCACCGCCTTCACCGACAGCAGGTCCACTGGCTCCCCCGCCGCCAGCACCTCCCCTTGTTAACAGGGTCCCCGGGCCTCTGCCTCTATTTTTCAGATCTAACTCCTAACCTGTCTACTAGGCTTTGGGGGTGTCTGGCTCTGGGAGACAGACAGAACTCAGGAAGAGAAACTGTCTTGGGCTCTCCCGAGCTCTGACTTGCCCTGACCACACGTGCAGAGCCTGGCGGTGTGACAGCCCTGCGAGCGCGCCCGTTCCCCGAGGAGCCGAGGGAGCCAGGGACGCAAACTTGCTGCCCAGATTTGGGGGAAAAATTATTAGCTAGCTGAAGTGTGACTAATTTTTCTCACAGTCTCAAAGCCATGCTGCTATGACAATGGCACCAGGGTGGATGTCATCACTTCTTCATTTAAAATTTTTTTAAATTTCAGCTTTATTTAGGTATAGTTGATATATAAAATTGTAAGATATTTAAAGTGTATGTTGTGGTGATTTGATACACGTATACACTGTGAAAGGATTCCCCCATCTAATTAATTAACACATCCACCACCTCACACAGTTATCTTTTTTTTTTTGGTGAGAACATTTCAGTTCTACTACCTTAGCAAATTTCAATATACAATACGGTGTTATCATCTATAGTCACCATGTTCTGCGTTAGATCCTCAGACCTTATTCAGCTCATATTTGAAAGTTTGTATCCTTTTACCACCTCTCCCTATTCCCCCACCCCCAGCCCCTGGCACCCTCTTTTCCCCTCTGTTTCCGAGTTTGACTTTTTTTTTTAGATCCCCCATATAAATGACACCATGCAGTATTTGTCTTTCTCTGGCTTATTTCACTTAGTATAATGCCCCCAAGGTCCATCCATGTTGTCACACATGCAGCATTTCCTTCTTTCTTATGGCTGAATAGCATTCTATTGTGCGAGTGTGTATATATATATCCACACACCACATCTTCTTTATCCATTCATCCATTGATGGACACTTAGCAAGGTATGTTTCCATACCTTGGCTGTTGTGAGTAATGCTGCAATGAACATGGGAGCACAGATATCTCTTCCACACCCAGTTTTCCTTTCCTTTAGATTTATACTCAGAAGTGGAATTGCTGGATCATATGATGGTTTTATTTATTTATTTATTTATTTTTAGGAAGATTAGCCCTGAGCTAACATCTGCTGCCAATCCTCCTCTTTTTGCTGAGGAAGCCTGGCCCTGAGCTAACATCCTTGCCCATCTTCCTCTACTTTATTTGCGGGACGCCTACCACAGCATGGCTTGACAAGTGGTGCCATGTCTGCACCTGGGATCCGAACCGGCGAACCCTGGGCCGCCAAAGTGCAGCATGTGAACTTAACCACTATGCCACCAGGCCCACCCATATTTTTAATTTTTTGAGGAACATCCATACTGTTTTCCTTAGTGACTGCACCACTTTACATTCCCACCAACAGTGCACCAGAATTCCCTTTTCTCCACATCCTTGCCAGCACTTGTTATCTCTTGTCTTTTTTATAACAACCATTCTGACAGGTGTGAGGTGATGTACCATTCTGGTTTTGATTGCATTTCCCTGATGATTAGTGATGCTGAGACCCTTTTCATGTACCTGTTGACCTTTGCATGTCTCCTTTAAAAAAAATGTCTATTCAGGTACTCTGACCACTTTTTAATTGGATTGTTTGGTTTTTTGCTGTTAAGTTATACGAGTTCTTTCTATATTTGGATATTAACCCCTTGCAGATAAATAAGTTATAAGTATCTTCTACCATTCAGTAGATTGCCTTGTCATTTTGTTGATGGTCCTTTGCTATGTAGAACTGTTTTGGTTTGATGTAATCCCACTTGTTTATTATCACTTTTGTTGCCTTTGTTTTTGACGTCAAATCCAAAAAATCATTGCCATGACTTATGTCAATGAGCTTATCTGCCATGTTTTCTTCTAGGAGTTTTATGGCCTCAGGTCTTACCTTCAAGTCTTTAATTCATTTCGAGTTGATTTTTGTGTATGGTGTTAGCGGTCCAGTTTCACTGCTGTGCATGTGGCTGTCCAGTTTTCCCAACACCATTTATTGAAGACACTGTCCTTTCCTCCTTGTATATTCTTGGCTCCTTTGTCATAAATTAATTGATCATGTATGTATGGGCTTATTGCTGGGCTCTCTTCGGTTCCATTGATCCATGTGTCTGATTTTATGCCAGTGCCATACTGGTTTGATTACTATAGCTTTATAATGTAGTTTGAAATTAGGAAGTGCGATGCCTCCAGCTTTGTTTTTCTTGCTGAAGACTGCTTTGGCTAGTCAGGCCTTTTGTGGTTCCATACAAATTTTAGGATTGTTTGTTCTATTTCTGTGAAAAATGCCATTGGAATTAAAAATATTTTTTAATTGACATACAATATGATATTAGTTTCAGGTGTACAACATAGTGATTCAACGTCTATGTACGTTACGAAACGATCACCACCACAAGCCTATTTAGCATCCATCACCGTACAAAGTTAATACAATATTAGTGACTATATTCCTCATGGTGCACGTCTCGTTCCCATGACCTATTCATTCTATAACTAGAAGTTTGTACCTCCTGATCACCCGCATCCATTCTGCTCCCCTTGAAGCCCTTTCCCCTCTGGTAACCACCAGTCTGTTTTCTGTATCTATGCGTCTGGCTCTGTTTTGTCTTGTTTGTTCATTTATTTTGTTTTTAGATTCCACATATGAGTGAAATCATAAGGTGTTCGTCTTTCTCTGTCTGACTTATTTAACTTATCACAATACCCTCTAGGTCCATCCATGTTGCTGCAAATAGCACGATTTCATTCTTTTTCTACAGCTGAGTAGTATTTCATTACACATATACCACAACACAAAGAGGCTGAGATCAGGGAGCGTGATACCTCCAGCTTTGTTCTTTCTCCAGATAGCTGTGCCTCTTCAGGGTCTCCTGTGGTTCCACACAAATTTTAGATTTATTTACTCTGAAAAGTGCCATTGGTGGGCCGTCCCTGTGGCCTAGTGGTTAAGGTTGGTGTGCTCCACTTCGGCGGCCCAGGAGAGGCAGGATAAATAATTGAATCTTTCTGTTTATTTACCAGTTTTTAGAATAATGAGTTGGTTTCCTAACATCTTCCAAAGATGACCAATGAGAGTTTTTTTCGGTATTATCATAAACACAGGATTTTAGCATATTTAACGTGTTTTAAGCCATTGCAGTCATTATTATTTGTGCTGCTCTGATTGTCCCACGGTTGGCCAGTGAGAGCCTCTGCAGGTTGGCTCTGGGGTCCCGTTGACACAAACTCCTTAGTCTTTAGTAACTTCTTGCTTCCTGATATGACAAGATGCTCCTGGCTCATTTGTACATTTCCTGCCCCCTTCCTGGGCTGAGACATTTCTCCAATTCTCCAAAGGTCACTCACTAGAGTCATGTTAATGAGGACTTTTTTTTTTTTGCTGAGGAAGATTTGCCCTGAGCTAACATCTGTGCCCATCTTCCTCCACTTTACATATGGGTTGCTGCCACAGTGTGGCTGACAAGTTGTGTCGGTCTGCACCAGGATCCGAACCTGTGAACCCAGGCCATCAAAGGAGAGCACACCAAACTTAACCACTACGCCACGGGGTCCCTAACGAGGGTTTCTTAATGTGGACTTTGCTAGTCCATGATCTGGGTCTAGGGTGTTCAGTGAGATCGGTCCTTTCAGGGGACAGAGCTAGGGTGCCCTTTTTGTTTCTTCAAGAGAAAATACATCACGAGTTCAAACGGATATTTCCAATTCATCCTTAGCATATACCTAGACTTTGATTTTTAAAATTTGCATCTCTTTTCTCTTTTGCTGAAAATCTTGGTTCATAATAACATTAACATAATACTATTTTCTCTATCTATATTGATAAATTTGAGAATAACAGTGCCAATGTTGTTTCTAGCAACGTGATTATTGAGCAGTTTCAGATTTTATTTGTTTAGTGTTTATAGATCTTTGTTTCAAAGTCCCTTTAAGGAATTCCCCTATATATGGTTATTTCATGAACTTGATACACAGCTAAGTTTGTTTCCTTTGCTTTCGTTTTTTAGACGTGATTTTTTAGAATTTAGTTTTGTTTTGTAATGATACAAAGCGACACGGTTCCAGAGTCAGATAGCCAAAATCAGGCGCATTTCGAAGAGTCTGCCTCTGCCCCCATCCCCCCTCTTCCTTCACTCGGCCTGTAGGTAAGCTTTTTTGTTTGCTTGTTTATGGTTCCATTAAAAACTATAAATGTATATGTTTATATATACGTAAGTAACTGTGAAAACACATTTGCATTCCCTCCTTTTTAGATAACACTGGGGGTATTATACACACTTTTCTCCATTGCTGAGACCATTCCATAGCAGTATGTAGGGATTTTTCTCATCTTTTACAGCTATGTAGGATCCCACCATATGGATCTACCACGGTTTATTTAACTACGCTCCTACTGATGGACATTTCCTTTATTTCCAATCCTTTACTGTTATAAATAGTGTTATAATGAATAGCTCCTGTGTATGTCTTTTCCTATTTTTGCCTGTGAATATTTAGGATAAATTCTCCTAAAAGTGGGACTGCTGGGTCAAAGTGTAAATGTATATGTAGTTTTGTTAAATATTGTCAAATTCTCCTCCATATGCTCTGAAACATTTTGTATTCCTACCCACAATATACAAGAGTGCCTGGTTCTCCGCAGCCTCGCCAAATGTGCACAGCAACAAACTGCAGTGGTGACCTATCGAGTGAGCGACAAGCTCTGTATAGTTTTAATTTGCATTCCCTTTATTATGAGCGAGATTGAGCATTTGTTCATATATTTAAGGGACTATTTGCATGTATTCTCTATGGACTCTCCATATCTCTCAATCATCCTTCCTATAAAGAGGCTGGTTTTTTCCTTAGCTATTTCTGAAGCTCTTTATCTGTCCTGAAGACGCACTGTAGGGATGGCAGCCTTTTATTTGTTTTATAAGTTGCAAACATTTTTCCAGTCTGTCATTTCTCTTTCACCCTGCTCAAGTTTTTATTTTTGCCAAATAAAAATTTTTCTGTTGTTAAATTTATCAGTCATTTCTTCATGGCTTCTGGACTGGAGGAGTCAGTGGGAGGGGTCTCCCCACACCTACATTTTACAGCCAGTGATTCCTGTGTCTTCTTAGCGCTCACACAGTTTCACTTTTATCTTCGAGCCATTTGGCCCTGATCCAGGTGTACCGTGTGATGAAGGAATACGATGTTATCATTCCCCATATGGCTTCCAACCCATCGCTCCCTCACAGATTCGACACGATGCCTTCGCCATATACTAAATTTCCACGTGCATTTAGATGAATTTCTAGATTTTCTATTCTGTTCCCTCGGTCTGCCTCTCTCTTCAAGGGTCAATACCACACTTTATAAATTGTAGAGATTTTGTAATATGTTTTAATATCTTGGTAGAACCAACCTTCCTTCATTGCTTTTCTTTTTCAAGGTTTTCCTGGCTGTTCTTGCCTATTCTTCCAAATGAGCTTTATAATTGACTTATCCGGACCCCGAAAAATATTGATAGCATTTTTATTGTGATTGCATTAAATTTATAAACTAACTTAGGAGGAATTCATATCTTTGTGATGTTGAGTCTTCCTAACCAAAAACACTAAATATCTCTCCATTCATTCAAGTCTACTTTTGTGTCTTTCAGGAGTGTTTTATAACTTTCCCTATGTAAGCTTTTGGACACTTCTTATGGTTTATGCTTAGGTATTTTGTTATATATATATACATTTTTTTCTCTCCTAAATAGGCCTCCTCACATTATATCTTCTATCTGGCTTTTATTTGTATACATAAAGGTTATGAACTTTTGAATGTTGATATTATAAACTGCTACTTCACTGAATTCTCTTACCGTTTAGTTTTCCTATTAATTCTCTTGTGATTTCCAGTTATATAATCATATCATCTTTTAAACAGAGATAACATTTCTTTCTTTCCAATTCTCATGGCCTCTAGGTGTGTTCCCTCTTTTGATTGCACTGACTACCACCTCCCGACCTTGTTAAACAGCAGGAGGCAAACTGGGCATGTGTCTTGCTCCTGTCTTTACTGAGAGAGCCCCTGGCCCTATTATGATGTTGACTTTCAGGTTTAGGTCAATTTTCATTTTATTCAGTGGTTGTTAAAAACATGAATGGATGTGAATATTTGTTCAGATATCTTTTCTGCACCTATGGAGATGATTATATGATTTTCCCCCTTAGCTTTATTAATATGTTGTTAACATTAATATGACCTTGGGCAGGTTGGATGTCTCACTCTGCCTTGGTTTCCTCATCTGTAAAATGGGGACACTGATAGTACCTATACTGTAGGATTGTTGTGAGAATCAAATGGGTTAGCATACGCTAAGTACTTAGAACAGTGCCTGGCACCTTGTACTCTTGTCCTTCCTGTACTTTAGTTTTATTTAACTGTGAACAGGTAATACATTCACATGGTTCAAAATTGTACCAAAAAGTTATACAGTGAAAGTGTCCCTTCCATCTCTCTTTCAGTTACCCATTTTTCTAACTGAAGCAGTTGGTGAGCACTGTTTCCTATTTAGCCTTCCAGAGATATTTTATATATATGTACACATACATGCTTCTTCCCTCTTTTAACAGATATGATGCATACCACGCACAGCGTTCTGCCTCTTGCTTTTTTAAATAGGTGATTGTTCCTATACAATTCTGCTGGTGTTTTCACTAGGATAGCATTAATCACCTTACTGCATGTCTAGGAGAGGTTTAACATCTTCATGCTGTTGTTGACACTCCCTGTTCAGGAACAAGCTGTGGTCCACTCTATTCCTAACCTCATTAATATCTTACGCCCTCTCAGCACTCATGTGAGGACACACACACACACACATCATTCATCTCTTCTTTCCATCTGGCCACTAAACATGATGGCGCCAGGTAAGGATCCGCAAAGGGAGGGAGGCAGTCTGAGACGCTGGGAAACACTGAGGGCAAGTTTGTCCTTCATGGTGTCTTGACCTTTCCTGCTGGAAACAAGGCCCCAGTCCTCTGGAGCTGCTGTCTCCAGGGTACTTTGGCTAATGGGCTCTCACTAGCCCAGCTGGCCCAAGCTAGGGCCCACCCTTGGGAGAGGGGTTGTTGGGATGGGGCTGCTACAGTGGGGATGGGGGATTCGGACCTGTGCCGGGCCAGGGGGCCTGCCCTGGAGCTTTTGCAGAGGGGAGAGAGGGCAGCAGCATGTGTGCGTGCGGAAGCTTCGCCAAGCCCTGCTTTACAGGGGCTGTGTGAAGGTCCTTCTCGCTCCGCTGACATCTTCCCACCCTTGTCACTGTCACTGTTCATCTTAGGCCAGAGGATGTGGGTGGTCCCCTGAGCCGCTGGCCAGGTAGTGGAAGGGACCCTGACTCAGCCAAGGGAATCCTGGGTTTCCCTCCTCGGCACCGTCAGCCCCACCTGGTACCTACTCAGAGATGTTGAGAGCCAGTGCAGTCCAGTAGGCTTCCATGGGCGCCGTCACCACTGCGTCAAACAATGCCTCCTGCACCAGCTCCTCGTCACCTGGGGGCAGAATAAAGGAGACCAGCCCACTCAGCTCCTCCACGGTTAGGAACACAGCCAGGTTCCTTCTCAGGAACCCTGCACTTCAGGGAACAAGGTGTCCTTATGAATGCATGTCTGGAACACAAATAACCATCTTTGAGAGCTTGAGGAAGTCACCTCACCTCTTTCATCCTTTATTTCCTCCACCCCAAACACACATGAGTAGAACTGAATGGTTTCTAAGGCTCTTTCCAGTTCTACCGTTCTGTAAAGTAGGAGAACCCCTCAGTAACATCAGAGTTCGATCCGTGCCCAGCCCGCCCTCCAGCTCAACTCTCATCACACTGCTTCCCAATCGTCGCCCTCACAACACATCGGCCTTTTGCCAATTCTGTGGGTGTGACTTCGCCTCAGAGCCCCTACACATACTGTTCCCTTGATGTGGATGCTCTTTTCCCTTCTCTTTGCATGAGTGGCTCTTTCTTTTCCTTCTCTCTCTTTAAAAAATTTATTTATTTTTATTGAGGTGAAATTCATATAACATATAATATAAAACCAACCGCTCTCGCGTTTATAATTCAAGGGCATCTAGTCCATTCACAGTGACGTGTAGCCATCACCTCTGTCTAGTTCCACAATGTTTTCATCGCCCCCAAATGAGATCCCATACTCACGAAGCCACTTGGGTGGCTCTTTTTTGTCCTCAGCTTAAGTGACACCTCCTGACAGAGGTGGCCTTCCCTGACCATCCGTTTAACGCAGGCCCCATTTTTTTCCCCAGACATCACCTTGTTCATGGGACTTATCACAATTCCTGATAACCTACATCTACACACAGGTGCTTGCTTCTTTATCATGTGGCTTCTCCACCAGATTACAAGCTCTCTGAGTGAGGGCCTCGTCTGGGGCATCTCTGTGGCCTCAGCGCCTGCCCCAGGGCTGGCACAGAGTCCGTGCTCAGCACAGACTTGTTGATGGAATGAATGAATGAACAAATGAGTGCCCTGTCGGGCCAGCAGGGGAGGCGGGTCCTCTCTCGAGGGTGACATTTATGTGACAGGATGACTGGCTCCTTCTTCCAAAGACGAAGGAGAAGGACACGCTGAGGGTGTGGCCCGGTGGTTTCACCAGTTGCATTAGTGTAGCGGACTTCCAGGTTAGCCTGAGACCCAGGCATCAGAAACACTCACAGAGCACAGGCTGCAAGAGGCCGTCCGGTCAAACACCCTCCTCTGCAGGGATGAGGACTCTGGGGTGCAGAGCATCAGCTACAGGCTCCGGGGCCCACTGCTAGGGGGTGTCTGATGGGCAGGCTGATGACCTTACACTGTGCGAGCTGCTCTCTGGAACCTTGGCAGTGCTTGGGTGACAGAGGCTTAAAGAGCCCCCAGTCCCTGACGTGGGGTTACACGTATGCTGCCACAGCCCCAGGAACGCCTCGTCACCAGCTCGGCCCCACAGTGGATCGGGCTGTGCCTGTTCTCCCTAAGCCACCAGTGAGCTCCAGAGACAGGGCTGCAGGGCAGCCGCCCCCAGCCCGCCCTCCCTGCAAAGTCCTGAGCTGTGGGACCCCCAAGGAAAAGTCCAAAGGGGCAGGCGGCACTCACACTCCAGGTCTGGGTCCTCCCCCGTCAGGAAGCGGACCACGGCCTCTAGCTGGCTGAGCTTCCGGTGGTCGGGGTCGATATCCGTGGTGCAGTAGATCCTGGAGCTCAGGGGAGTCAACGTTACCTCGAAAATCCCCCCTTTCTCCCTCCCATTCTCCACTCCCCCCGGGCAGCAACTCTCCCACTTACCAGTCACTGGCCAGGGTCAGATCTGGGTGAAGCAAGTCGTGCAGGCCTGAAACCAGAGTTCACACTCGGCACGGTGCTCACCACTGTGCGAGGATGTGCGCCTGGACTGTTCATAAACTGCCAGGAAGCGTCCTCGGGGGAGAGGAGGTCTCATTCTCCCTTGTTCTCACTCAGAGTCGGACTCACCAATAGGATGGTGCTGGGGTCCTATTGTATGATCCATGGAGTATGGGGTCTGCATATGCCATGCCTTTGTCCGCGTTGCTCCTGAAATGCCTTTTCTTCCCGTTGCCTCATATCCAAACCCCACCGATTAGGATCTCCCCCCAAGGAGCTAATACTTGGAAACCAGTGATGTCAGCTTCATTGTCTTCATTGTTCTCCACTAAGCTAAATGGCCAGTCAAAAGACGAGCCCAGAGATGGGCCATGTCTGTTTGGTGTAATCTCTGTAGCCTCATGCCCAGCATGGCGCCTACACTGACCATATGCTCAGTATGTGTTTGTTGATTGAATGTATGAATGAACAAATGCCCAAGTGAGCACCTACTCAGTGCTAAAAAATAAATAAATGCTCAATGAAGGTTCACTGAATTGAAGGAAAGGATGACGGAAAGGCCAAGGGGGCATCTGTGGAGTCATTAAAAGGGGTACTGAATTGACACAGACACAAGGCAAATAGCAAAAGGGTGATGCTCCATTCCCCACAGGAAACCCAGGAAGCCCAGTCAGGTCCATGCTTCCAAGCCCCTGGGTCACTGGTGGGTCTCACTCACAGAAGTGGGTCAGGGACAGCAGCCTCTGCCCCCTGCAGCAATGTGACGTGGGAATATCCGGGTAGAGGAAGGAAGAAGGCATCAGGGGGGCCTGGGGGCTGATTGTTTTGGGGACAGTGGGGGGCAGGGAAGGAGAGTGTTCCAGTGTCATGGGCACAGGCTGCAAAAGGGCAAGTGCAGCGGTTATGTGGAAGCACGTAGCTGGGGACCTACCCAGCCTGGGTGGGGAAGGGGGGACAACTCCCGGAAAGTGACCTGAAGGGGGAGGGCTGGAGAGGAGAGCAGGTCAGGGCGGGTTCGGCATGTGAAGAGGGAAGAGGTGTGGAAGGCCGTGAAAGGTCCTTAGCAGTAACACAGTCCGATTTGGCCTTTCTAGAAAGATCCCTCTGGCAGAAGTTCAGAGGAAGGGAGACGCAGGGAGACTAGTTGGAGGCTGCAGTGGTTGTCCAGGAGAGAGGTGCCAATGTCTAGAGTGGTGGCAGAGCGATGGAGAGATGAAACGCACTCAAGGGATGGTAAAGAACAGACAGAATGGGAGCATTAAATAGAATTGTGGCCACATCTTCCAGGGACTTCCTGAGATGTCCCTGAGCTCTCGATATAGGTTTTGCTCTCTCAAGGTGCTCAGGTCGCTGCAAGCCATGAGCAGGTGGGGTTAGGGAGGATGGGGCCCCCCTCTCCCATCCTCCCCCACCATTTCCCACCACCCGGCTCAGCTTCACTTCCCAGAAGCCCCCTGTTATGGGTTGAATTGTGTCCCCCCAAAAGATATGCTGAAGTCTTACTGTGAATGTGACCTTGTTTGGAAATAGGGTCTTGGCAGATGTAATCAAGTTAAGATGAGGTCACTAGGGTGGGCCCTAATCCAACACGCCTGGTGTCCTTGTAAGAGGGGGGGGAAATAGAGACACAGGAGGGGAGAAGCCATGTGATGACGGAGGCAAAGGCTGAAGAGCCGCAGCTGCAAGCCACGGACACCCAGGGCTACCAGGACACACAAGAGCCTCCTTCCAGGACCGTGAGATGAGGCATTTCTGTTGTTCAAGCTACACAGTCTGCAGCACTTTGCTACGGCCGCCTAGCCGACTAGTGCAGATCTGCTCCCTTACTCTTCCCTGCCTTCCGGCTCAGCCGTCGGTAGTCTTCCGACAGGTAGAATCAGCCTTGATCAGAGACACACCCCCTTGAGGCCCGTCCCCCTGGCCGGCAGAGCCTTCCAGAACCTGACGGTGCATGCTCGCCAAGTCTTAGGCTTTGCCGTTTTGCCGACTGACTGGCAGGTCCTGGATGCTCAGGGTACCTGGGACACACAGACTGCTCCTTGCCAGGCAGCCCTGCTCTGAGAGTCTGCTCTCAAGCCGGGGACGTGGGAGGCGTCAAACCAGCTCTGCCCGCCCACGATCCCAGGAGAATCCACTCTGTCCTCTGAACTCTCCACCAGGACCTGGCGTCAACCCACCTTCTTCCACAGACGTGTTCCCCAGAAGGATGTGTTCTCCGTGGCCCCGGGAGAGCACCACGCCCAGACTGCGGGAGAGCAGAGCAGCGCGCTCACCGCCCGCGCCGCCCCCGCCCGCTCCCTCGTCCCTCCTCCCGCGCTCTGCACGCCTCGGCGGGCACAACACGCTCCGGTTCTGCCCTGGCCTCGGGGGTTGTCCCCTCCAGAACTGAGGCAGCGTTTCTACTGTTTCATCAGCCCTTGTTCCTGAGAAGGACCTTGGAAATTCTACAGGCCATGAGCTCCCCCAGCCCCCGTTTTAATCAAGACACATCGTGACCTCTCAGGGACCCCGGGTCTCACAGGGTCCTACCAACAGCCTCATCCTTTTTGGCCTGGGGAGTCCCCCGTGCCTCCCTGTCTCTCCTGGTGACACATGGCTTTTGAACCTTCCCTAAACGTCTGAGCCACCCAGGGAGCTGTTAAAGATGCTGGCGCCTGGGCCGCCCGGGAGCTCTGGGTCAGCTGCTCTGGAAGGGGCCTGGGCATTGGCTGCTTTCCATACTCCTCAGGGGTTCTCCTGAGCAGTCAGGGCCCGGAACCCCTTCACTGAGGAACGAGGTAATTCAGAGATAAAGGCTCTCTGTTTCCTAATCTGCATAGTGCTTAGAGTTGAATATTTACACAGTTGGAAGGAACCTAAGAGATCTTCAAGTTTGATTTTTCATCTTACAATTGCATTGTTTTAAAAGTTTTAAGTAGATTATCTCATTTAATCCTCACAGTACTGTCAAGAAGCTGCTACTATTATTACCCCCATTTTAAAGAGGAGACATCTAAGGCACAGAGAGATTAAGTAGCTTGACTAAGGTTACACAGCCTGTAAGTCGTGGAGTTGGGGTTCAAGCCCTAGAAGTTTGGCTCCAGAACCTGCACACTAGGCTACACTGGCAAAGCAGGTCTAGACACCAAATTTCCTGAATGCGGACCTGGATCTTTTTCTACTCTGAGTTGTTGGTAGTCTTGCTCCCCCCACCCCTCCCCCTGCCAACAAAAACAGGCCCCTCACCTGAAAGGAGTGTCGCTGATGTCCGTGAAGAAGTAGTCATTGGCCAGGAAAAGGGCTCTCCTCTGAAAGACCAGAAAGGACAAGGGCTGGCTGGAGACGAGCACCTGCCCATGCCACCTGCCTGCCCCCACAAAGCCCTCATGGTCTCGTCACCTCTGTGCACTTCCCTCCCTTCTCACCAGCTCGACGATCACCACACGCCTCGTCTTGTTGACACCCAGGGGCACATCACCCCCAGGCCCAGCAGAAGGCAGCCCTGGGGGTTGCCTGGACTAAAGGACCAAGGCCGAGACCTGCGCTGTCCCACACAGTGGCCACTAGCCACATGCGGTCGTTGAGCACTTGAAGTGTGCAACTGAGGAAGGGACTTTTCAAAGTTTAGTCAATGGGAGTTTAGATTTCCATTGTGGCTGGAGACTGCTGTGTTTGGACAGTGCAGTGTTGACAGTGACTCTAGGGTTCGGATGGGACCAGAGAGGAGGCTGCCAGTTTGTACTCAAAGCTTCTGGAGCTCATATGTGCACGACCTCCCCACAACCTTCTCCTCTCTTCAGTGTGGCCGAGGGAGCGTTGGGGGCACCGACCCTCCACTAAACCCTTCCCAGGGCCAAGTCACCCTTCACAACTTCTTTTTCCTTTCAAAGCTGCCATCTTTTGGGTGTTGGATTTGTATGGGCTAGGGTACCAGATGGTGCAGACAGTGGCTGAGGGCATGGGCTGGGTGTCGGACGGCTGGATTTAAGCCCGGCTCGGCTGCTGATGAGCTGTGTGCTCTGGGGTGAGTTACTTCACTTTTCTAGGCATCAATGTTCTCACCTGTAAATCAGGATTAACAATGGCATCTCCTACATCAGCTTGCTGTGAGGGTGTGAGTGTGGTTTAATGCACGTGGGTGGGCATAGGGAAGAGCAGTATTTGCTCTGGGCTCTGAAGCTCTATGGATTGTCCTATTGGCAGACACAAGCATACATCACTGGGAAAGCCACATGTGGTAATTGGCATAGGGGCTGTTCAAATCACCTTCACGTCTCTCCGTCTTTTCTTCTTCCATTTTGGAAGCTGGAGATGTTGGAAGGGACACAGGGTGAGAGGGTAGCAAAAAGATGTTTTCTATAGGAAACCGCCTTTAGAGCAAACCCAAGTGAATGATTCTCTAGCACCGGCCTCATCCCATGTGATGCCCTCCCACCTCCCCTGCTTCAGTCAGATCCTCTCTCCAATTTCTCTCCTCACAGTAGTCATGGGCAGTTGGGAGCCAGCAAGGGCGGTGATGGCCTTGGGAGCCCCATGCTCCAAGGTGGGGCTGATTTGAGTGTCGGATTTGGGGGCCGTCTTTTAAATTTTTCCATTTTTTCAAATTAAAGAAAAAGGCAAAATAGTCCGATCTTGAGTGTACCATTCCAGTAGTCTTGATAAACATATACAGCCACATAATTACCTTCCCCAATCAAGATATGCAATGTTTGCATCCTCTAAAATCTCTGTTTCCTTCCAGTCATTCCCGCCCCGCCCCTCCATGGGCGAACTGTGTTCTGAATTCTATCATGGATCGGTTTTGCCTGTTCTTATGGTATGTATTCTTTTGCGTCTGACTTCTTTTGCTTAACGTAATGTCTGTGCGATCTGTCTATGTTGTTGAGTGTGCAGGAGTATTTCTCCTTCTATTGCCGAGTGGTACTCCAATGTGAGGATGCGCTAGTTTTCCTTTACTTTCACCTGTCAGTGGGCATCCAGGGTGTTTCCAGATTGGGGCTTATAATGAACAAAGCTGCTATAAATATCCTTGAACAAGTCTTCTTGTGGACGTATGTTTTCATTCTCTTAATAAATACTTACGAATGGGATTGCTGGGTTGTGTGCTAAATGTATGTTTGCCTATAAAGGCAAACTGCCAACAATTTTGCAAAGTCATTTTATTATACTTCCACTGGCAATGTACAAGTTCCAATTTCTTTATATCTTTGCCAGAATTTGGTGTTATCAGCCTTTTAAATTTTAGCCAGCATAGAGGGTGTGAAATAGAATGTCACTGTAGTTTTAGTTTGCATTTCCCTGATGACTAAGGATGGTAAGCATATTTCCCCTGCTTGTTGGCCACGTGTACATCTTTGTTTGTGAAGTGTCTGCTCAAGCATTTTGCCCGTTTTTTACTGGGTTGTTAATCATTTTGTTAGTAATCTGTAGGAGTTCTTTATGTATTCTGCATAAAGTTCGTACCTTGCTTTTCAAATTTTCTTAATGGTGCCTTTGATGAGCAGAAACTTTGCTTTTGATGAAATCCAATTTATCAAATTTTATTTTATGTTTAGTGCTTTTGGTTTTTTGTCTAAGAAATCTTTGCACAAGCTCAGGTTGTGAAGACCTTTCTCTTATGTTTTCCTGTAGAAGCCTATAGTTCCAGCTTTTACGTTGAGGGCTGGGATCCATCTCAAATTAATTTGTGTGTGTGGTGTGAGATACGGCTCAGCATTTATTTTTTTCACACGTTTCTTCAGTTGTTCCAGCACTATTTCTCAAAAAGATTTTTCTTTCTCCGTTACTTGCCAAGGCGTCTTTATTGAAAATCAGTTGGCAATATGTGAATTTATTTCCAGATTCTCTACCCCTTTGTCTATTGCTATGTCAATACCACTCTGCTTGCTTACTGGAGCTTTCTAGTTAGTTTTGAAATCAGGTGGTGGGGATCATCCAAATTAGTTCTTTTTCAAGGTAGTTTTGGCCATTTTAGGTTCTTTGCATTTTCCTGTAAATTTTAGAATCAGCTTCTTCTGTTTACCTTCTTCTCCTGTATCTAGAAGAAGTCTATGCAAATTTTGCTTGGGATTGCGTTGGACCTGTAGATCAGTTTGGGGAGAACAGACATGTGAGCAATATTGACCTTACAATCCAGAAGCATGGTTACAGCTTTCTACTTGTTTAGTTTTTCTTTGACATTCTTCCTGCAGTGTTACAGAGTTTTCAGTGTAGTGTCATATATGTCTTTGTTAAATTTATTCTTAAAACTTTTATGTTTTTATTTTACTTTATGTATTTTACATTGTTTGATGCTATTGAACTTAGAACTTAAAAATAGTTTCATTTTCCAATTGTTTTCTGCTATATGTGGAAATACAATTGGTTTTAACAATATTGACCTTGTGCTCTGTGAATTTGCTAAATTTGTCTATTAGTTCTAGTAGTTGTTTTGCAGATCTTGGCATTTTCTACATAAACAATCACTTTGTCTGGGAATGAGGACAGTTTTATGTCTTTCTGTCTAATTTTTGTGCCTTTTATTTTATTTCATTGCTTTATTGCAAGGGTAGGTCCTTGCAAGGTCCAGTGAGATGTTGAACGGAAGTGGTAAAAGCAGGCATTCTGCCCTTGTTCACAGTCTTAGGGAGAAAGTGTTCAATATTTTACCATTAAAAGTTAGTTTTTTCATCGATGACTTTTATCACATTGAAGCGGTTTCCTTCTGTTCTCAGTGACATTTTGTCAAATGTTCTTTCAGCATCCATTGAAATGACCATGTGGTGTTTCTCCTTTATTCTGTTACTGTAGTGAATTCGATTGATTGATTGAGTTTTTTCAGTGTCAGATAGCCTTACATTCTTGGGATAAACCCACCATGTGCCGTCGTTGCCATACCTCTTACACTTGCGTACATTATAAACCTTACAGTACAATGTCAAAATTTTTACTTTAAATAGTCAGTCGTCTTTTTGAGAAGTTAAAAAGAATAAGTGAAGTCTTATATTAACCCACATATTTACCATTTTTAGTGCTGTTCATTTCCCCATGTATGGAAACTCAGATCTGAGTATTCATCTGTCTTTTTTTTTTTTTTTAAAGATTGGTACCTGAGCTGACATCTGTTGCCAGTCTCCTTTTTTTTCTTCTTTTTCTCCCCAAAGCCCCCCAGGACATAGTTGTATATTCTAGCTGCGGCTATGTGGGACGCTGCCTCAGCATGGCCTGATGAGCGTGCTAGGTCCCCGCCCAGGATCCGAACTGGTGAAACCCCAGGCCGCCAAAGTGGAGCGTGCGAATTTGACCACTCGGCCTCGGGGCCGGCCCCCATCTGTGTCATTTTTCTTCAGCCTAAAGAACTTCCTTCAGCATTTCTTGTAGTGCAGGTTGGATGGTGATGAACGCTTTTCTATTTTATCAGAAAACGTCTTTACTTCACCTCTTTTTGGAAGGATATTTTCTCTCTATATAGAATTTTGGGTTGACAGGTTTTTCTTCTTTTGGCATCTTAAAAATATTATTTTGTTGTTTTTGGTGAGAAGTCAGCCGTCATCTATTATTGATTTCCTCTTGCTCCTTTAAGATTTTCCCCTTGTCTTTGCTTTTTCGGCAGGTGCACCGTGGTACGCCAAGGCATGGTTTTCTTTTGATCCTGATTGCGGTTTACTGAGATTCCTACCTCTGTTGGTTGATGGTTTTCACCATATTCAGGACATTTTTGGCACTATTTTTCAAATACTTTCTTTCTGCTCCATTCCTTCTGGAACTCCAAGGGCATATGTTAGACCACAGGTAACAGGGATAATTTTTTTTCAAAAGTTTCTTTCTGTTCTTCAGATTGGATAATTTCTATTCATCTATCTTCGAGTTCACTGTCTCTCTTTTTTCTCCAACCTGCTGTTAAGCCTACCCAGTAAAAATTTCATTTCAGATGTTGTACTCTTTAGTTTTAGAATTTCCATTTGGTTCTTATGGTGGTTTTATATTGTGTCAAATTAACTAAGCTAGTACTGCATTTCTGGACTCATTTCCCTGTATGGTTCCATGTTAGGGTTGGCCAGAAGAGAAGTTTGCATGAGGTCATAAGGCAGAAGAGAAGTAGCAGCCACTTTACTGAAGTGTATCTGCAGCTGCAGCTTGCTCTCATCTGTTGTCTTACCTTCTTGGCATGGGGCAGCAGCCAGAATCAAAGCTCCCTCAGCTGCCACTGGATCTCTTCCTTTGGTTTCTCTGAGATCTGAGCCCAGTGAGTGGGCAGCTCCATGTGAAGGGCACTGGCTCCTTCTGTAGGTCACCCACATCATTGTGTTTGGAGGTAGTGAGAGACAGATGTGGTTTTTAGTTTGTCCTCGTGGGTTCCTGTTTTTTCTCATGGGGTCTAGGTTATCCTTGCTTTTCCCCACATCTCATCCAGCTTCCCTTCTCAACTGCTGGCCCTGCTGCCCTACGATGACGTCAACCTCACCACTAGATGCCGAGACGCCAGCCTTCTGTAGACTTCTTCACCAGCGCCCACAATTTCATAAGGTCTAACCCCTAGAATAAAACCCTATATTAATATCACTTGTAGTGGTTCTGCTTGTTTGGTCAAATCCTAACCACTTCTCTGCTGAGATTCTCCTAGTTGCTCACTGTGACTGTCTTTTCCTTTAATTCCTTGTGCATATTTCTCATATCTGCTTTAAAGTCCTTCTTTTAATTCTAATAGCTGGGTCATCGCTGGGTCAGTTTCTAAGACTGTTTTTTCTCTTAACCATGCATCACATTTTCCTGTTTCTTCGTGTGTCTTATAATTTTTATTGTACTGGCTATTGTGAAGAATGGGTTGTAGGTACTTTGCCTTCCTCTGAAGAGGGATGATTTCTGTTTTAACCAGCAGGTAAAAGATTGGCTGATCACCTTGAGTCTGTGGAGGCTTAGATTTACATTTTTGTTAGGGTGAGTCTGTTTCAATGTTGTCTTTAAGTCTGGGGTGTATCCCTTGGTCTTGGTCATAGTCTTTACTCCTAAAGTGTAGCTCTTCTGTGTTTCAAAGGAACTCCTGAGGTGTTTACCAAGCCTCTCCACCTTGGTGTGGCTTAGAATTTGGCTTTCAATTGTCCCCACTACCATAGGCAGTAGCGGAAATCCTTGTTCCGATTTTCATCTTTCCAATTGTTGCTTTCTACTGGGTACTTCGAGTCTCCCTGTGTGTTTGCAGTTTGGAGGGAAGCCCAGAATTTCAGAGGACTTTGTATATATATGTTGGGGCTGGCACACCTGTAGATCCATTTCTAGAGTCCCTCCCCTCATTTTTGGGCACTCTGGGAGCCCAGATTCTGTTCTCTGATGCCTCAAGATGGTAACTACAGCTTTCTGCTTGAATTCTAGCTGTTCCATTCCAAATGGACTGGGGCGTGCCCTTCAGGGAACAAACCACGTAAACGTGTCTCTCACCCAGTGCAGTTCTCTTGATTCAAGGGTTGAAACCCCTTAGATCCTTGTTTCTGACGGCTTTTAGTCTATTTCACATGCCTTTAAATGTTTGTTTTTCTATTTTGTCAAGGTTTATAATTGTTATCTACCGGAGGGTTAGTCTAATGCAAGCTACTCCCTCACGACTGGAATCAGAACTTTGAGAACTTTAAGGTGAAGCAAAAGGAAGAAAGAAGGAGAGAAAGAGAAGGTGTTCCTGAACCCTGTTAGGAGAAAGAGAGCTGGAGAGGTTTGGAAGGTGAGTAAAGAGGTGTAGGAACAATCTCCCCTTTCAATAGATCGCCTACCTTTGCCAGAAAAAGAAGGAGTGTGTGTGTGTGTGAGAGAGAGAGAGAGAGAGAGAGAGAGAGAGGCTGAGAGAGAGAGAGAGAAAGAGGGAGAGAGAGAAAGAGGGAGAAAGAGAAGAGAATGAGAGCGTGCCACAGAGCACTGTGATGTCACCTCCCCAAACCCAGTGCACAGGGATTAGAAGGCGCTGGAGGAATACGGGGGAAGCTGCTCTAACTGCCGTGCCAGCTGCTGGTGTGTGCGTGTGTGTGCACCCTGTGCACCCAAGTCAGCACCCGAAGGCTAGCACAGAACACGCTGTCTACCGCTCTCCCTCGTTCATTGCTAATTATTTGTTCTAAACCATCAAACAGCGCGAAAATGATAAAAAGCGTCCTGGAGAAGATTCTCCAGGATACTTTGATTTTCTGGTTTGTTCTTTTAAACATGTCCCAGGATATCTGACCAGGATGGTACTGATGGGTTAGAAATTATGATGCCTGTTACTGGTCCACATTTTGGGGCAAACAGCCTGCCATCTAGGCGTGCAGGCCAAAGCTGGACTGCTTACAAGTTTGATATCCTACCTGTCAGCCCAGAGTGTGTTGTTACTGCCTTTGGAATTAGTTGCACACATTTAAACATAAGGATTCCTAACTGGCTCCTTTAGACAGCCCGTGTGCTCTCCAGTCCTCCACAGCTCCCAGCACCCCAGTACCAAGGCTTGTCTGCTCCCCTCACTCACATTTCTGAACATGGCCTATCTGGCCCTAAAGGTTTTTGAGTTTGTGAGTCCTGCTCTAAATTATGCTGGGGTTGCTCCTACTGTCCTTGGTAATGCCACCATTGTTGCCTGTCTGGACTTTAGTGGAGATGGAGAAAGGTCTGGATTGATCTGTGGAAAATAAGGATGCCTGTAAAATCCTCTGGAGAAAACAACAAAACAGGTTATCAGCTGCCAGGAGGATGGCTGGAATGCTAACAGATATTCCCACAATGCTTTAAGAAAGCCTCCCTTGGCCTAGACCTGAAGAGTGTTTCTACTGAGGAACAAGCTTGTCAGGTGAAGGGCACCACTGGGATAGCCTGGCAGGCAAGAAAACCACGGGACCGAATGTGACTGTTGAAAAAGGAGGACACGTAGGGGAGACAGAGCGGGTGGTAGTGAACAAAATGTAGCAACATTGGGGGAGAAGCATCACAGTGGATCAGAGCCGTGAGAGGCTGGACCCCTCCGTATGGCTTTTATCCCACCACAGCGTCCTACACACGGTCCAGGCACGGTAGCTTCCGGGCGTGAGAGTAAAGAGATGACCAGTTAAAGAGGGCCGAGTATGATACAGTGGGGAAGATGGAGAGGAGAAGGCAAGGACTTTCAAAGATGGAATAGATATGCTGTTCTGAAGACACTCCTGGGAATCTCTAAGGCTGGTGAGTGAGTTAAGAACTCAGGGCCAGTCCTACAGAAAGGCCTTATACAATAATGGCTAAAAGTGTGTGGTGTAGAATCAGACACTTGTGGGCTTTGCAATTCATCATCTAGGCAACCTTGGGCAAGTTTTGCCTCTGAATTTCCTCATCTGTAAATGGGGATAGGCTAGTACCTGCATCATAGGGTTGTGAGTGTTAACTGAGTGGATACTTATAAAGAGCTTAGTCTAGTTTCTCATAAATGTTAGCTGCCATTATTATTGCAATTACTATTATTACTAGTAGCAGGAGTAAGGCGTGAACACCTATGTGTTATGACATATCCATCACGGTCACGATCATGACCACTGTCACCCTACTTCTTTCTGTTAAAGCACCCACGTGCCAGGAAGCCTTTGCTAAATGGTAAATTTAACCTGGGTGGCTTATTAGCAGCGATGACAAATTTCGAAGGAATGGGCAGAGGTTTTGGGAGAAGTTTGGACTGCTTGGATCTGGTGAGGGTTCTCCCTTGGTAGCTTTGGGACACGTGAAGGCAGCAGGAGAACTCTGGGCACTGAGAGGAAAGATGGGAAGACAAACCACACTGGCTGCATCCGCTCTCTGAATCTGATAAAGTACAGCCACGCCCAAACGTCCTGAAGATGCTGTGTGCCAAGTGCAGGTTAAATTTTTCATTATAGCGTGAAAACAAGTCCTACCTTAAATGCTCTGGCAGGGCCGGGCTAGCTGAAGGCTCCTTTGTGCATGTGAGTAGGAGTCTGGTTAGGGTAAAGGCAGAGGTGTGTGGAAGAAACCTCCCCTTTTTTGGATCAGGAGAAGGAGCTGCTGGCCTTGCATCACTGCTATTGCCTAGTCTGCCTAAAGGAGGCCCTTCTCAGCCCAGAGCTTATAAAGGGCAGGCAGACACTGGTCCCAGTGAGAATCAGCGCATGCGTCTAAAAGGAATGCAATGAATTGCTTTTCCTTCCTTGTGCTTTCTTGTTTGGCTTCCACGGAGGTCTGTGTTTGTGGAAGAACTTGGGTCTAATTGTTGCAGACAGATGCCCGTGTTCTTTTAGCTGAGGCAGATGGGCAACAGGAGGAGGAGGTGGGGGTGGCTTTTAGGGAGGAGGTGACATTTGTAAATATGTCAAGGGACATTGCAAATTCCGTATGAATGCATTGGAACCTTTTAAATGAGAAGATGAAATGATTTTTTATATCATCATTATGTGCTTGTCTGTGAAGACGAGTTGTATCAGTGAGGGCATCGATTCTTGATTGTCTGTGGTTACAGTAGATGAAAATCAGCTACAGGGAATAGCAATTATTTTCCACTTTTCCCGATATATCATGTTTTACAAGAGCTGCTAATAATTTGCAAAATCAACTGTCGCTTTTCCCCTTTCCATCATAAACAACAAAAGGGCCAGATAGCAGGTAGCCTAAGGAAGAAAGAAGAGCTGTAAGTGACTCGGGCTAACCCGCTGCCCGGCTCAGTAGCTTCCGAAGAGCAAGCACTGACGTGTGTGGTGGCTCGTCGGCCAGATGCCTCCCTGGGGCTGATGCGCACTGGGATGTGCCCTCCAATCCAGCTCTCTGCGCTGCAGCAAGCATTCAAGTCTTAAGCTCTAATCAGGTAAGTCCAAGTCCCTTGTCACCACCCCAAAGCTCAACTAACTGTGATGCTGCCTCCTGGGACCAGACCCTGACTCTCTCCAGCACCTTACCCCTTTGTCCAGCGGAACCTTCACGTCCAAAGAGAAAGAGCCTGTTTCCCCATTGATCATGGCTGCTCTCAGCTTCAAGAGGAAAGATAACAGCGTTAGTTCCTTGGCTCGCACTGGGGTGGAGGGCACTGGGCTTTACTGACCAGATTGGAGGTGATGCCGAGGGATGCTTTTGGTTTTCCCCTTTTTTCTCTGAGCAGAATACTGGGAGGACCCATAGACCTAATCTGGGTTCCCTTTAGCTTGTAACTCTAAACATTCACAAGATAATCCTCCAACATGGACTGATGCATGAGGGCACATAGTGTCATATTACTGAGACACAATTTCCTCTAGGATGAGCTACTAACACCAAAAGCCAGACTAAAACATCACTAGAACTCAAACTCTGTAGCTTATAGACATGACCTCATTCAGCCTCAGTAATCCTTATGATTCAGGAAGACAGGGTTGTATTTTTAAAGTTGTTGAAAGAATTGCCCATTATAGAAGTTGCTTCTGGCTTGGGCTTGGAAAGGCTCTGACTGAGAGGAATAGAGTGATTTAAGAGCTTACAGCCACGCAGCTGACCAGTGCATTGGCTGTCGAGCCAAAGCAGCTCCTCTCCCCGACTCACGGTTTCCGCTCGGTCCTCCCACTCCACTTCAGAGAGATCCACGCTGTTGTAGTTAGGCTTGGGCTTCAGTTTCTTTCCCTCTCTGTACTGGAACGGGCAGGTCAGGAAGAGAAACACGAGGTCAGCATAAGGGCCTGCTCAAGTTTCCTCTTGTCTCTAAAGCCTCTCAGGTGTACCCTTAAAATCAAGGTTATCTGGCCACGCTTCTGCCCGAGGCAGAGCTTCCCTTGCCAGAGCTTGTGACAGGTGCTCTGTGGGTCTGAGTGTCGTCCTCGCGATGGGGAGCCTCTACTTTGCAGTCAGCTCGTCACAGCTGCGGACAGCTCTCCCCTCCAGGAAGCGCCTCCTCACACCGAGCTGAAGTCTGTCTCCCTGTGACTTTACCCGTTGGTCTTGGTTCTTTCTGGAGCTACACAGAACGTCCTCCACCTGACAACCCTTGAGATTTTCAAAGGTGCTTGTCACTCCTAAGACTTTGCTTCTTCAAGCTAGACATTTCCAGTTTGCAGATGCCTCGGCTCCCTTGGAAAATGCTTTCCTTTGTCAATGTCACTCCCAAAACAGAGTGCCCAGGACAAAGTCAACGTTTCAGATGGGGTCTGACTAGTGTGGTGCAGGGTTTGACTTGTATGGACCAAAATATCATAGAGCTCTGACTGCTGCCTCTGATTCTGCTGGACTTCCTGGACGGCTACTCTGCCCCGGCAGCTCAAATGGAGTTTTCAGTCAATGGAATCCCCTTGGCCTTCCTCATGTGATGCACTGTTAAATTACGTCTTCATAATCTTATACTTGAGCATCAAGTATTTTGCAGAGCTTTCCATGCATCCCTAATATGTTTCAGCCCATTGTTTTAGAAGAATACCTTCTGAATACTAATTTTCTCACTTGTACTAGCCATACCTTCCAGACTTTGTGGCATCTGCCTTCTGTGTTTTCATCTTGTTGATAGACTTTCTGAATGAGGTAGAGCCAAGGACAGCCAGATTCTGCAGTGCCTAATAAAGACCTCCCTCCAGCTTGACACAGAGCCATTAGTCAACACTCTTTGAATGTTATTATTATTTTCTGGTCCTGACTTCTCATTCTCTCTCTGTTTCTGTCTCTTTCTCTGATGCTAAGACAGATATCATCAAGTTAGCCACTATTAGGCATTCCCAGGTTAAGTTTAGCAATCTTATGAAAAGAGGAAAGAGGATAGTTTTATCATCAGGTAAGTTAAGAACTTAATCAGAGGGTCTACTTTTTAGCAGAATGGGGCCCCTGCAGATGCTCGAATGGCTGAAGTCCTCTATCACTGTGTATCTTGCTTCTGCCAGGTTTTTTCCCCCCAAGAAAGTATCCTTATTCTTGCCTGGCCACGAGATGTGTAGTATAACTGCCACAACAGTGTCCCCCTCTCATCCTTCTCTTTTTCTCCTCACTCACGCTTGGATGACGTTCCCATCCTTGGCCTTATTGATGTCCATACTCGTGACAAACAGCACTGACCTGCTGTCTCTTACACTCGATGTGTTTCTTTTGAGTGACGTGTGACATTCTTCATTCATTACCATTTCCTAATTCCTGATGATACCTGAAAGATCATCTTTAGCTCCTCTAATTAAAACCAAAATTTTACTTGTTAATTAGCCTACTTGAGCACTGACATAGAAAGATTTCAGGCCAAAACTATGCCTCTTGACCCTCTTTCAATTTATTACTAGGCATATCCTCTATTATTTTTCGTTTTTTTAACTCTACTAGTGTTTTCCATAATGTCTATCATAAATTAATAGTGCTTTCCTTAGGAATCTCGTTATGTTGGGTTTACTGTATCTTTCGTTATGTAATAATGTTCTGCATGGTATTATTCTCTAATTGTTTCATTTGTGTAGGTCTCTTTGTGTGTCATCTATTTCCTTAATTAAACTATAACTTCTGTTTATAGTATTCTTCAGAGCATTATAAGAGTAGGTACATGGTAGGTCCACAATATGAATTGATTGGTTGAAGCCTTGTATTCTTCCAGATTACATAGATGGAGACAGATAGGTTTCTGATCAGTGCCCCGTATTTGTACAAGTCAGCGCCAGGATCACATATTTATTATTTCTCTAGTGAGTAATTTTGTTGGCACTGGGGCTGCCCCCAACAGAACCCACTGGTATAGGTCAATGACCCATTATAGGAGCAGATACTTGCCCAGCAGAGTCTGAATTGGGAAGACAGAGTGGTTTCCAGTGTTCTCTGATCTCTCTCTACTCAGAACCCCTATATTTTGCCCTAAATAGCTCAATCAGTTGCCTTG
Organism: Equus quagga; assembly: GCF_021613505.1. Lineage (NCBI taxonomy): Eukaryota > Metazoa > Chordata > Mammalia > Perissodactyla > Equidae > Equus > Equus quagga. The sequence continues at coordinate 56,784,945 of NC_060267.1, forward strand.
TGGACACTCAGTATCTATCTGAACTAAACAGAGTGGAATGTGGCTTAGACTGATCTCTCCAAGTGGCATCTGGGGCAGACGAGCCCCTGAATAGGTTCTCGGAAAGGTGCTCTGCTAGCCACTGTCCTCAGGTGCCGTCTTCAATTCAGCGTGAGTCTGGTAGAGGGAAAAGGGCTAAATTCCTCTAGGACTTTAACTTCCCTTTCTCCACTGCCCCCAACAATCACACTGAGAGGTGTGGCCATTATCGCCATGAACAGTGGCCAATGCCATGACCAGAGGCAGCAGGGAGCCCTTAGCCCTGGAGGCAGAATTTTTAGATAAAAATGATGCAACTGTCTCTTGGCCATTGGTTGTATAGTTAAATGCATTTGGAAATGTCCTCAGCCCCTGTATCAGGACGGAGGGAGCTAGGAAGGAGGGATGAGCGCTTGGGAACACATCCTAAGACAAACTGTGAGGAGCCTCAGCTCTGCTGCCTCCCGCCATGAGATTCCTCCCCTGACATTTTTATTAACTCGACAGTGTTCATACCCCCTGGGGTGGGCCCCTGGAGTTGATACCACTGTCAGACTCCAAGAGGGAGTGTAGAGCAATTGAGGCAGTGACAGGAGCGTACGGCTATGTCCTACAGAGAAAACTGCTTACTTCACTACATCCTCTCCAGACGGTTCATCAATTTGTCCGTGTATTTTTGCCTTGTCTCTCCCGCTAGATTATAAGCAATTTCAAATCAGGGACTACGCCTTAATTTTTTTCTCATATTACCCATTGGGTTCTTAAATGGAGCCAAATTTAACTGTTTTATGAATTACCCCCAAATCCCTTATACTTAGGATTCCAAGGCAAATAAGATCTTTACCTACCAGGGGTCGGAGGTCAGGATGTGAGAGGATGTAGCCATTGTTAGTGTTCAAAAAGGCATATCCATGCACTCCGAGCTGCCAAAGACAGGGGTTGGGGGGCATTAGACTTGTTGCGTATATTGGAGAACTGGACTTGGGAAGGGGTTGGGGACCACAGGATGGTTAAAGATGGCAGCTCACAGCAGTGAGTTTTTCACATAGCAATATAACTGAGCAAGTGCCGTGCTTCCAGCTACTAATTTGGAATTCCTTTCCAAATTCTGCCTTTACGGCAACCGTAACAATACCAATCACCACCTGGCCTCTTTCCCACCACACACTCCAGGTGCTTTGATGGGATCATCTCACTTACTCCCAAAACAGGACTGCACGGCATGGCAGAGCACATTGAGAAACTGAGGCACCAGGAAGGGAAAGAACTTGCTAAAGTTCACAAAGCAAGGCAGTGCTGGTGGTGACAAAGGGTCCCAGGAGTCCAAGCCCCTGTTCCCATGCTCAGTGCCTGCACTTCTCCAGGGGTGGGATGGTGGGGCCCTGGCCTGCACGGGGCTTAGCTGCACTGCCTGCAGAGGGGCTCCTGAGCCTGGTGGGGTGGCTCCTTGGCTGCCTGTGAACCCTGCTCAGGCTCCTGACCCAGGCTCACCTTGTACCGTGGCGCCAGCTTCATCAGCTCTCTCAGGGCCACATCAGAGCCCACCACACCCAGGAGAATGCCATGGGATCGCTGGAAGGAGAAACACCAGGGTCGGGGGAGACCTGGCTTCCCCCTGCACAGGGCCCGACTGGACCCTCTGCCTTCTTAGAGCCCAGGAGGGGCCTCATGTGATCCTTCCTCTGCAGTTAGATTTTAGGCTGAGCTCCCTGGGAAAAAATCTAGAACCTCCCAGAAGATGCCCTGGGAGTAATCGCAGCTACTGGGAAGATTAATGTCCAGTATTAATATTTAAGTTGTAATATTTAAATGAAATACAAAGTTGAATGAAATATTAATTTTCATAGCAGAGGCTGATGGATCAGAATCCCAGGGACTCTTCTCTGCGGGCGCCCTGAAACACACAGGGCTGTCGGGAAACCTTTCCTGACCAGATGAGGATGCAAAGCTCGCTAGAGGACTTTACGAACAAGTTAGAGACTGCCCGCCCTGGTGGGTGAAGTGTGGTGTTGCAGGAAGGCTGGGAGGCAGCCCCTTGAGCCCTGTATCCCTGAAGCAGTGGCCCCAAGCGCAGAGCAGCGGGACGCCCCCAGGCTGGTGAGCAGAATCACTGGGGGAGCTTTGGGAAGTCCCGACCCCCACCCCACCCCTCACCCCAACCCCTCCCGACCAAGAGGTTCTGATGTGGCTCCTCAGGCATAGCGCCTGGAATCTGCATTTACAGCCTTCCCAAGGTGGATCTGATGCCCAGCCAAGTCAAGAAGCATTGGTCTAAAGATGCCGGCCGGTGGCCCCAAGATCTGATCCCTGCTGCAGCTTCTCAGGGAGTGGCCTCTCACCGTTTCGTTCTTCTTGCTGAAGACTGGCATGGCCACGGTGGTGAGGAGCATCACGTTCTGTGCCTGCGAGGTGAGGAGCTGTCAGGAAAGAAAGAGCAAAGGACGGAGGGCTCAGAGTCCACAGTGCAGAGGACCCACAGTCGCTGATGCCAACTACTACTCAGTGTCATCACCCAATGGGAGGAAGAAACCCCAAACAAGGTTTCCCTTCTCTGCAAAAGGATTGCTGGCAGAAATGCTGGAGGAGAGAGGTGGGCTGGAGAGGGGGACAGGCTGATGTCACTTAGCAAGGAAAGTCCCAAGCTGGGGAGAGTCTCGGCACCCCAGAGCCCGGCGCCCAGCTCCCAAGCATGCTCACTGAGCCCTCTGGTCTTGGCCACACCAAGGATGAGCGCGAACTCATGGAACAGGCCCATCCCTGCATGCCCAGAAACAAAGAGGTTTAGCACAGCAAGAGTTTTTCCAGAAATCTCTGCTAAGGACCCATGGTTGGCACAAAATGCAGCCCAGGCCACTTAAGAGGGAGAGGGACATTGACACAGAGCCACCCGCAAACACACCACATGCGTGAGGAATCACAGTGCAAGGGCAGGCCTTGGTGCACTTGTCGCTGGCCTGGGGGTCACCCCTAACACACACAGGGCACAGACCCACCACTCAGAACGCCAGAGCTGGATCACTCCTGGCCTCCGAGATGGCCCTCCTCCAGGACTGCTGCATCTCACTGTGCCAGCTCCTTCAGCGCCCTTGTAGGGGGCTTCCCACGCGCACCCCGCTTTATCAGAAGGGAGGCCCTGACGAGCGGTGTGTGCCGGTGTGTGTGAGAAGGCCAGACTTCACCAGGACCCGCTAAAGGTGGCCGCTGAGCCACGGAAGCCCACAGCAGGCTTTACAGAGAGCGGAGAACATTTGTTTAAATTGAGTGCATTTGACGTTTAACATTGTATAAATTTAAGGTGTACGACATGTTGCTTTTCTACATTAATATACTGTAATATAATTGCCTTTGTAGTGATATTTATCATATAACATAATTATAGGACAATATTGTTTCTATGCATTAGACATTAACCATCAACTCTCTTTCCCCTTCCTCATCTGACCTTTCAATTTAGAGTTCAGAAGTAAGGTTTTCTGAAAGTGAGTAGTTTCAGTTGACTAGAGTTCCACTAGCCACTTGGACCAGGAGAGTGCTGGCCAAAGGGACAGCAGGAAACGGTCTGAGTTCCTGATGACCAGGGAGCTCCTCATCAGCTCTGGGCCAGCCACTTCTAGACTTCTTTTACCTGAGAGAGAAATACACTTCTCTCTTACTTAAGTCACTATTTTCAGGTCTCTCTTAATCCCCGTCTGACACATCATCATTGAAGCAGGTGGCTGTGTATGCAATGTGATTTGAGAAGTGCCAGGCAGGTCCCTCTTGCCCAAAAACATCTCGTCTCATCTCAACATTCTACCTTTGATGTCTTCCCTTTGTGTAAGTCATTGCCGTCTACAGGCAGTCTCTCTGACAGTGCAGGGGCCCAGGAAGGGGACACTTGATGAAGCTATAGTGTCTCGAACTACTAGTCAGACTCCTTTCTTCCCGTAAAGGTGAGGAAGCAGGACTATGAGGGAGGTGAAGACAACAGGAAGGAGGCAGGACAAGTCTGGAGCAGAGGAGCTCCACAGAGGGCGGCCCCGCAGGTCTGCTCACGGGGTTTCTGGGCCTTTGGGGCAGCGTAGAGGCAGTGGACCTGCTAGTGGGCTGAGGGTGCCCATCTGCTTCACAACCTTTCCTGAGGAGGTGCTCTGCTCACCCCTCTCTTGGCCCAGGAAGTCACCTCTGACTCCCTGGGGTCCCCAGCTCTGGAGGGGGTCAGGGCCCCACCTTGCTGTCCATGTAGGCTTCCGTCCAGGTGATGTCATGGTCGTGGTTGATGACCATGGGGCGGCTGAGGACGTGCAGGTACTCCATCACGTTCTCCTGGGCGTCTGCCAGCGTGGAGACCTGTGTGTAGTAGCCTGGCGGTGGGGAAGGGCCACATGGTTGTGGGACGCTCGGTGTTCCTCTTGGAACCCCTTTGCAGGACCCACACCCTCTCCCCCAGCTGCTCATGGCTCACATCGGGGCCCCTCACTGAGAACTGCTCTGGGCCACCAGGAGCTGCTTCCTACAGGGCTATCTGTTTCCCAGGGGACAGCTGGAGGCCAGTGGCGCTGATGTTGGCTACAAAGGCCCAGACCCTGTCTCAACTTGGGAGAACTCTGAGGGGCCCTCCCCGCTCCAGAGCTGCCATGGGAGCAGCAAGGCCTCAATTGCAAGGGCCTTGTGGGTCAGCTTCCCCCTCTTGCAAGACTGCCCCCCTCACTTCCTTACAGGGCTGTCTTCCAGGAGCTTTCCCGCCCGCAGGCAGCTCTGTCTCAGGGTCCGTTTCAGTGAGCCCCGTCTAAGACAGCAGTTCGCAACCCCCTACCTCCTTCCTCTGACCACTGTCCTTCCTCAGTTACGGGGAGGGTGCCACAGCCTCTTCACTGTAGCCATGGCGAGATTTAAAAGAGTGGATGGTTTACAAGGCAATGGATGATGTAGCACGTTTACCTCTCTGTCTCGTTGCTCATCACCTCCCACAAAACATTCACTCCACACTCCAGTAAAATGGAACAGCTGTCAGTTCTCAGCATGCTTCTTATCTCAGACCCTTTGACCATGCTATTCCTTCTGTCTGCAACTCCCTTCCCTGTGCTCTATGTCTGGCTGACTCCTACCAGTCCTTTATGTCTCAGCTTGCACACCCCCTCCTTCAGGAAGCCTTCCCTGCCACCCCTAAGTGGGGAAGAGCCTCTCCCAGTGCTGTCCCAGCTCTCTGTGCAGTCAGAGCCCCCAGTGCACCTCGGATGATATGGTCATTGATGGCTCCCCTGTTTTTCCCCCTGCGGACAGTAGCAAGAGCAAGACTGAGTCTGTCTCCACCACAGCTGACTCCCCAGCGCCTGGACATGTTGTCAGGCACACGGTAGATTTCGGCTTAATTAATTTTGGTTGGATCAAGAGGGCCTGAGACGGCACCATGAGGCCCAGGGCTTGGCTTCTGGCCAGAGACAGAGACAACTGTTAGCACACAGATCGATGTCCTAAAGAAAATGGTGACCCTCTGCTTTTCGTCTGGGAGCAGAACCAGAGTCAATGGGCATGAGAGAACTTTCATTTAAAATGTGGGTCCCACCCCTGCCTCACTCTGTTTTCTAGATTGCGGTTTGTAAAAGGTTGATTTGGGGAGCCGGCTCTCTCTTCTGCAAACACTGCACAGACGCCCTCTAAGTTTCATTTCAGGTGACTTTATGACTTGGAGCCCCCGCAGGAGTAATCGAGCGCTGCCTCGGGCTCTGTGGAGCACTCTACATCGTATCTCGCTTTTTCCAAGTAAGAAGCGGGGCCGGATACTGTCATCCTCGACACAGCGCTGCTCCTCTGCAAGGCCCCAGGCAGAAGCTACCAGTCTGCAGCTTGGGCCAGGTGGGTAACGCGTCCCACCGTGCTCAGGCGTTCTGCTCTAGACACCTACCTTTGTTATTGCACGCGATCCACCTCATGCGGTCAGCGAAAGTCACTTCTCTCCCGATGAGGTAAGTGAAAACTCGGACCTAATGCACAGGACGCAGATTGACTCAGCAGCCGTGGTTCCCGGCCGTGAGTGGGTCAACAGGTCGTCTCTGAGTCTTAGGTGTCAGGCCCAGCGCTCTGCTGTCTTTGGATGCTCCACTTTCACCCTGTTGGACTAGAAAGGACCCCGAGGGCCAGGCAGCAGCAGGACTTGGGGGGGCCATGGGAATTGGGGCAGGCACAGGATGGAGGTCATAGTCCGCAGTTTCCACGTCTCACCGCCACCTTCCATTCTCTCATCTGAGCCCTCTCACAGGAGCCCCTGTGCCCAGGGCCACCATGTTTATGTGGCACCAATTGGGGACATGCTCTCGGAATTTACTAATGGGGCTAATGAGGCAGAGCACTTGAACTCAGAGCAGGCCTGCTTTTCTGGGCCATCCCATCCACGGCAGTGCAAGAACATCCCCTTGGACCCTTCGCCTCCCCTCTCGCCCCCAGCAGAAGTAACCTTGCGGTCGGGCCAGTTATACTTCTCAAACACAGGCTCATAGTCCTCCACGGCCCCGTCGGAGATCAGCATGATGGCCTGGTTGCAGAGGCTTCCTTGCCTGGCCTCTTGGAACTGTGTGGGGAAGGGGGGGCGCCATGACTACCGGCCACGAACTGCCCCTCCCGGGACCTCCACCTTGTCTCCTAACGGCTTCACTCATCCTGGGCTTCGTCAGGTGTGGGTACCTGATTCAGGATCTGGAAGGCTTCAGTCAGGGCTTGGTTCACGACCCCCACACCTTTGACCATCAGCTCATCCACCAGCTGTTTGAAATGCTGTCATGGGTAAGAAATTAGAGGAAGGTCAGTCAGTCAAGTGGGCCGGAAAGCTTCATCTTTAGTCTTGATTTCTGAGGCTGTTTACAGCTATTTTCCCAGAAGGACATGATTGCAGGCTCCATCTTCCCATGACCCAGCTAATTTCACGGCTGGACCCCTACAACAGACATTTCTCAAACACCCTCAAGATAAACCAAGAGAGTGAGTGGCTCAGTGCAAATCCATCCCCACTGCCGGCAGGAAACACCCAGTGTGAGCCCAACCAGAGCGGGAGGACCGTCCAGGCCAACACCCAGCTGCCCGGGTCCCAGCATCCTCAGCATCCCAGCCCTTTACCCCAAGGTGGGAATTTCAGAGCAGAAACTGCAGGGGCCACAAGGGGCTCTAGGGACCCACCAGGGGCTTGGCTTCAAGCGGAAGCCAAGCCCAAATTCCCCAGTCACAGAGGGAAGGATCTGTGACACGCAAACTCAAACTTTTTTTTAAAAAAAGAAGCCACATCCTCTCCTCCTTGGCCTTTGAAAAGGACTCAGCCCAATGGGTTTCAATTTCTCTCCCTTTCGGGAAGCTTCTCATGAAGACTGACATAGTGGAAAGGCCCACAGAGGAGGCAAAGGGGGAAACTGAGGCCTGGATAATCCACAGAGGGAAAAACTAGTTCTGAATAAGCAAGCTTCCCCTCAGACGGAAGGTCTCTTTGCTTGCTGTTTGCTCGGGCAACTGCAGACCTGCTTTGCCCCTGTTCCAAGTGCCATGCCAATAAGTAGAAGGGGCCATCAGGGGTCTGCACAGACAGCTTCCCACCATCCCAACCAGGGCAGGGGCTCAGAATCACAGGCCCCGATGGACACTCACCTCGCGGTTGTCACGATCTGCCTGGACGAGGATCCCTCTAAAGCAAGGCTCAATGTAGTGGATGTGGTCACTGTACTGGTTCCGAGAGGGGAGAACAGATGGTCAGCGTGGAAAGTCAAGCCCAGGGACGAAGCTCAGGCAACTCTCAGGGTGTCAGGATTAGGGTCACCAAGGCACATATCCAATATTATTTGGGTTACCCCATGCTTGGGGCAAATTTTCTGAGTGGAGAGAAGGGAGTACAGAGAACAGCAGGACCTTAACTTCAAAACCTCCCCTCAAATCCTGGTCTCAGGCATTTTCTAAGGTGCTGGCTGAGTGGTGTCCATCTCATGGAGCACACAGAGAACCAGAAGTTTCCAAGAGAATTCCTTTGCTCTCTGCCTCCAAGACCAGAGTGCCTTCAATGGGAATTCCAGAGCCTTCCATGTGCAGACCCCTCCCTAATGCATGGGTCTGAAGATTAGAAACTTGTGCATTTTTTTCTCTTTGCTCTTAATTTATGAAGAAGGTCCTTTAGCTATCAACAGGGGATGGGAGTGGGAAGAAAAACAAATTATTACTGCCCCCTTTTTCTTAATCACTCCACTTCCCCACAGTTAAAATTCGAATCTTGAAGGCGTCCTTAATCTACTTCTGCTTAAATAAGAGAGGGAGAGAAGGGGAGGTGGTGGGGGAGTCACGGTAGAACTGCATGTGTGTTCTGGGGGGAACGTTGGGGTGTTGTGGGAGAAACAATGGGAGTGAATGCTTCCCCTAATTGCTACCCCCAACCAGCTGGAGAAGCCGGGTGGAGCCTGAGCGAGGGCTGGCGGGAGGGCGGAGCAGGAGCACGCTCCCACCCTTGTGGAGGCCGGGACCTGTGCTTGTGGCTGCCCTGTTGCTGCTGCAGGTTGGGCCCAGGGATGGCGAGGAGATTGAGGTAGGGAGGGAGGAGTCCAGGAGTGATGCAGGTGCGTAAGCAACGTGGGCCCCAGGGGGCAGCTCAAGGACAAAGGGGCTATTCTCACAGCTCCAGGATGACCGTTTTGAAGTTAGACCATCTTGCCTTGGTATTTCTTTACTAGACAAGTAAATCGCACTCAAGATGAGTGAAACAGGCTGGTTGGTGGTGGAGTTTTCGATCAGGTGGCCTTCAAAATGATGCGCCCAAGGTGGCTGTCAACTCTGCCTCCTTGGAGGGCTGCACTGGCTCGCTCTTTCATCCCATTTTAAAGCATTCTCCTAACTTGTCTCTCTCATTTCTTTCTGCGTTATCCCTGCACTTATTGCCTTTCCAGGTGCAGGTGCAGCCTGCCTCAGGAAGAGCTGCTCTAAAAGCAGGACCAGGGTCTGCTGGCCCCTTTCCAGGCCTTCGCCACTACCTCCCCCTTTCTCTTGATGGGTCTGGATTTGGGTGGGATGAGGCAGTAGGGAAACTGGGACTTTTGTAAAGCAGAAGCCAGGGGTCACTCATCCCACAGCAGAGTGGGGAGGCTGTTCCAGTGATGGGTGCCAGTCAAGAGCACATGATGGGGATTAGCTATGTATTTACTCGGGGCCAGTGGTGCTTGATCTTTCTTAGGCCTCGGACTCATCTGACGAAATTGATGAAATCTATGGACTCAGAAAAGTGGGCATACATTTTATATATAATTTCAGGAACTTTATGGACCTCTTAAAGCCCAGCCTTGGTCAGACCCTAGGTTAGGAGCCCCAGTTTTGGAGGAGAGAATCCTTCTACAGTATGAAGCGTCAAAGTGATTGTAAGTATACAACATCCTAGCGCAGGCAGAAGGAAGTTTTTTTCTAGAACAAGTGAGACACTTCTAGAACAGGAAGGCACACTTACTGCGATGATATTAACAAAGTCATTCTCTCCCAGCGTGTCCAAGATGGTGGTGATGGTGTGCTTGGCAATGGTCATGCGCAGCCCCTTCATGCTACCGCTCGTGTCCACCACAATCACTATGTCCTTGGGAGAAGTAGCGGCTTGTATGTACCTTCAGCAGAGAGAGAGGGGCAGGCCAACAATGGGGAAACCAAAGCCAGCACAACCACCTGACCAAGCATCTCCACTTATGTCTAGTCAGATTCTGGCTCAGGTACATTCAAAGCGCAGTCCATGCCCCAGTGATGCCAGGACTCACGACGTCCCATAGCCACTCAGCATAGTTCTGAAACCATTTTGGGGGCAATAGCTGTGAATGTGCCCATCTAATGGGCCTGTCAGGTGGGAGAAAGGTCAAGCGCCAGTGGTAACCTTTCTCCTCTTTCTTTTATACCAGCTGACAGCCCCGAGTGGCTGGCAGCAGGAAGGGAGAGAGCTGGATTCCACCCTCAGATTCTGTTGCAAATCTGTCAGAGGAGGGGTTTTGGGGGAGAGGAGAGCCTGGTAGAGGGTTGAGTTGGAGACAGGTCGATGTCTTGGAAGGAGGTTTGGGTCAGGAAAGACAGTCCTGGAGCAAGGCAGCTGTGGGGGGAAGGGAGGAATGCAGTTGGCAACTCTTCCAACTCTCGTATTGGGTTAAGGTGCTACACACCTGAGATCCTCGGATGGGGGTACAGGGCAGGGACTAGAGGAGAAGCAGCAAAAGCCAAGGCGATATGAGAGAATCTAGCACCAGAGACATCTCCCCTGGGAGCTCTTACCAGCCGCGGTTCCGGCAGTCGAAGGCAATGACTCCGTTCTCATCAGGCGTCCACTTGATGCCTGGGGAGGAGAAGGCTGGTTCTTTCACTAGCTCAGAGAGGCCACTCCAGAGCCCCTGGCTGGGTGCTGACGTCCGGGTTGGCCACAACCCCGGAGCAGGCCCAGCTGAGGACGTGGGCAACAGCATGTAGGACCATAAGATGACTCCCTGTAAACTGAGGCAGCAGGCAAAGAGGGTGGCAGCTTATGGGGGGACACTCACCACCCAAACCGCCCAGACCGAGTTAGAGTTACTTTCACAGGTGGGCTCTCCACGCGTGCTATGTGGGACTCATCGAGTTAGGAAGGGGAAGCCTCAGGGAGGTGGGACTTTTAACATCCGTTACCATCCAGCAGCGCAGGGACAAAGTGGAGGGAGAGCCAGGCACTCTGACTTCAGCCCACCTGCCTCCAGTCAGGGTAAGCTCCTTAGTGCTCACAATCCTCCTGTTGGCTCTAAGACCGTAAGCCCCTTGAGTTAGGGATTCCCAGTAGCCAGCACAGCGTCTGACACAGCACCCAGCAGAGATGATGTTCCATAAATGCTTTTGACATGAAGGAAAGAATGAATGGATGCGGATGAAAGGTCCTGCCTTGACTCACCAGCAGGGCGCTGGGGCAGATTTTGTCCTATGCGTCTAATCAACAAACTCGGATAAATGCACTCAACGCATAGATAACACTGACATGATCCACCATAGAATCTCTATATGAAAAGGCTTTAATGAGGAGGAAGAGTGGATTCAAAAGAAGATTAAAAATAGCAGGTAAATTGTAATACAGTGTGTCTGGGCTAGAATAAAAATTGTGGCAATATCATGAATGTCTAGAAGCTCCAAGGGACCTTCGTGTTCCACAGCAGCTGGACTTGAGATGAGATGCACCCTTTGAGGCCCTGCTGGTCTCTCAAAGTAGGAGGGGTTTTTAGGGATCATGCCCCCAAAACGAAACAAGTGGGAGCAGAGTTCCAAGGATGAGAGGCAGGGGCCAGGGCAGCCTAGAGCCAAGGTCTGGGAGGCGGAAGCAGGACCAGAACCACGGGCGGAGGTGGTGTGGGGGTAGCTAGAGCAACACGGCTCTGACGCAGGCCTGCCGGTGGCTGTGAGAAGTGGGGCCTTCCTAGGGCCACATTCCTATAGCAGCACGGTTGTGGGATTTGATCCTTAGAACAGCACTGGGGAGGAGAAACCGAGTCTGAACCAGCACCTTAGACGAGGGCTTTGCTGGTGCTGGTGGGAGTACCCTCAACTCCAAGCAGAGACAGAAGGGAATCCTCTTGAGGGGAAGCTTTCCCAGGTCAGGCCTGCAGGACTGCCACAGATTACAAGTAGCTCGGCCTCCCAAACGGAGACTACCATGCATTGGAAACAGGCCCACGTGAGAGGCACGCAGCAGAAGCAAGGGCCTTAAGATGTACCCTCCCAAGGACTACAGGTGTTGAAACTGCCAAAACCAAAATGTAGGAGAGCTATGTTGGAGGAAGCACAAGGAAGCATATATGACAAACATGATTAGGAATGAAGAAATAGCCTTAAAAATATGGGACTTTCAGAAATGAAAAAGTGTCTAAGTTGAAAAAAATAAATGCTTAGTGGATTATTCACAGGTAAAGAGAAAATGCATGCGTTTGAAGGATTTATCCAGAATCCTGTGGAGGCTAGAATGAGACGGTCTAACATATGTCTGACCAGAGATGTAGAAAGAGAAAAGGAAGGGCACAGAAGAAAGACAACGGTTACAGAGATAATGTTGGCAAATGTTCTAGAACTGATAAAAGAAATACAAATCCACAGATCCAGGAAGCACAGTATATCCTAAGCAGGATAAATAAAAAGATATCCACATATGGAAACACAGCAGTGAAACTGCAGAACTCCAAAGGCAAATAAATAGATAAATGAATACCCTGAAAGCAGCCAGAAAAGCTAGAACACTGCCAAAGGAGCAGCGGTGAAACTGCTGGCAGATTAAGGGAAGCCAGAAGACAGTGGAAAAACAGTTTCAAAGTGTTGAGGGAAAATAATTTAGAAACGCATTCCCAGCAAAACTGCCATTCAAGATTGAGGACAACGGGCCAGTCTGGTGGCAAAGCAGTTACATTCGTGCACTCTGAATTCGGGTTCACGGGTTGGGATCCCAGGTGCAGACTTAGTGCCACGCGTGAAGCCACGCTGTGGCGGCGTCCCACATAAAGTAAAAGGAAATTGGCACAGATGCTCACTCAGGGACCATCTTCCTCAAGCACAAAGAGGAAGGTTGGAAACAGATGTTAGCTCAGGGCCAATCTTCCTCACAAAAAGAAACAAATAAACAAACAAAAAAAGAATGAGGATGAAAGAAAACATTTGTAAAAAAGCATGAACTGAAGCAGTTTACCACTGAGAGACCTACAGTAAAGAACTCTGGGAGGATCTACTTCAAGAAGAAAGAAAAGGCTCCAGGAGAGAACAGCATGAGATGCTTGAAAGAAAGATAAGCTAATTCCAAACAAGCAATGTCCGTGTCAGATAACAGGAATAGTATCTAATTCATGGGGATAGCAGAGGGGAGGTTTAGATGACAATACAATGGAAGTCAGGGTGGGGGAAGGGCTGTAAGCTCAGGATTCTAAATTCCTTTGTGGATTGGGAGGAGGGTAAAGATATCATTTAATTTATTATTTGACAACTTCATGTGATAAATATGCCTGAGAAAATTGAAGGAGTAATTACTTAAAGAACAGAAACACATCGATAAGTTCCAAACTGATAGAAAAGAAAGAGAAATAACGGGGGAGGGGGCGATTTATCAAAAAAGGAGATAAAGGAAATATAAATACAGTGGGACAAGTAGAAATTTAAAAAATAAGATAATAGCATGTTCAAATATATCAATATAATAAATCTAAATGTGCTTATCTAGTAAAAAAGATTGTTGGTTTGGATGAAAATTAAAAAGCTAGAAGCTATTTTCAAGACATAGAGCTAAAACAAAATGACATAGAAAGTTGGAAGTAAAAGGATGGAAAATATATATATCAGGCAAATACTAGCCAAGAGTATATTGGTATCACTCTATAAATATCAGACAAAATAGACTTAAAATAAAAAGTGTTGTAGGACTAACATGGGTTAAGCAGACATAAAATCAGCAAAGACGTAGAAAATCCAAACAATATAATGACCAAGCTTGATCTTGTGAAGGATCAGAAGTGCCCACCCCAAACGTCTCTCTTTGCCTTGATTACTCTTAAGAACAAAAGACTCTGAAAGAAACTTTGACCTTCCCCCCTAACCGCCTAAACGAATTTAAGATGGAAGGCCCGCTCTAGGAAGGAGCTAATACCATAAGATAACGTTGTCTACAGAAGGCCCAGCACACACTTAGTTAACAAACATTTGCATTTCCATCTCCATGTAAATTGCCTTCCTAACTTTGAAGCCTCGACCACTACCCTCAACATCCTCCTTTGTCCTTAGCTGCAATAGTATTTAAGGTGGTGTCTTCGGCCATTCTGGTGAGTTGCTCGGTTTTCCTGGGTTTCTCCATGTACACATTATAAAGCTTTGTTTGATTTTCTGTTATTCTGTCTCACGTCAGTTTAATTCTTATGCCAGCCAGAAGGACGTAGAGGGTAGAGAATTTGTCTTCCTCCCCTACTATCTGATGACGTGTGCAGAATTTTTCATCTAACAATTAGAGCACACAGATTCTTCTCAAGCACACATGGAATATTTCCAAAACTTGATGACATACTAGGCTATGAAAATAAATCTCAACTAATTTCACATAATCAGTACCACATACACCATGTTCTCTGACTGCAAAGCAATTAAATTAGGAATTTATAATAAAAAGATAATTATAAAATACCTATAAATTTGAATGTATTCTATAATGTATTTTTAAAATATATTTCAAATATGTAAAAAATTTATTTTTTAAATAACTTTTAAATGAAAGCTCAAAGAAGAAATCACAGGAAAATTTAAAAATATTTAGAAGCAAATGATAATTAAAACACTACCATGACACCAACAACACAGGCAATAAAAGAAGAAATAGATGATTTGAATTACATCAAAATTAAAAACTTCTGTGTATCAAAGGACACAATCAACAGTGAAAAGACAACCTGTGGAATGGAAGAAAATATTTGCAAATCATATATCTAAAAAGACGTTAATATCCAGAATATATAAAGAACTCCTACAACTCAACAACAAAACAAACAATCTAATTCAAAAATAGGCAAAGAGCATGAATAGGCGTTTCTCTAAAGAAGATCTACAAATGGCCAATAGGCACATGAAAAGATGCTCAACATCACCAATCACTAGGGAAACGCAAATCAAAACCGCAATGAGATATCACCTCATATCCATTAGGATGGCTACTATAAAAAAAAAACCCAAAAAATGAGGATATGGAGAAATTTGAACCCTTGTGCACTGTTGGTGGTGGGAATGTAAAACAGTGCAGCCTCTATGGAAGACAGTATGGCAGATGCCCCCCAAAATTAAAAATAGAATTATCAGGGCCAGCCCCGTGGCCAAGTGGTTAAGTTCACATGCTCCGCTTCGGTGGCCCAGGGTTTCGCGGTTTGGATCCTGGGCCTGGACATGGCACCACTCGTCAGGCCACGCTGAGGCGGCATCCCACATGCCACAACCAGAGGCACACACAACTAGAATATACAACTATGTACTGGGGGGCTTTGGGGAGAGGAAGAAAAAAAAAAGAAGATTAGCAATAGTTGTTAGCTTAGGTGCCAATCTTTAAAAAAAAAAAAGAAGACTTATCAGGGGCCGGCCTGGTGGTGTAGTGGTTAAGTTTGTGCACTCCACTTTGGTGGCCTGGGGTTTGCAGGTTCACATTGCCAGGCGGGGGCCTATACACCACTCATCAAGTCATGCTGTGGTGGCGTCCCACATACAAAATAGATGACGACTGGCATAGATCTTAGCTCAGCAACAATCTTCCTCAAGCAAGAAGAGGAAGACTGGTAACAGATGTCAGCTCAGGGCCAATCTTCCTCACACGCACACACGCACAAATAGAATTATCATATGATCCAGGAATTCCAATTCTAGGTACATACCCCAAAGAATTGAAAGCAAGGTCTCAAAGAGATATTTGTATACCTATGTTCTTAACAACGCTATTCACAATAGCTGAAAAGTGGAAGCAACCCAAGTAACCATCAACAGCTGAACGGATAAGCAAAATGTGGTACATCCATACAATGAAATAATACAAAGAAATTGTGCCACATGCTATGAAATGGACGAGTCCATTATAATGTATCTCAGGAGAAGTGTCTAAGAATGTTCACAGCAACATTGTTCATAAAAGTAAAAAACAAGGAAGGAAAACAAAAACTGTAATAACCCAGATAAGATCAGGAGGATGGATAAACAGATATATTGACCCCAAAAACATGATACAGTAACAAAAATGACAAGATACATATGTGACAACCCAGATGAATCTTCAGAGTATAATACTGAATGAAAAAACAAGTTCTAAAAGTCTATATACGAAACTAACTTTATAAATTTCAAAAACAAGCAAAACAAAACAATATATTGTTTAAACAGACATGTGCCTGTGTGTACGTGTGTAAATATAAAATAAAACTAAAAAACTAAACAAATAGTCAAAAGATCCAAATAGCGATAAACTCAGACTTCAGGATAGCTATCACCTGGTCAGTGGAGGGACTGGGGGTGAGAAGTGGGGCAGAGGAGGAACATACAGGTAGAGAGAAGTTTGGGAATATTCTAGTCTTTGTGTTGGTGATGTACATACAGGCATTTATTATGTTATAAATGAAATTAAAAATAAAATAAAATAAACACAATCGGGCTGGCACGAGCCTGTGGGGACGGTGCCTCATGATCAGGGGTTGTGGCCAAGCCAGCAGCGTGCCCTGAGGGCGGATGCACGTCTATAAATGTGGGTGTGGTCGTGAGAACTGAAGGGCTCACACCTGGATTGTGTTGCTTGCACACAAAGTTGACGCCTCTGGAAGCCCTCATGAGGTAGGATATTGACAGGAATTCTGTCCTGGAGAGACTTGAGGGCCATGTGCGCTGTCTTCAGGCATCTGAAGGACTGTTACATGGAGGAGGGATGACCTTGTTCACTGAGGCTCCAGAGAACAGAAAAAGAACCAATGGCTGGTTGTGGATCTGGGCAGAGCCACAAGCAGGAGCACCTAACAAGGGACCTCCACGGGCTCCAAGGCCCCTTTGTACTCCTAGAGAGAGACTAGCTTTTCCAGTCTGGGGACACAGAGGGGTCCTTCAGGACCTTTCTGATTTCCTGTTTCAGAAAAACAGGGCAGCTTTAAGACCTTCTGGACAGTGTGCTAAAATAGGGTTGGAGTGAAACGTGGAGGTAAATTACTTTAAGTGAGAAGTAAAAAAAAGGTAGAACTCTTGCAAACATAGTGGTAGATGTTTTGGTTTTCTATTTTTCTTAGCGGACAAGGGAGCTTTCCCTACTCCATCTATTAGGTTGGCCAGTAACCTTATAGTAACCTGTGACATTTCCTACATTGCTGTCGAACACTTCAAGTGAGCGTGCCTCATTACTCCAATCGGGATGTAAACTTCTTAAGAATTGTTTTATCCTCCTTTGCATCTTCCATGATGATTTCATAGGACGGGGGTTCAACGTGGGCATTTATTGGCTGGTTACCATGGTGTTCAATGTTTTCATTCATTCATTCATTCAACAGCTATTTACTGAAAATGTGTACATCATGTTGTGAAGAGTGTCAAAGTGTGGGTTGGAGGTGCTTTTGGAGAGAAGAGCCAGCCCATTCACTGGGGGTTTGAGTGCCAGGGTCCATCTTCAATGCCCTATTGCCTTATTCCCAGAGAAGAAGCCCAGAGAATCACGGAGAAACCTGCCAATGTCTCTACCTGGATAGATCCTGAAGAATCCAGTTGAGCTGCCAAAATATTGCCAGGTCAATGTTGGGTCTCTCTGGAAGTTCTCCACAAAAACAGGGTTCAAGGCTTCAGACATGTAGACTCCATTTAAAATATCTGGGTCTAAAGGGTGACATTACAGAAGAAATGCAGGAGAAACTAAATCAGAAGCGACAGTGACCAATTCTTCACCTGTTGAATATACACACACACACATACACCCCCAGCCTGCAGCGGGTTAGTTTACAACTTTCCTCTACATCTCACTCAGAGAGCCACACTCATGTCCTCTAATCCGGGAACACAGTTTTCTCCCCGAGGTTTGTGTAAATAATTTTTCTTCTCCTCCTCAGTCAAGGAGGTTGGAGAATCAGTTTACCACCGTGCAGGGCTTCTCAGGAAAATGGAGGCAAGTCATTAAAATCCACCAGCACCACCCTAGCAACTTCCCAGTGGTCAAGAGAGTGTGGCAGGCCGAGGGCGGGTCGGGAGCTACCTTTGTTGTACACGTTGGTGGGCAGCTGCACGCTGCTGATGGAGGTGTTCACCAGCAGGTTGCTGAAGTGCGCGTTGGACTCGAGGACAAACTCAGCCCCCAGCTCCACGTAGTTGCCATTCTCGTCCCTCTCATTGATGAGGACGGAGTTGTAATAGTCAAACTAGGAGCAGAAGGGGATGAGCCAGACAGAGACAGCGCAGGCACAAGGGACCCGCAGAGGGAGAGAGAGAAGGAGAAATGGCACAAATCAGAGGACTCAAACATGAGAGACGGGTCAGACAGACTGACAGTGTCCATACAAGCACCGTCTGGGGAGAACTCAGGCAGTGATCCACATGATCCAGGGGAAAATACACAGCCAGACAATTGGAGTGGAGGGTTGATTCGATTGGTTATTGATGTAAAAATTGTCTAGATTATTGCTTCTGTTCTCCACTTTGTTTAGCATGTGTGGACACAGCCAGAGTTGGGGACAGACAGGTGGACAAAGATTCAAGGAGAGATGAAGAGACAGAGGCAGCCTCATCAGCATCACCAATTTCTTCCAGGGTGGCAGGGCTCCTAGGGACCCAGAACGGTGGGTCGCTGAGCGATGAGCCTGCTCTATTCAAGATACAGCCTGCGGCCCAGGCCTCAGGCAGGGCCCGTGCCCGCTGTGGAGCCAGCCGTCTGGTCTCTGGCTCTTCCGCAGTGTTGGGGGGTCTGTTTGGATTACCACCCTTGGAGTCATAACCAGACCCTCTTCCCCTCTCCCTACTCCCTCCACACAGCCTGGTTCACTAACCCTAACCTTTGCAGCTCCCCCAGGCCCCCCTATGTCCTGCCCCGTGTCACAACACTTTCTAAAGCACAAATCTGGTCTGTCCCTTCCCTGCTCAATATGCACCGTTCTGGGCTGAATAAAGGCCACATTCCTACCTTTCTATGGTCACTTTCCGCTTCACCATCCCCTGGACACACAGAGCTGACCACTTGTAACTTCCTCGGTTAATCTTGTGTTTGCTTATTTCAGTGTCTTTTCTTCTCCCTCAGTCTAGAAACCCCTTCTCCTCACTTTCGTCTGCTCAAATGCCCCTCGGCCCAGGCCTGCCCCAACGCGGCCACCCCGTCTGCAGGGCTTTCTGAGTGCTCCTCCCTTCCCTTCTGGGTGCTTGTGACACTCTGTCCACCCATCCTACGGACTCGCTACACGCCTTGTACTAAAGTTATTTGGTCTATGAGCTTCTTGACTTCCTATCTATGCAGAGGTTAGCGCACTGCGGTTGGCTAGTAAATGTCTACGGAATGAGCCGATGGCCACTTTATGCCCCTCTGCGCCCCAGGTCTTGGGAATTGTCTCTCCTACCTGGTCTGGAAATCCCTCCTGAAAAGACTTGAGAGCATTTCGGTATCAAACTATTGTAGGTTCATACAAATCTTGTGCACGTTAAAAGATCGCATGGTGCCTCCCCCCGCCCCTCCTTATCCTGCACTCAGGTGGCCCTGGCCCTTGGTCAGGTTGGGAGACGAATCATGACACCTCTCAGCAGCATCTCCAGGAGCAGGAGGACTCACCACCAGAGATTCGTTGAATTCGTGGTTCAGGTCAGCCTCCTCGGCAGCCTCTACCAGATTCTGAGGGAAGGAACACAAAGGGGAGACTGAATTGGCAAAAGGAGGCAAGGGGGTCCTCAATAAATTCCACTCCACAAGAACTGAAAACGGGGACTCAGACAAGAACTTGTGCACAAATGTTCATAGCAGCACTATACACAATGACCAAAAGGTAAATGCGGATTGCCAAGTGTAAAGGCTAATAATCTGTGAAAAGGCCAATCTGAAAAGTCTACAAACTGTACAATTCCAGCTACGTGATGTTATGGAAAAGGCAAAACTATGGAGATGGTAAAAAGACCAATGGTTTCCAGAGGTTTGTGGGGGGGGGATGGATGAACAGATGGAACACAAAAGATTTTTAGGTCAGCGAAACTATTCTGTATGATACAACGATGGTGGATACATGCCCTTATACATTTGCCAAAACCCATGGAATGTACAACACCAAGAGGGAACTCTAAACTGCGGACTTCGGATGATAATGATGGGTCGCTGTAGGTTCTTGGATTATAACAAATGTACCACTCTGGTGCAGAAAGTTGATAGCTGGGGAGGCTGTGTACTATGGGGGTAGGGGGTATGTGGGAACTCTCTGTACTTTCCTCTGAATTTTCTTGTGAACATAAAACTGCTCTAAAAAATAAAAAGTCTATTAAAATGTTTGTGTGTGTGTATACATATTATTCAATATGTATATATTCGGTAGCCATAAGATGGCGAGAACCCAAATGTCCATCAACAGATGAATGAATAAACAAAGTGTAGGATATCCATACAATGAAATATTATTCAGCTATAAAAAGGAAAGACATTCTGATACATATTCAAATGGGGATGAACTTCGAAAACATTATGCTAAGTAAAAGAATCCAGATACAGAGAGCCACATATTATATGATTCCATTTATGTGAAATATCCAGAATAAGAAAACCCATTGACAGAGAGCAGATGGGTGGTTGCCAGGAATTCGCGGGAGGAGGAAATGAGGGTCACTGTTTAATGGGTACATGGTTTCTGTTTGAGGGTGACGAAAGTTCTGGAACTAGATAGTGATGATAATTGCACAACATTGTGAATGTACTTAATGCCACTGAATCATACACTTCAAAATGGTAAATTTTATATTATGTGGATTTACCACAATTAGAAGTAAAAAAGGAGGCCACATCAAAGAGCATCATGGGAAGTAAGGAAATTAAAGGAAACACATAATGGAAAGACATCCCATGTTCATGGATTGGAAGAATTAGTATTGTTAAAATGTCCATACCACCCAAAGTGACATACAGATTCAATGCAATCCCTACCAAAATTCCAAGGGCTTTCTTTACAGATATAGAAAAAAACAATCTTAAAATTCATATGGAACCACGAAGCAATCTTGGGCAAGAAGAACAAAGCTAGAGACATCACATTTCCTAGTTTCAAACTATATTACAAAGCTATAGTAATCAAAGCAGCATGTTAGTGGCATAACAACAGACACATAGGACAATGGAACAGAAGTGAGAGCCCAGAAATAAATTCACACATCTACAGTCAATTGATCTTCAGCAAGAGTACCAAGAACACACAATGGGGACATGATAGCCCCTTCAATAAATGGATATCTGTATGCAGAAGAATTAAATCGGACCCATATTTCACATCGTATAGAAAAATCAACTCAAAATGGATTAAAGACTTAAACGTAAGACCTGAAACCACAAAACTACTAGAAGGAAACATATGGAAAAACCTTCTTGCCATTGGTCTTTTTTTGGATATAGTACCAAATGCATAGGTAACAAAAGCAAAAACAGACAAATACAACAAACTAAAAATCTTCTGCACAGCAAAGGAAACAATCAACAGAACGAAAAGGCAACCTATGGGCCGGGAGAAAACATTTGCAAACCATATATCTGATAAGGGATTAATATCCAAAATATGTAAGAAACACCCACAATTCAATGGCAAAAAAACAACCGGATTTTAAAAGTGGGTGAAGGACCTAAATAGACATTTCTCCAAAGAAGACATACAAATGACCAACAGATATATGAAAAGGTGCTCAACATCACTAATCATCAGGGAAATGCAAATCAAAACCACAATGAGATATAACCTCACAGCTGTTAGGATGGCTACTATCAAAAAGACAAGAAATAAGTGCTGGCGAGGATGTGGAGCAAAGGGAACCCTTGTGCACTGTTGGTGGGAATGTAAATTGATGCAGCCACTATGGAAATCAGTATGGAGGTTCCTCAAAAAATGTTAAAAATACAACCACCATGTGATCTGGCAATCACACTTCAGGGTATATATCCAAAGGAAATGACATTAGCATCTTGAAAAGATATCTGTACTCCCAAGTTCATTGTAGCATTATTCACAACAGCCAAGATACAGAAACAGCCTAACTGTCCAACAGATGAATGGATATGTGAGATACATATATATATATACACACACAAACACACACATATATATAATGGGATATTATTCAGTCTTAAAAAAAGAAGGAAATCCTTTCATTTGTAACCACATGGATGAATCTGGAAGACATTAAGTGAAATAAGCCAGATGTAGACAAATAAATACCTCCTGACCTAACTTCTATGTGAAATCTAAACTAGTAAAACTCAAAGAAACAGAGAGTAGAGTGGTGGTTCCCAGGGCCTGGGGGCAGGGCAAAATGGGCAGATGTTGGTCAGGGGTACAAAGTTTCAATTGTACAGCAATGTGACTTTAGTTGACAATATTGTATGGTGTACTTGAAATGTGCTAAGGGGATAGATCTTGAGTGTTCTCACCACACACACACAAATATATAAATAGGAAAATGGTAACTGTGTGAGGTGATGGGTGTGTTGGTTGGCTTGGTTGGGTGAATATTTCACAATGTGTATGTACCATATCATACGGTCATTAGGTTGTACACCTTAAATATATATAATTTTTGATTACCAATTGTACCTCAATAAATGTGGGGGCGAAAAAAGAAGACCTGAGCTCCTTTTCTGGCTTTGTCAGGGGGCAAGCCACTGAGGCTCTCCGGGTCTCTATTTGTGCAACTGTAAATTGGGTAGAAAATCCTTGCCTTCCCCCTCCCAACCCCCAAGTCCCAGGATGTGATGAAGAAATGTCACAGAGCAAAGATGATGTTAGATCTGCTTTGCAGGCAGTTTCTCCATGGGACCCCCAAATAAGGGTCAGTGGCTGTGGCCCCACAGGACCCCCAGCAGGGAGCGGGGACTGGCGTTTGGAGGTCGGCAGAGCAAGTGCTCCTTTGGGTGCTTTCTGCAGTTGAAGCCATGGGAAGGAGCCTGGGGAGCCCAGAGCCCTGGCCTCTGGGTATGTGCCAAGAGTCCCTGTGCTCTAGTATCACAAGCACCAGCACCTGCAGTGGTCCATTCCTGCATCCCAGTGCCTGTGCTCTGCCCGGGGAGGTGGTTTAACCAGCATTGCAGACTGAGGCAGGTGTTTGCTGGTGCAGGTTGTGTGTGAGGTCAGTGCCCTCCTGCTGTGGCCCAGGATGGGCCCTCCTGTCCCTAAGTATCTTCTTGTTGCTTCCTGATGCTAAGATCCCTTGCCCCTAAGCCTGGAGAAAAGAGGCTGCCAATTGTAACGCCTGGGAAAGAAGGCCCCAGCGACTTTGACCCTAGATTCCTCCCAGGCTGTGGGCTTCGATGGGGAAGATGGGGAGACAGGCAGGCACACGGCAGGCTGCAGCTTGCCTTCCCAACACCTCAGCCAGCCCACCCCGACCTCAGCGCTGGCCTCAGCCTCCCCTGCGCGGTCTACCACCCCGGCCCCATGTCCTCTCTCTTGTTCTCCTGGCTGCCCAAAGGGAGTCCTTTTGGGGACAATATTGATCTTGGATGGCCAGATGTCTATCTGGGTGGGGCAGGAACTGTGTCTCTCCAACCAGCCAGGTCCCCACAGGTATGCCAAGGAAGTGTCATGTTCTGATTCTACCAGGGCAAGCCAGGCTTGGTGGAGGTGCAGTGACAGAATCAGCTGAGCGTGAGGCCCACCACTGTGAGCACCTCTGCTGCCTGGGCAGCCCGCAGAGCACTTGGGTACCACGAAGCTGGGTCGTATGGCAGAAGGGGAGGAGGAGGGGAAGGAGAAAAGGACAGAGGAGAGAAGGGAGAGCAGAGGGAGGGAGCCTTGCCTTGCATGCTCTCTATCCAGCTATACTCCCACCCATCCACCACCCACCCGTCCAACCATCCGCTCATTCAGCAGGTGACTCCTAAGCCCTCACTCTGTACCAGTCACTGACTATGAGGTGGTGATGCAGAGTCCAGTCCCTCTCAACGCTGTAGGTTGAGCCTACTGTGTGGGGCGTCTCTCCCTACGGCAGAGCTCAAGTGCCTGCCTCTCCCGTCTCCGTTGCTTCCCACCATTTCCTCCTTTGCAAGGATCTTTTGGCTCATGGGGATACAGGCAGGCGTTTGCGAGGTAGCAAAAAGGATGATGTGGGTGGGAGGGTGACTCATCAGTGAGGGTCATTTTGCTGTCATGGGAGCCGAGGAGGAGTCCCCCCACAGATCATAGGCCCTGGAGCACCTTGACAGCCTCCACTTTCCTGCGCAGCATGGTCTCCATGGCCTCTGAGAACTTCCTCACCAGCTCCAGGCCATCCACCTCCTTGATCTTCAGACTGGGCTCCACATCCTTGTATTTCTATTCAGGGAAGTGGGAGAGATGGTCACCTGTGTCTCGGATGTGATTACGCATGGCCTCTGTCCTCTCAGCTAGAGCACTCACACTAGTGAAACCCTGTCTACTCAACCAGGGGCAAGGACAGCTCTTCCTGCCACGTATCATCTCCTCCACTAACAATAATAGTTGTCTTTTATCAAATGTC
Source organism: Equus quagga (assembly GCF_021613505.1). Lineage (NCBI taxonomy): Eukaryota > Metazoa > Chordata > Mammalia > Perissodactyla > Equidae > Equus > Equus quagga. The sequence continues at coordinate 56,809,116 of NC_060267.1, forward strand.
CTCTCTGTTCCAGGGACTCTGGACACATTGAAGTTAATAGCCTTAAGAGGGAGTAGACTGAGGCTCAGAGAGGTCAATGAACTTGACCAAGGTCACACAGCCAGTGAACCAGGGACCTGGGATGGGCAAGGTTTCCCAGACTTCCATGTTCTTTGTGCAGTCATGCAGCCTCTCTGGGGCGGCTCACATGGACTATGAGACATCAGTTCATCTTTGCCGACGCCTCGTGGTATCAGTGTGCCCTGCTTGCATCCACGTGAGCCTCGAGTCTCCCTGTCCAGGCAGAGCTCAGTGGCTGCAGGAGTTGACACCACCTGACAAACTGCCCACCAGCCCAGGAGAGTTGAGAGCTGGGTTCCAGTTTCTTCTCCGGGCCTGTGGGAGACAATCTCTCACAGAGTGTGTCTATAATCAACATCCAGTGACCCAGTTCAGCAACCTACTGGCCATGTGACCTTAGGGAGTTAGTCAGTTTTCTCATGTGTAAGATGTGACATTTGCATGGCTTTAGAGAGCACTCTAGAATGCATAGAGAATACTGTACACAAAACGGCTGCATGATTACTGCTCCACCTTCCTCACCTGGGCTGCAGGGCATGATGGGAAGATGGGATGGAATGGTGTCTGCAGTGGAGGAGCGCCGTGTGGGTGGAAGGGGGTGTGATCTGTCATTGCTACAGTCACCTGTGGCGGCCCACCCTGGCTTCTCCCACCCCCTCCATGCAGAGGAGCTGTGGGGGTTGGGGCAGAGGCAGTGGCTGCAGTGGGGTCACCTGTAGGTGGAAATGCCTGAGACTTACTTTTAGCAATGTTTAGAAAATGGTGAAGATCATACTCATGTCATGAAGTTGTGGTGAGAATTAAATTCTGAATATAAGGCTCTGAGCAAATGATAATGGTAGAGAATGGCAAGCTGTTATTAAATCTGGTCTGAGAGTTATAAATGTTGGAGGAAAATGAGGTTGTTTATAATCTAGTAAGAGGACAGGCTAGGTGTCAGTCTGCAAAGAAAGCAGTTAATAAATGGGGCGAGGGGCTTGGCGCATTGTCCTGTTCCTGCCCAGGAGCCAGGCATGGGCTCAGACCTTGGCGAGGGTCCCATTTGGGTCTCCAGTCCCCCCGGACATGCTGGGGGTCCTGAGACTGGAGGTAAGGAAATTTCTCCCTGCTTTCTTGCTTTCCACAGGCCCATCACCTGCTTTTCCTGCCTGAGCAGCCCCCACAGGGCTCTCAACACGGCTGGCCTGGCCACCTGAGGCCCCTCTTGCCTGCCCCTCCTGCCTTCCCCTCCCTGTTCACAGGTGTCAGGCCTGCATCCCAGTCTGCTGGCTCCGGTTCCCTCTCCCCTTTGTTCTTCACAGTCCCAATGCCCCCTAATGAGTCTCTTGCCTGTCTATTCCATCTCGGCATCAGCTTCCCAGGGATCTGAGCTGACACCGCGCTCTTGGCCACCCCTCTGTACTGCCCCCACTGACTTGCTCTGTGACTTGGGCAAGTTGTTCTCCTCCCTGGGTCTCAGTCTGCCCATCTGAGAGTGAGGAGATTGGATTAGATGATCTCCAAGACCCCTCACGGCCTTTTGGGGATTCTCTTCTGGAAGGGCCACCTGACTCCCTGCTGACTGCCCTCTGACCCCTGTGAGCTCCCCGGAAGGGGTTACTGACCTTCTGCAGCAGGAGCGAGCCTGAGTATTTGGTCACAGTCTTATACAGGTCCCCACCGAAGGTGTCTGCCCACAGCTTCACCCTGTACACACACACAGATACAGAGACACTTGCACAGATGCACACAGATATGCACACAGAAGACAGGTGTCTATACTCAGACACCCACTGATGCACACACACACACAAACACCCACAAACAGAGACCCACATAATATATACAGATATGCGTGTATATACATAGATGTACACACACGAACACATACACACTGACGGATACCCAGAAAACACAAAGAGCTACTGTCCCCCCGGCCAGTGCAGGGGACTCGGAGGACCGGGGCCCAGCGGCTGCTCTGTGTGCACACGACACCCTGGGCTGGGTCTCCCGCTGAGGCACAGGGGCAGGGTCAACGAGCCCCAAACCAAAGCCTGACCCCAGGCCCCCAGGGGCTGCGGTTTGTGGGTGGAGAACGGAGAGGAGCGAAGGAGGGGAAGAGGCTGTGCCCACGCCAGCACAGGGCAGGGAGTACCCGGGGCACGGATGCGAGTGCTGCCTGGGCACGGCTGCAGCTCCTCCACGGGTTGTTGCCTCCAGAATGTCCTGCTCAGGGCCACCGTGGGCGCTGAGTCCTCTGCTGAAACCTCAGAGGCAGCGTGGGGCAGGCGGGCAGAGGAAAGGCTCTGAGCTGTTCCCGCTGGGTCAGGGGCCGGCTGGGCATGAGGGCCCCCACCCTGGTGCAGGCTGCCCAGCGGGGATACTTGACCTCTCGTCCGACCCCCAAAGGGCACTGAGTTCTCGCCATCTGGGCGGGCCGGCAGGCGCCTGCGGTGGGCATAAAGGACTGTCTGAGCCTCTGTAGCTGGAGCAAAAGGAGTTTGCGTGTGTGGCCGTGTCAAGGTCGGCGTTCAGTCAGTCCCTCAGTCAGTGTTTACTGCGGCCTCCCGCGAGCCGGGCCTGCACACAGTGCTGGGGCCACACTGGGGTCCTGACCTCTGTGAAGGCCCCCTTGAGGGACAGCCCTTCCCATACAGGGAGCATAGGACGCGTTGGCTGGGTCGCCAGCAAAGCCCTGGAGGGGCAGCGGTGGTGAGGGACGGCTTCCCGGGAGAGGCGGGGTCTGGATGCAGTGTTGGAAGTTTGGAAGGGTCTAGCCGGACAAAGAGAATTCCAGGCAGAGAGAAGAGAAGAGCTCGGAGGGGTCAAAGATGACTTCCAGGTTTCTAGCTTGGGCAGTTGAGCTGAAGGCGGTGTGATGGATAAACCTAAGACGATCAGGAAGCTCAGGGGGAGCATGTCGGGGAGGGCGCAAGGTCATGGTGCAGCCTGGGACGCAGAATGGGAGGTTCCTGCTGCAGCGCTATGGGGGAGGGTGCGCTGGCCAGGTTGTGTACTGCACAACTCTAGAAGGCACCAATCTCTGCGTCTTGAAAGACACAAACTTGAACAGATGATGTTTAGGAAGAGCTATCCACAGGCCACGCACGGATGTCTGAGTCTAACAGGCAGAGGCAGGGCTGAGAGTCATTAGTACATGGGTCGGGGGTTGAAATTCTGAGGGTAGATGGGCTCTCTCAATGAGAGCGCATAGCCTGAGAAGATCTGAGGGGATGACAAGCCCTGGGGAGCACCAACAATCTCAGGGGCAGGCAGAGGGAAGGGAGCCCTGAGAAAGATGAAAGGTAGCGGGCGCCCGGGAGACCCAGGAGGGCACAGCGCTACAGAAGTTGAGGCGCTGAGATCCAAGGAAAAGGGGGAGGCTGGCATCTAAAACAAGAGTCCAGGGAGAGGAGGCCGGAAGCATCCACAGAATCTGGCAACGAGACTCCGGTGAGCTTGGCAGGGCAGATTTGGGAGGACAGTAGGGCCCAGGGCGGGGCGAGGCGGGGGCTGAGTGGGAGGGAGGGCCGGCTTGACAGCAGAGAGGTTCGGAGTCTTTGGGGTGGGAAAAACTGAGAAGGATCCAGTTGGGGGGGCGGTTAAGGGCCTGGGTTAAGGGGGTTGGGGGGCGGTGGCTGTGGGCTGTTTGTGGGCCGTCAATCCCAGCCGACTCCTTCAAGGTTTTGTGTAGGTGGTCCCCTCTGTGGCTCTCCCCAGGGAAGCCCTGGATCCCAGCCACCTCTGCTCGGCACTCAGGCTGTGCCCAGAGTTCACCTTTTCCCATTGGTGTGTGCTCCAGGCATGCAAATCATCCCCCCCTCAGCAGCGGGCAGTCTCACGCTGGCAGTTGGGGACGGTCAGCCGCGGTCAGGCTGACTGGAGCTCAAATTCCGGCACTTCCGTTTACTGGCTGCGGGAACTTGGCGAAGCTGCCCAACCTCTCTGAGCTATTTCCTCAGCTGCAGAACGGGGGGTGCTGTTACCCACCCCTGCATGTCTGTGTGGACCCCAGGCATCCTGTGTAAGGCACCTAACACAGCGCCAGGCATATAAAAAAGCAGAGGCTGTGCAACTAGATGGAAACGATGCTGCTCAGCAAGGCTGAGAACACACACTGCAATCGCTCAGGCTCCCTGATCCCCACTTCCACTAGGATGGGAGGTTACCGTTGGTCTGGTGGCCTGTCATGCTGGACTCAGAGATGGACTGAGTAGATAACCCTCTTTTGTCTGGAGTGCTCTGCTCCCCACGGGTTGGAAGTTTCTTTAATAGCGCCACAGAGCTAAGGACTAAAAGCCAAACACCCCAGAGGGGTCACACAGTAATTTAAATTTATACCAAAGTGTAAATGACTGATACCAGATCCTTTCCTGGAGCTGGTCTTAATGACAGGACGTAGAACCGGGCCTGGAAGGAGGCAGAAAGGCGCAGAACGGGAAGATTCAGGCTACCAACGTGTCAGTGTTCCCAGTTCCTGGTTGCAGGAGCCATTTTGTGGGTTTAGAACTGCTTCACTCTTTCAGATTGTCAAAACCCAAACTTCCTAACAAATCCTCGGGGAGCCGCGATGATCATTTAGAGCCAGCACGGCTCCCGCTCCCGGTCGCATGACCGCAGCGATCCTCCCCAGGAGCGTCCCGCCGGGAGCGGGCCCTGAGCACAGCTCGGCCTGAAACCGTCGGGCGTCCGGGGGGCGCGCGGGACTCCAAACTGGGGGCGCTCTGGGGAAGAGAGGAGGGTACAGCAAAGGTCTTCACAGCGAGAGAGGGAGAGTGGGCAGCGGAGCCCCCAGGAGAGAGCCTGAAGGGAAGTCGGAGGAGGAGGAGGAGGAGAGCGTTAGGTCTGCGGGGGGCGGGGGGCAAAAGGGTTTCCGGGGTGGGGGCTGAACTTGATGCTTACATTTCCAGAGGAATCTCGGCCTGCCCCCACGCGGGGGACGGGGAGGTGCTGGACAGCAGCAGCCACAGCATGACAGCGGTCTTCGGCAGGGAGGCCCAGCGCATCCTGCCGTGGGCGGACCTGGTGTCTGGTGGAGCCCGGGGAGTCCCTGCAGGATGCCCGCGCTGGGACCGGGAGCGGCAGAGGAAAGAGCAGCCTCAGACACGAGCCCTGTCTGCCTGTCGCTTGGATCCTTGGGGGGTCCCCACGCCTTGCGCCTTGCAGGTGCTGGCTAGCCTGGGGTCCCCTGGCGCTCAGGCGGATCCTGGGACAGGGCCCTGGGTGAGGGGGCTGCTCTCCGCCCTGCCGATGAGCAGGCTCCAGGAGGGGCTGCCGGTGCGCCCGGGGAGGTGGTGACAAAATGAGCCCGTTAATCCACTGGCCTCTCTTCTAATCCCCGCCTGACTGCAGGGAGGGGGGCTGTCAGGGTGACCTCAGCAGGATTACCCCCATTTCAGGACACTGGGCTTGGCTCCTTCCGTTGGGGGTAGGAGCACACCCCCTGCATTAAAGAGGCAGACCTGTTCCTGGAGGCCTGCTCCTTCCGGCCCGAGGGCAGGAGGACGCTGTGCACGTTGTGAGGCTGGACCCAGGACAACAGCTGTTTGTCCCTCACTCCACATTACTAAGCGCCATTACACATCCTCTCTTTAAACATACAGTCCTGGGAGGTTGGGGTCATCATCCCTACTTTCAGGGCCCTGGAGGCACAGGGAGGCTAGGGGACAGAGCTGACTCACTCTGGCTCATGTCTCCAGTCCTGCTGCCTTTGGCCAGGTCAGAAACCGTGTGTACATCCCAGGGCCCCCACACCTCACCTGCTCCTGGTTCTAGGCTCTGGACTCATTTGCGGTGAAGCCAGGGAAGCCGCAGGGCCCCTCCCTCGCATAGCATGTTCCTAATACACGCCATAGTGTGAGTCCCACCACGGCTGGCTAAGGCCTCTGGCTCTCTCTGTTCCAGCTTCTTCTGTCCCATCTCCCCTGGCTGGGTGATGTTTGAGTGGCTGTGGGCATTTGGAGGATCCAGCTAAGGGGAAGCTGAGGGGGGTAAGCATTTAATGTGGGCTCAGTGGGATAATTTCCACAGCTCACCGTCGCTTCCTTGCATGGACAAGTCATCTCCAGCCATCCTGGTGTGGGACTGGTTTCCGGGAACCCGCATCACCCAGTGCGAGTCGCCCGCATCAGGAGCCCAGGGGCAGCACCTGGCCTTGACCCAAGTGAGGGTCCTGCAGCGCCTTAGCTGGGAGCATGTGGGAGGGGAGGGCAAAGGAAAGTCTGGAAGACAGAGCCAGAAGCTCGTCCGCAGACCTGCCGGCAGGGGGCTGGGTTCCCACGATGGCCTGGCCCGGACGGGGCTCTCCCGTGGGGGAAGGAGTCCATGTCCAGTGTGCGGCTTAACTCGCCACGCACGGGCCTCCCTGCTGACAGGAATTATGAAAAACAGAATTCGATAAAAATTCTTGTGTTTGTGGGCCCAAAGTGGTAATAGTACCACCTGAGCACTGGGGGTGACGTCACAGTTTCCACCCCAGCCAGGGTGCTGCTCCGAGTGCCCGATGCACTGCGGCCTGACGCAACCTGCTGGTTCCAGCAAAATGGCAAGCAGAATGGCCACCTGCACAGAGAAATGCCTGGAGAGGCAAGTGTTCTAGTGGCAAACTCCCCCCCACACTCTTCAGTAAGTCAACGTTGTAGCATCAGAGGAATCTGGTTACACAATTATGTGGCTCAATACAACGTGGCAGGGATTTTTTTTTTCCTGAGGAAGATTCACCCTGAACTAACATCTGCTGCCAATCTTCCTCTTTTTGTATGTGAGCCACCATCACAGCATGGCCACTGACAGACGAGTGGTGTAAGTCCCCACCTGGGAACCGAACCCAGGCTGCTGAAGCAGAGCACGCCAAACTTAACCACGAGGCCAGCAGGGCTGGCCCGGCAGTGATTTTTAAAGGCGTCTGAATTGTTCCTGTACCTGCGTTAATTTCAGGTAAATTTTTGAGGATTACAAATCATACCAAATTTAGAAAAAGTACTACAGAGGTGTGTGGGGCAATTAATAAATAAAAAGAATATGTAATTTTTCTAGATTTTGTGATGTGTGTGGTGTTCATCAACTTTTTAAAATTTGCAATTTGGAGTGATTTTTTTCATCCTAAATAAATTTTCACTTTTACATCTATTTTTGTATTTGTAGTTTGTATTCTTTTCCTAGTAGGGATGACCACCCCCAATGACACAAGCTCCTGAGCCCCAGACCCGCTCCTGCCATTCAGCGCCTGCTCCCGGCAGGCCTGACTCCTCCTGGGTGTTGGGCACGGGCGCCGCTCAGAAAGCTCTCTCCGTGCCCATTTTGCGCATGTCACTGACACCGTGGTGGCCGGGTCCCCCCAGCCCCGTAGACCTGCTGAGGAAGCCTTCCAAGTGCTTGGAATGACAAATACTGATGTTAGAATGGTGGGTAAAGTAATAGCCTGTCTTTTTGCAGACCTACCGAGGCACCGCACCCCACACGTGCCCTCACCAGCTGTTCTGAGAAAACACCTTTTCAACAACTCAGAATCGAGTTTGCTATGTCCGCGTCGTTGCCTGGTCAGCTCTGGCATCTGCGGACCGCGGCCCCTCTGACCGGGGTCCACCATGAAGCACTGGGGCTTGTGGAAGGAGCCGGGGGAGGAGGGCAGGGCAGAGGACTTCAGAGAAGGGATTTCTTCGCAGGAATAGAGTGAAACGTGGGAGCAGAGCCTAGAGCTAAGGAATTTTCAGTCCTTAAGAGAGACCTTGGAAACTCAGAACCTTCAGGGGCGCCCCCCTCCGCTGCAGGCCAGGGAGGCTGTCGCTCCCGCTGGGTGGGAGGGAAGCTGCGTGGTCTGTCAGGGCTTTGAGGGGAGGAGGACTCCGGCTGTCTCTGGGTCAGTCTTTCATCTCAAACGCCTGACGATTTAATCCAACCTAACCCACTTCCCTGGGGCATCTGCTTGGGGCGAGCCCCTCACCAGGCCCTGGGGGCGAGGTGCCTGGAGCTAGCATGGTGGGGAAGAGAGCAAGGTCCTGGGGCTGGCCGAGCTCTCCAACCCACACCGCCGGGCCTCTTCGGGGGCCCCGGCTCCACTCTCCCTGTAGTGCTCAGGGCTCTACAGAGAAACAGAACCAACAGGACACGTGGAGAGAGAGAAAGAGCTTTATTATACGGCATTGGCTCACACAATTAAGGAGGCTGACGCACCGGAAGCTCTGCAGTGGGCAAGCTGGAGACCCAGGAGAGTGGGTGGGGTGGTTCCAGGCCAGAGGCTGGCAGGCTTGAGACCCAGGGAAAACTGTCATGTTTCAATTTGGTGCAAAGGAAGGAAAACACCAACATCCCAGCTCAAAGGCTGTCAGGTAGGAGGAATTCTTCCTTACTCATAGCAGAGGTCAACCTGTGTTCTTTTCAGGCCCTGAACTGATTGGATGAGGCCCCCCCACATTAAGGAGGGCAGTGTACTTTACTCAAGTCTGTTGATCTAAATGTAAATCTCATCCAGAAACACCCTCACAGACACAGCCTCACAGCTCCAGCAGTGACCACTTCTCTCCTGTGACCTGAAAGGAGGTGACAACTCGGCTGCCCCTAAGCCCTGGGTGACCCTAGTGTTTTCTCTACATCCACACCTTTGAAAAGAAATTTCCTCCCATCATCCCACTGTGAGCCTCCCGCCCAGCTCCTGCTGGGCCTCTGTCCGACGACTAGCCTCCTTGCCTCTGCTCTCCCCTTCCAGTCTGTTCCTAACACGGCAACCAAGGGCTCTTTCTAGAGCGTAATCAGACCACATCACTTCTGTGCTCGGAGGCCTGCAGTGCCTGCCCATCCTACCTAGAGTAAAGGCCAAATTTCCACCACAGCCACAAGGCTCTCCGTGAGCTGGAGCTGGCTGCCTTCCAGGCCTGTCTCCTCTGCCTGCCCTTACTCATGGCCCCCCGACAGTGGCATCTTGCTATTCCTTGAGCATGGCAGGCCTGCGCCCAGCTCAGGGCCTTTGAGTTTCCAGCACGCCCCTGCCCCCCTGCCCCGGCTCTGCTTGCGCTGCTGCCCGCTGGGGGCGAGCTCTTTCTTTTCCACCAGGTCTCTGTCAGTCAGGGGCCCTGGCATGAAGAGACGGCATGCTTATATTGGGTGACTTGAAAAGAGTTTAATAAAGGGACTATTTACAGAGGTCTGGACAGAGTATATGGAGGAAGACACAGGGACACTGGGGTATCCTGCGCTGCAATGAGCAGGGACCCAATCCCTGGGCCTGACAGGACGAGGGGGAGGGAAAGTCGCTGGAACTCGGAAAGAGAGTGAGCTGCGTGGAGACAGTGGTTCTAGGGGGACAGCAGCCTCAGGATGCAGCCAGCCCGTGGTGGTCCCACTCCTGCCCCCACCCAGAGGGGGCTGCAGAGGGGGCTGCAGGAGTAGAGGCCCCAGCCCCTCTCCCCCTCCCGCTGACCCCCTGTGGGGGCTCCCGGCTGTTAGAGTGGACCGAAGGCTGAGGGAAGGAGCCTCAATGCGCTCCAGCCCAGTCCTCCTCCCAGGGCCAGGGGTGGGCAGGTAGACGGAGGAGCAGATGGAAGACATCCAGCGTAAGATCTTTACTCAAAAAGTCACCTTTTATGGTGAAAATGTTCTGCAATTAGATAGTGGTGGCGATGCACGACTTTGTGAATACACTGAAAACCAATGAATTGTACACTTTAATGTGCAATTGTATGGCATGTGGATTTTATGGTACGTGAATTACATTTCTATTTTTCAAATGCATTTCTACGTTTGTATTTTTTAAGTCAACTTTTCAATGAGGGAAGCCTTCCCTGGCCACAGGATCTAAATTTTACCTGCCCCTGACATTTCACATCCCTCTTCCCAGCACCTTCTTTTCCTTATTCGTTGCCATAAACACACCCTCAACAGGATTTGCCCTCTGTCTTGGGTTCATCTTCTTTCCCCTCCGCTCAAGTGTAAGCTCTGTGAGGGCAGGGCCTGTGGTCCGTTCTGGGCCCTGAAACAGCGCCCAGCACAAGGAGGTGACTATGTGTGGAATGAATACGCTGTGGAAGTGGAGTTGCTCTGATCGGAGGTGAGGTGAGGACTCAGGCCAAGTCCTACCTCTTGCTCCGTGGTGCCCCCCCCCCCCCCCAACCAGGGCCTTTGAACAGGTTCCCCAGGGCTCTGTGCTGAGTCTGGGAACTGCCACAGTGCCATGCAAAGGCATTTCTTTTCTCCTTCATTTTGCAAATGTGTCATGGGTGGCTCATTTCGTCTTCAAATGACAAGACATTACAAAGGGCACCTACAGTACTAATACACCCATGTTCACAGCAGCACTATTCACAATAACCAAAAGGTGGAAGCAACCCAATGTTCACGGAAGAATGAATGGATAAGCAAAACGTGGTATTATCCATGCAATGGAATATTATCCAGCCCCAAAAGGAAGGAGATTCTGCCACAAGCTACAACATGGATGCACCTTGAGGACGTCAAGCTAAGTGAAATAAACCAGTCACAAAAAGATAAAGCTATATGATTCCATTTCTATTAGGTACCTAGAGCAGTCAAATTCATCGAGAGAAAGTAGAAAGGCAGTTGCTGGGCCAGGGGTGGGGAACGAGGAGTTGCTGTCTAACGGGTACTGTGGAGCGTTTCAGTGTTGCAAGAGCTCTGGAGACTGGTCACAAGATAATGTGAATGTACTTAACACTGCCAAACTATACACTGGAAATGGTTAGGATGGTAGATTTCATGTTATGTGATTCTTTTTTTTTTTACCAATATTAAAAAAAAAGTGGGGGGGGGGGGGGGTCAGCCCCGTGGCCGAGTGGTTAAGTTCGCGTGCTCTGCTTCGGTGGCCCAGGGTTTCACCGGTTCGGATCCTGGATGCGGACATGGCACCGCTCGTCAGGCCATGCTGAGGTGGCATCCCACATGCCACAATGAGAAGGACCCACAACTAAAAAAATATATAACTGCGTACTGGGGGGGTTTGGGGAGAAAAAGCAGGAAAAAAAAAGATTGGCAACAGTTGTTAGCTCACGTGCCAATCTTTAAAATAATAATAAAAAAAAAAAAGTGGGGGGGGGGGGGAGAGGAGGCAGCTATAGCTGCCCTGGGCATAGCCAGGAGTCTGGACCCCTGCTCTGTATCCCAGGGGCTCCTTCCCATTTTTAAAACATCCATTGCTGCAAAATACTAGTTCTGGCTGGATTCTAGAGCTTTGAAAAGGAGAATAAGTGTTCCTAATGCCTTTAATCATGGCTCAGCCAATTTTTACTCTTAACAAGGGAAGAGGAAGGGAGAAATAAGGCCATTAAGCAAAATGCTATGGTGTAATTCACACGTATCTCCTCCAACCTCACACACACACCAGCCCCACTGACCACAAAGAAACACAGCTTGGACGTAGGTGACAACGTGAGCATCAGCCTGGCATCAAGCTGATGCAGTCACCTGAGGGACGTCAGGCTCCAATTTGTCCCTTCTGCCAGGAGAGACGGAGGCAGAGCAAAGTCCCAGGGCAGAGGGCACTGGGCTAATTAGAGCTGGCTGCCCAGAGAGGGCCCCTTGGGGACCCGTTGGGTCTATAAACACCTTGAAGGTAGCTTGTTAGAGGAAGGGTGTGTGAGCGTGCGCTTGCGTGTGTTGTGTGTGTGTGCGTGCGTGTGTGTGTCTGGGGGGGAGGGGTACTGAGGCAGGAGGAACCTGGAAGAGGAGCTGAGGGACTTGAAGCGCTGGGCGAGGACTCGATGGTAAAGCACTTGGTGAATTTCCACCGCTCTCCGCATCCCCCCCACGTGACAGCCCCAGCAGGAGTGCGGAGAGGCCTCAAGAGCAGAGTCAAGCTTCAAGGAACAGGCTTTGAGAGGGAAGACGCGAGGAAGTGCTTGCTGAGAGGCGGCAGCCACAAGCCAGGAATTCCCTCATGTAACCACTAAGTAAGGGCTTGCAATGAGCCAGGATGGTGTACTCCCAGCTCTGACACGTCATGGTGGGCCCCAGGACCCCCATATATAAACAGGGAAATGCGGGGCCGGTCCGGTGGTGTAGTGGTCGACTTTGTGCGCAGCCCTTCGGCAGCCCAGGGTTCACCGGTTCGGATCCCGGGCACCAACCTACATACCACTCACCAAGCCATGCTGTGGTAGGCGTCCCACGTATAAAGTAGAGGAAGATGGGCACAGATGTTAGCTCAGGGCCAGTCTTCCTCAAAAATAAATAAGTAAATAAACAGGGAAATGAGAGCAATGTGGCAATGTGACCCTGCCCACGCAGAAAGCAGCCAGCACACCCACGGACTGCAGCTTCACTGCGGGGACGTGGACGGGGAGCACAAAGCTCTCTTCTCAAACTAGGTCCAGGTCTTGACCGAGTAGCATGAGGACAGGGCTCTGGAAACGGCTGGTGGTGGGGGTGGAAAGAGTGCCCACCTGGGGAGGGAGGCCTGGCGCCTTGTCTCGGTTCTGCCCTGAACTGGGCATGTCTTTGGGCAAAGGGCTCCCCTCTCTGGGCCTCAGCTTCCTCGTTGCAGGCTGCAGGGGCTTGACTAGCCCGGGTGCTGGAGTCCTCCAGAGGTGGCCCTCACCTTCAGCCCCACTGCAGATGGCCTGTGTCTGAAGAGGGTTTGCATTTGCTCAGCCCTGCTAAGGCCCACGTCTTCTCCTGAGGGCTTATACAGGTGACCGTGGCCGGGGAGAGGACTCCAGCACTGTCTGTAATTAACCTGTAATTGTCCCTTTAAATAGGATAAACGTTCTCCTTGCAATCTCACTTATACTAGTAATTTGCTTAACAAGCTCTACAGGCAATGAGAGAGCTCAGGCTCTGGTGTCTGAGGGTCTGGCTTTGAACTCTAGGCCTGTTTCTTTCATATTCTGTGGTCCCAGGCATCTCGTTTTCTTCTCTGTGAAATAGGAATGACACAACCTATCTGTGTCAGCTGCAGGTACCAGGAAACCCAGCTCTCAATGACTCAGCCGGAAGCCTGGAGCGGGCAGTTGCTGGTCTCGGTTCGGCAGCTCTGAGGTGCTCACGGAGGTCCAGGTGCTCCTCCTTTCCACCCTTTCCTCCTTAGCATGCTGCATTCATCTTCAGACTTGTCACCTCATTGTCACAGATGGCTGCTGCCATTCTAAACATCATGTCTGAGTTCAAGGTAAGGGAAAAGAGAAGGGCCTTGCCAGATGCTTCTGATCTTTCTTAGCATGAAGGCAAAAATTTTCCCCAGAACCTCACTACCCCCTCCACCAGCAAACTTATATTTCTGGCCCATCAGCCAAAAGCGGCCCACACAGTTACCATGAGCTGTAAGGTAGGCTGGAAAGATTTGAAAAGTATCGTCCCACCTGGTCTAACGAATCACGATGTCTTGCCAGGGTTGGGCATTGTTATCAAGGAAGAACAGGAGAATGGGTATTGTGTGGGCAACTTGTCTGCCTCACTCCCTGAAGTAGTAAATGAGATTCTGCAGGTAAGCCAGAATCAGGATCTGGCACTCAAAAACATTCTCTATTATTACTTGCACACAAATTCGCTTCCTATACAAGGATTGACTTACTCCCAGGACACTTCAAGGGGAGCTGGCAAGGAGTGTACCCCCTCTTCTTCAGAGGAGAAAACGAGGGTACATAAGGGCGGAGGCTGGAGGAGGACTCCGCTGCGGGGTGCGAGGCCGTGATGTCTGGGAGCATTTTCCCGGCTTTCCTTCCTAGTTGGTGCCCGGGAAGGAGCCGCACCTCCTGGGATCGGAAGACCTGGCTTCTAGTCTCCACCTGGTACTAATCACCCGCCACCCTAAGCCTTTATCCTTGATTTTGTCATCTACTTACAATAATGTATATGGTGCTTATCGGAGGGGATCATACGAGATAGTGGATGTGAGAACGTGAGGTTCCATGCAAACGCAAGACATTCAAATCCTCGTGGGAAGAAGCAAGGTGCCAACCTCAGGGAGCACAGTGGGCTTCGTGGTTGGGAGGCAGTAAGTGCACACACACACACACATGCCCGCATAGCGCAAAGTCCCAATTCAAGCACATCGTATGCGGCACATACAGATGAATGGAAATTCCACACAATAAAACACATGCACATGGTCTGCCAAGATGGTCCCAGGCGATACCCAGTGTAAAAGGGCTTGTCAGAGGAGAGGGCGAAGATGATGGACAGGTGGCCCTGAGGTCAGCTTGGCGATTCCCGTCCTGTCAGGCCAACGGGCTGTGTCCAGGGCTCTCTCTCCATGTGGAGAAGTATAAGCTATGTCAGTTCCCCTTGGAAACTGCCCTGTTGTCCTCCACAGGAGACTCGCTCAGTAGGATCCCATCACTAGAAAGACTAGCCTCTGAGTCACTTCCATTGATAGTGTTTCAACCCTTTCAGGGCAGGCGGGAGGCCAGGCTGAGGAGGAGAAGGGGGGAAGCTGAGGGGCCGGGCAGCACCCCAGGGAGAGACCTCTGGGTGCCCCGGCAGGTCAGAGTGGAGGAGAAAGGAGTCCTGGGAGAGTCCCTAGAGATCAGCTGTCCTCTTCACCTTAAACATGCTCCTCTGCAGCCACGAAAGGGCAGAGCCCTGAGGAGGGGCATGTGTGGTGTCCACCGCAGGAATGTCAGGACGAGCACCTGGCCCCACAGCCAAGACTGGAGCGGAAGCCAGTCCCGCAGGCCACACCACTGCTTGTGTCTGAAAAATTCCATGAGCTTAAATTTAGAATCGGTCAGCTGTATCCTGGCAATGTGGTTCTCAAAACCTGGCCCCGCCACGAAGAATAACTGGGGCCCATGCCAGCTGGAGCAAGGTGTTGGCAGAAGGTGCTGGAACACGGGCGTGCTCAGCTGGCAGCACCGGTGCAGAGCCCCATAGGCCACGGCGGGCTGAAGGAGTGGAAGGGAAAGCAATTGGGGCGTGGAGAGGCTGGCCCTGGCAGGGAGCGGAAGGTTTTCTCGAGAGCTGGGCCACGTTCTGTGATGCGGACCTGGTCCACGCTGGAAGCTTGCTCAGAAATTGTGACTCTGAGCTTCCCAGGGACAGCATTCCGGGCCAGAAGGGCCTGTCAAGTCCCACTTGGGGCTGACATCCAGGGTCCGCATTATCCAGGACAAAATGCAGCGAGGAGACCCAGCAGGAGCTGGGTCCTCTGTGCAGGGCTTGCTTTCTTTTTTATTTTTTAAAATTTTTTTCCAGTTTTATTGAGAAATAATTGACATACATCAATATATAAGTTTAAGGTATACAGCATGATGGTTTGACTTACCTATATTGTGAAATGATGACCACAATAGGTTTAGTTAACATCCATCATCTCATACAGAGAGAATAAAAAGAAAAGAAAAAAATGTTCTCCTTGTGATGAGAACTCTTAGGATCTACTCTCTCAACAACTTCCCTGTGTGTTGTACAGCAGTATCAGCTACAGTCATCATGCTGCACAGCACAACCCTACTGCTTACTTACCTTATAACTGGAAGTTTCTATCTTTTTTTTTTTCCTGAGGAAGATTGGCCCTAAGCTAACATCTGTTGCCAATCTTCCTCCACATTTTGTATGTGGGTTGCCACCACAGCATGGCCTGTGAGTAGTGCAGGTCCATGACTGGGATCCAAACTCATGAACCAAGGTTGCCTAAGCAGAGTGCGCCAAACCCAACCACTACACCACTGAGCCGGACCTGAAGTTTGTACCTTTTGACTACCTTCCTCCAATTCCCCCTCTCCCACAACCTCTGTTAACCACATATCTGATCTCTTTTTCTTGAGTTTTCTGGTTGGTTTGTTTTTTAGATTCCACAGATAAGTGAGATCACATAATATTTGTCTTTCCAACTTATTTCACTTAGCATAATGCCTTTAAGATCCACCTGTGTTGTCACAAATGGTAGGATTTCCTCATTTTTATGGCTGAATATTATTCCATTGTATATACATATATCACAACTTCTTTATCCATTCATCCATCAGTGGACACTTGGGTTGTTTCCCTGACTTGGCTGTTGTGAATAATCCTGCCGTGAACGTCAGGGTGCAGATATATTTCTGAGTTAGTGTTTTCATTTCCTTCAGGATAAATACCTAGAAGTGGAATTGCTGGATCACATGGTAGTTCTATTTAATGTTTTCCACACTGTTTTCCATAGTGGCTGCACCAATTTACATTCCCACCAACTGTGCAAAGGGCTCCCTTTCCTCCACATCCTCACCAGCATTTGTCATCTCTTGTCTTTTTGATGATGGTTATTCTAACAGGCATGAGGTGATATCTCCTTGTGGTTTTAACTTGAATTTCCCTAATGACTAATGATGTTGAGCATCTTTTCATGTACCTGTTGGCTATTGTACATCTTCTTTGGAAGAATATCCATTCAGATCCTCTGCCCATTTTAAATTGGATTACTTACTTTTTTGCTATTCAGTTGTATGAATTCTTTATATATTTTGGATATTAACCCTTATCAGATATATATGCAGGGCTTTCTTGAAGCAATCTGTAAGAAAAATACTGCCTTACCAACTGCACTGATGTGAGATTAAAATGAACCCCACTGACCTGAGGAAGTTCTCACCTACTTCATCCTGAGCAGGGAGAATACATGAGTAGCACAAAGCTTTGTCAATTTACTCCGGTAAAGAAACCAAATCAGGTCTCCACATTGCGTGACAAGCACCTGCCCTGGTTAGTGGACTCTCATTCCATTGACCAGCAGTCCTCCAGTGGGACAGTTCGAGTTCTTGCCTTGGTCGGGCTAAAGTTTCAATTCACAATGCACTTGAGTACACCTCAGACGACTGGGGAACAGGCTCCCGTCTCTACCTTGGGGAACAAAGTCACAGAAGGTCAAGCGGTAAATGAGAGTTGGAGTCATTGTTTTTGACTTTCAATTTCCTCAACAGAACGAAGAGCCGTGGCACCTGCCCTGCAGGTGCTGGGTGTGAGAGGATGCAGGTGACCCTGCTTCACACTGCCCAGCACACAGCAAGCACTCACTCCCTACATGCTATGGTCATCCCTGTCATTGTCCTCGTCATCCCGCCTGGGCTCCGCGACACAGGCAGCCCGTCTCACTGGGAAGACTGCAGCCGCAGACCTGGAGGAGGGGTGGGTGACATCTGCGCAGCCTTTCCTCTGCTTGCGTCAGCAACTATTCTGGAGCAGCAGAATGAGTGGCGGAGGGGAGGAAACAAAGGCATTACTGGTTCTGATGAATCCCCAGAGCATTTTGGGAACCACAGCTAGAACTACTCTCAGCTAGAGGGTCATCCTCCTAAGCCGAAGCTGTGTCCTCATTTCCCGAGAGAGAGAGAGAGAGAGAGAGAGAGAGAGAGAGAGAGAGAGAGAG